>NW_027175920.1:5562340-6054840 GCF_023055335.1 Clinocottus analis | reverse complement strand
AGATGAAAATCTGCAAGTTTCAACGGAAATGCTGATATTTTTTTTCTACAAAAACGCTTTGTGAGGGAAAATGTGGTTTGTGGTACTGTATTATTTATTTATGATTTATTATTATGAATGTAGACACAATAACAGACTGGTGGAATGTAAGGAAAGGCATTACATTAAGTACTGCACTTCAGTACAAATTAAAGGTACCTGAATTTATATTTTAAGCATTTGCATGCTTGTACTTTGTATTTCAAAAGGAAATATTCAACTTGTTACTCCACTTCATTCATCAGACAGCTTTTCAGATGGCTATCATATCCTTTAATACATTTATCTGATTATAAGAGAGCTACAAGACCTCTTGTACCTCTTAAAATACACACACAGCTAACATGTGCAAGTTATTCCGCTATAATATCTGTGCATGTATATCAACATATGATTTAAGTACAGTGAAGGTTAGGCACTCATAAATGTTGTTAATGGTTTGGAGAAGATTAAGGTCAGGGTTAAACTCTCTTCACTGTATGCTGTAAATCACAAGAAGATGTCTAAAAATGTTTTAGCTCATTTTCTGCAGTGTGGCCACAAATACCAGAACACATAAAGCTGACGGTAATAATCCAAAAATAAAAACCTTTAACATAGTTTTCATTTCGAGACATGTAGGGTCGATCAGCTCTTATAAACTACGACTGCATCACTTACCACTGATGGTGGCAATCATACACTCCTCATTAATTTTGACAGGGAGCTTCTGCAAAATGTCCCCCAACACAGTTGCATAGCTAATGGGGTACGTCTAAACCTTTTTCCTATCTGCCTTCGAGCCTATTCATCCGTGTGGTCTGTCTGTCTTTGTCAAATTGTACATGTGGTGCTGAATAACTTTGATATCAAATTATGTTTCTTTCTTTAGCGAGAAAATATGTTTAGCTACAGTATACGACTCATCCGTCGAGAGATACAATTACAAAGTCCTGTTTTTGACAGACGCGCTGATGAATCGGATCCATCTTCTACAAATAGAAACCGTTGATAAAGATAGTATCTTGGCTTTATCTAATCTCTGTGTCTCTTTTCATCTGTTTTACAGTAAGTGATACTTGCTGATAGCAAAATGTCAACAGAGAAATGTCTTTGATCTTTGAGTTATTTCTTTGCCGAATTGTGGTACATTCAGAGGTTGATCTACCTTCATTGTATCAAAAAAAACCTGCATTTACAGGTCAATGTATTATTTTCCTCCATGGTAAACCTGTCACCTTTTATCCATGCTTGTATTAGTCTGAATTTTAAAAAAAAACATGAATATGCTGTGTCATGATGTATCAAGATAATTTACCCATTGGCTGTCAATGATCACTACTAGTAATTTAAATAAAGGGAGCATGTGAGGTAGAAACATTTGTTGTGCTTGTGTCATAGTAAAGGAATGTATGTAAAAGAAACCAATAAAAAGGACGTGCCACAGCAATTTGGCAAAGGTTGTGAGTGTAGACTTTCTGCAAAGTACAAAAGTCATCCAAAAGTAAAACATTGCTTTAAGGTTCGTAGAAACTGTGATCGCTGTTCAGGACAGACGAGAATTCAGCCAGAATCGCTTCTTCATGAAAATATGCAAATTAGTGCAAGATGGCGTAATTAAACTCCTTGCATTGCTCCCAAACCAGAAATATTCAATTTATAATTATTTGAACTTGAGAATGGCTGCAATTACAATCTAATAATATTAAGTCATGATCCAAAAATAGTTCACTTTTTGTCAGTCAAACAATCACTGAGACATGCTGAATCATGTTTTCATAGTCCTCCTTTTATCTGTTCACCACAAATTGCTTTGCAGAAAACAAAAGCACAGCAACTACATAAAAGACTTCACGATATAGTTTCTTCTCGTCAGTGTCCCAGTTTGAAACAAGCCGATGTGCTTAAAAGTGGAGGTGAAGGAATTATTTCCCCAGCATTAGCAACCTCGAACATCCCTCTCACGTGCAATGGTCAAACGCTTCTCCTCCAATTACTTATCAGCAGCAGTAATGGGATCTGTGGAGCATGAGTGGACAGTTTAAGAGAGTAGACCAGCTGAAATCTCACTTTTTGGTCAGATGAGATCCACCGAGAACAAGAATGGACTCTGAAGGAAGACTCACACAAATTCGGGCGAGGGTAGACGTGAGTGTAAAGCTTCCACACAGAAGCAATTATTTTGTGCAGTGCTCAGCAGGCCCATTTCTTTAATCAAAGGCTTAGACATCTTTAAGTTTAATTAACATTGATTAGCAGAATGTTGTCAGGATTCCAAAACCCTTTTTTTTTTAAGCAATTGGTCATGGGTGCACTCAGCAAATGGGTTGAGAGCAAGCCAGAAGAACTGCAGCTATCGATATTCCTTTTTAATTTTTAACTACACTACTTTATTCTTTACTCTAGCTTGTGCAAATTGTGCCTTATTGTTCATTATGAATGATCAGTGGGGACTCAGATTCTTTACTCAAGCAAAAATTTAAAAATATCACTGTGCAAATACGATGTTTTGAGAAAATAAGACTTCTGGGACTCTAAACAAGTTGGTAGATTTTTGCAACGTGTGCACAATTAACTGTAGCTCTAAAGGAAGTATATTAAAAAGTGAGCCTTCTGAAACGTAGTGAAGTACAAGTATTAAGTAACACAAATACAAATACCTTCAAGGTGTACTTAATTACTAAGTCACCTTCAATGAATGCACAGATGTAACGTATTCATGTTTAGTCACACTAAGCTGGCCCTCTTCTCCTGCCCTTTGACGAACTCTCGTCTCCCTGCAGCGACTCCATCACTGCTGCGTCTGTCCTCAAGTCATCCTGATAGTCTGACTGTATTTATACTCAGAAAAACAAGATTCAGTTCCTTACATTTCAAATGAATTAAAATTGGTAAAGGCAAACACTAAATAAAAGAAACAATATCTGAGTAATCACAGCACCTCAAACAAGATATAGGTAAAATTTCACAAACAACCTTTTTGCACACAGAGCTTTGGATGACGTCAGTGAACCCAGGACTTTAAGGTACGTAGGCACATAAGAAGGGGCTTCACACTCCATCCAGCGTCCGTAAAATGCCTAATCCTTGCTTTGATGAGTGTGCAGTCATCGAAAAGGACACCGCGGAAGGCTTGGCGAGAGCTGGCCGTGTCATATCCTCGAGGGATTGTGTGCGTTCCCAAACACACTGAATTTCACACTGAATTAGCCAGACCAGCTGGTACAGGGAGATATTGATTTTCCAACAGAGTTGAGAGGGGAGGAAGGAAATGTAGCACCCAGACAAGAGAGAGGAATATTGGGTGGCATTATGTGAGAAGAGCAGCACACGCGGCACGAAGGACAAAAAGGCTGAGGGAAAAATAAATGATGGGACCTGGCCACTGAAACTTTATCAGTTTCGTGCTCCTCAGCATTTATAGTTGGGAGATGATCCAACTGCTGCCCTTTCACACATTTAGCTCAGTCTACCTTTGAAAGCCCTGGTCAACCCACATTCCATTTATAACCTCTACGTTTTTGTCTCTGCTGGTTGGCTTTATCCTCTCCTCACAAGACGAGGGCTTTGAGGCTAAGCATATTACCGGGACTAAAGGCTATGCCGACAGACAGTTACAGCATCCAGATGCTGTTTACTTCTGCTGACACAATACATTCTGGGATAGTCTCTTGCCGACTGTGAATTCGAGCATTTCCATCACATTTGAGGAACAAAATATAAAAATGTAATTAACTATGTAAGGAAACGTTTTGCCTGTGGTAAGCCCGGCTACTGGGAGATAACTGTACCAAATGAGGGCAAGAAGGGTACATTTAATTTAATTAACACAGCTGCCCTGACCCCTGATTAAAAATAGGGATGCGTAACAGGAGAATGAGAAAGTATAAGGAAACTGAAATCCCAAAACATTACACTTTTTTAAATAAGACAACTAAGAACTTCAAAATGATGAGAGAAAAAAAGCAAGAACAAATTCCCAAAAATAGATGATCAGTAAAATATGATGACTACAATGTGAAACAATATTATCAAGACTAATAATAACATAATAGCAATATGCTATACACAATTTGTTGCTCTCTCAATGAGCAGGCAGCAACTTTTGGAAGATTTTGGAATAGCATCTCAGAGTTTCACACCCCGTTAACGCTGGAAGACCACATCTCTGGGCGTCCCATCAGTGCCAGGTTCACTTGAGTGTTACTATGTATTGTATGTGGTATTAAAGTGTGACTACTAGCTTCTTAGAGGTGCATAGTGCGTGGTAGTGGGACTTATTGAAAAGTCTGTCTGAGGTGTTCTTACCTTGCCATTACAAGGCTGCTGAGAGAGCTCAGACGAACACCACAGGTGGGTCGCCAGCTTACAGGCTTTACAACGCAGCCCCTGCTTGGAGTTTCCTGTAGAGCCAAGACAATCCAACACATCTTAGTAGACTGAAGACAGCTGTCAATACTGATATTATCAGGTTAAGACCACTGAAAACCACAGTAGTAGGTGGAGTGATGATAATCGCAATGGGAAGCAATAACGTTAATTATTTGTTGTCGCTCAGCGTGATCTGTCTGGAGTGTTTTTGTTTAATCTTTTGCATAATTAGTGAGTGAAATATTGGATTTTCTGCCAGTTTTTCATCAATGGTTTTTAACAAACCCCAATTTCTAGCTTTGTGACTTTTTTCCAGTCTTTAATTTGTAAAAGAATTGCAATTGTAGGCGCTTCAAACAATTAAAAAGACTCTCTAGAGATGCTTTGAAACTAAATCTGAATTGTTATTTTAACAAACTATGCACACCAGATTTTTGCCTCACATGTCAATCCACAACCAAAGTAGACAATCAGTTTTGACACCGACATGCTTCATGTTACGCATGCAATTGTTTTTAATGGACTGGCCTGTACATTACACAGTAAAGTGCAGTATGCTAAATGTATTTGTTTAATAATTTCGTAATTTCAATCATAAAGCATTTGAGCTAAAACAATGAATGCACAGTAAGCCCTGGTCTTGAATTGTGAAGAGCAGCTCTGTAAGTAATTAAGCATTTAGAGTTCACAAATGTGTCCCCTATAAACAATTATCAATCCTGAGTGTGATCCTGAGCCATAGCTCGGGGTCTTTACCCAGCTGATCGTACAGCAAGTTTTTAAAAAAAAATCAGTTTCCTCCCTGTTCGGAGGAAGTTACCGTCCATCCTAATCAAGACATTAGACCTGTTCAACTGACTTGGTTTTCATGAACGGCTGAAACATGTCAGCTTGCCAATTGTAAGAAAAGGAGATGCAACTCCCCCGGGGAGGCATGTAAACATGATTGACCACAGAGCTCACTTTCAATAATTTCCATTGGGACAATTTTATGCTGAAGAAATAGACCAATACACCCAAGTAACGCTCTTCAATCATTTTAGAACCGCAAACAAAACTGGTTTCATTATTCTGGGAGCAGGATTAAGCAGAATTCCCAGTGGACAAAACTTCAGTGAATAAACATGAAATATATGCAGCTCCCTTTAAAGTTGATGTTCCCTCAAGCTTATTTTTAACTGATGTATTTTTTCATTGGTGAGGAGCACAGGGGACCGTACTTGGACTAAACTTCATTAAAAAAAGAATATGCTTGCCTAAAAAAAAAAAAAAAGACCCACCCTTCAGCAAAAATCCACTGACCAGCTTACAGTACGAGTCTTTTTGCACAAGTATTTCCTCCATAGCAGTGATGAAAGTAACCAAAATGTTCTTGAAATAACCGGCACAGCTGACTTACCTTGGATCATGTGTTTGCATCGCTGGCAGCTGGCCGGCCTCCGGAAGACGTGCTCTTGGAAACAATGGGTCTTGACCGGCTGGGCCTGAGACTTTTGCTGGGTTTTGAAATTCATTGATTTTGAGGGACTGATGGAAGGTGAGCGTGACGACAGTGAGGGGTTCGGACTGGTAGACGGGGAATGTGACGGAGAGCGCTCATAAGCCAGGGGGGACTCGGAAACGGGTGGAGGAGATGGCGGGGGTGGTGGTAAGGTGATCAGGGCCGAGTGAGGGCGGGAATCGCCGTTACTTCGCTGGAAAAAGTTGTCGACACTCTTGCTGCGCATGACTGATTTGAAGGACAGAGAGCGCTTCAACCGCTGTAACTGGAAGACAAAAAAAACAACAAGAAAACGTAACTGGTGACTTGAAGAATATGTAAAATTACAACTGGTTCAAATATAAATGTGTTTCCACTGAAGGAAGTAAGAGCCAACCTCTGAAAGTCTCAAATAATCTATTTTATCAATCAGCTACTCGCTGTGAACAAATAGATTCCACATGAACTCATACAAAAGTTCAACATTTCACACAAAATATATCTTATGTGTGTTTTTGTCCACGCTCTGACGCCAGCTTGGCTCAGATGTGACGCCATGCAGTTTGATGCACCAAGTAACATTTAATCAGAATGTGACGAGCCACAGCAACACAATCCACTAACTCTGAAGTTGATTGTCTAGTTTTGACTATTTCATGTTATAGAACAATACTTATCCAGAAGCTTTGAGGTCTTAAAGTGAATATTGAACCTGAGAACCATTCTCTCTTTTAACTGTGACATGATATACAGCAAAGGGTGACATTTTAAACACGAAACCACAAAAGTGGCTTTTCAAATGCTAGAAAAAAAGAAGTTTACAGCTTAAGGGAATGTGCAGTATTTGAGAAATCTGTTAACTAACAGTCTGTCGGCTCTACCCTCTGACTGTCCTTCCCATGCGAGGCTGGCTTCTGGCCATCCATCTCCAGCTTTTTCACCTCTTTCCTTAGATCACAAAGTTGCCATCCCCTGCGAATCCACACGCGTCAATAGCCCTTAAAATTCACGTTTGATTAGTTTTATTGAGCGGCTGCACCTTCGCATTTGAAGCAGTCAGTGATGCACGGCAAACACTGTGTTTATCTTTGCCGGCCTCGATCTCTTGCATGTTGGCTATCCAGTGCTTTTGGCTACAATAAAGGGGAACTGATAATGACAAACAATTACGAGGACCTAGGAGCGATGGGATCCAATATATGGAACCTGCTGTGGAGAGAGTTGCCTGGAGGATGAGGGCAAGGATGTAATAAGTCCTGAGACTGAAGAGCACCTCCTCAATTTACACAGAGCTCATTAGCTGTCTGTATTAGCGACTGGGTTGATAAGCAGAGACCGGTGTCTGACTTCAAACTTCTACAACATTTTAATGTGGAGTTGGTTGTCTTTTTAGTGCCGTTAACAGATTTTTTGTAGGGATGTTTTCTCTGCTACAAAAGGTAGTATCCTCATTGCACCTTTGAAAGCCATCGTAAAACCCATCTGATCAATAGCATTGAGCACATTCCTCTTTTTCTTCTTTAAGCTACAGATTCTCAGATGCCAATTAGTTTGAGTGATGAAAGAGTCCTCTCTGTTGACCCATTAGCGAGTGCCTCTCATAAATGTTTTCTACAGGGAGCTAAGTCCATGCTTTCCTTAATGGCCTTTTCTTGGCTCGACTGGTGGCCCATTCAGTAATGGATGTTCCTCTCTATTAGATTTTAAACTTGTCTGACTTTGTTAATCTGCTCTGTGGTGAAGGCCAGTCTTTGCCCCAGTTTTAGGTTGAAAAGAACAATTTCATGAGGCACGAACTAGGCAACACATGACTGATAACCAATAGCTGAATATACCTCCCTGATCTTTGACTAAGATTAAAAAAACACAGAGGACTATAAGGATAAAAAAAGAACAAAAGCTTGTTTAATGCCAGATTTATTTAAGTAGTTTTAGACTATTGACTAATGATGAAAATAGGAATTGGCTACTACTATCAACTTTAAATTAAGGTAAATATTACACTACATAATATAATATTCTGGATAAATGTGTGCTTCTAGCTTGTTAAAAGTTTTTTTTCTGTATGAAATGACTATGGCTTGATGCACATTTTGAGGTCCAACTGGCCTAAATACCGTCATGACATAAAACCCTTCCAACAACTGAAGCTCTGACACAGGCCTTATTGGTGAATTATTAAATTTGTCGCTATTAATGTCCTTGGTTTTAAAATCAATAGCTCAACAATCACAAACGCTTGTTCTAATGTGTGGGTTCCACATATTATATAATTTGCATGCACTTAGGTCCATGCACAGTAGTGGTTTCACATTCAGGACCATGGTCAGTTGTTCACAAGTGTTGGCCTCCAGCCAGCTCTAAACTGTCGACTATGGTTTTGGGTACTACATCATAACCATACAGTATACTTTAAAGATGCTTCTAGAGGAGTGTGGTGGGCTCATTCTGATTGGTTAAGTGTTATTGATGATCCAACACTGCCTGTTAAAAGGGATCTAACCTCGGGTCTTCAACACATTAAAGCACGCTTGTTTCAAGAAGAACTAAAGCCTGGTCTCATTTCCAGGGCATCAAATACTAATGCTTTGTCACACCTCTTGGCATGTGACATTGATGGAAAAGGCACCCTGTTAGAGTTCAGAACGTTAACTGTCATATAGTTTGAAGTGCTGTGCGACCCAGTGCATTAGCAAGTGCCTCTACTTAAGTGCACAAAACAAGTACGACAAAATCATTACTGTGTTGCTAAGTTTCTCTGCTGCGGGGCATCACACGCACCACTATTATTTATGGTTACTCATATTATATGTGTGGCTTTGCGTTATAATGTATGCTACTACAGCTTCTAGTGTTTTTTTTCTTATATCCATAACATCCTTGACTGAAAACAGAACAGAAATCAAAAGCAACGCTCTAATGAATGCAAATCTCGATATTTCTGCATGGCCCTCTTGTATCTCTCTGTAAGGTTTTGAAAAGTCTATTTATGGATCACAGAACTAGAGACCCCATCACTACTGACAGCAATTAGCTCATCACAGTGAACATAGTATGGCGTACTAGAGCAGACTGGTGTTTGAGAGAGAGGAGGAAGCAAAGAAGTATGAGGGCACTCAAAGAATGTGAGACAAAAAATAAGTAAAACTAGAGAAGAGAAAAGCCTAGTGAGAGAAGAGATGGACCGAAAATACTTCACCACCACCATCCAGCCCTCTTGTCTTTGAAAGCCCAAAACACCAGGGCCTTTCTCTATCACCCCTCTGACAGACAAATGGTACAATGGAGATAGAGCAGACATCTCAGCCTTGTTCTTCAGCTGATTGAAAATGAGCACAGAGCACAAGGATGTTTGGTGAAGGTTTCTATAAATAGGCTGTTGTGTGGAATGCCTGGATATATTAATGATTAAGCAGTGGGGGGTGGGTGTTCACACAAGATGCCTGTGAAAGGCAAAAAAGTCATCCTGCTGCCACTACAATACAGTTCCATCTCCCATGCTTTTCTAAACTGTCCTTTTTTTTATACAACAGAGGTGCTAGAGTGAGGCGATTCAGGAAAAAAAGAGAAAAATATCCCCAATTATAATTCTACATGTTGACAAACCTTAATGTAAAATACTTTGGTAATAATGCTTTGAGGTTATGTCTTAAAAACACATACAGTCTTAACCATTTGACTGCAGTCTTTCTGAATACAATGGCTTCCATCTTACGATCAATCTATAATAAATCATGCTATGATACACGCTATCGGACTATCCATTGTTTTTGTTTTTTTTACAGAAATAAAAATAAAAACATAAAACAATAACAATCCTGTCACTTAAGATCTGCCAGCAGTTTTAGCTGCCAAACAGTGGGCGCATGTCTGGCGGTCTGATCTAGCCATGGTATCAGTCCATTGTGCAGATACATAAAACTCTATACAAATACATATAAGCACGTATTACATTAGGTGTATCAGCCTGGTTTGAATAAGAATGCATGTTTTAGTCTTGTTCTGACACCAGTGACATCCATGAGCAGAGCCAAAGCTGCCATTGTGCCTTAATATGCACAACCATTACATCAGTATACTGCATTGTTGAGAGCTGTAACAGCCTATTCATGGATGAAACATTAATATATTCAAATTCATTGTACGATGCAGAACAAATTACTCATATTCCTACAATATTAGATACAGTTCTATCTGTATCTAATATTGTATATTAGATACAGATGGAAGAGAAACTGCGTCAACCATCATAAAATCTCCACATTTGATCGGTTTGAATAGTTTTCCCAAGAGTGCAACAGAGTCCATAATAATCACAAGGCCAGTCCAAAAGAGTCTGTACAGTATTTTTACATATGTACAGTGTTTTGTGCATGTTATTTCAACATGTTTCTAAATGTTAGTTCAGTGTATTAGTACCTTACTGAGCAGTTTAGATATATAGACAGTATTTAAATGTGAGCTAATGCACTAGTTTCCACCTGTCTCTGTGTGGAAAAGTAATTGCTCAACCATTATCTGCAGTTGGAAGACGGCAAATTGCTCCCCAATGTCTGCCAACTCGCTCATAACATGTCCACTGCAACGATAGTCACCCGGACATCTCTAGCTCCTCATGATATTAAAAAGTATTACTGGACACACAAGAAACTGATTAAGTTTGGCATTCTTCCTGCAGTGACCCAAGCTTTAAATGAAAGGAGACCTCATTAGGCAAAACCTTTTGCGCAAATGGAAAGTTGCGACGCCTCATGGCACAAGCTGCAATGTAGGGTTTGTAATGAAGTGAAAACTTCCTAGAACTGCGCAGAACTCACAAAACAGATATTTCCTCTATCAATGTTGATAAGGGATTTATATATGTTGGGGAGTTCACACCATACAACAAGCATGTGAGGTGAAGCCCTTAGTATTTCTGTCAAGTTTTTTTTAAAATCATATTCAGATGTAATGACATTTAATTTCGTATACAAGTTTTAAAACACTCCGGAGGTTGATCTGATCTGACATTTGGCTCATTTGATATCCGCTGCATTACTTTCCAAATTACGCACATAAAAACGTTATTACTCAAGACAATATAGATTGAGACAATTACAAACTCACAGACGGGAGGACAAGCTCGTTTTAAGCATTTTACAAATGGAAAAGAGAACCTAAAGCATCAGAGGTGTTTCCGTGATCTATTACACCACTGATCTGCTATAGTAAGTAAGGTAAAAGGAAAAGATGGGAATCAAGGTCAATTATTCTCCTCCCGTCCTCTCATTGGCACATTAACAGCTCTTTGTGTGGCTCCCACATACCTGTCCATAGTTTGGACGGCTGTTTCCTCGTGATGCATGACCCTCTTGCTTGCAAAGACTTTTCCAGCTCACATGCTGCCTCACCGAGTGGGCAGCAAAAGAAGCTTGCATTTCCTCATTCAGCCGTTTAAAGGGCTTAACTGCGCACAGAGCTTTTGCAGTTAGCATTAGGTGAGTACCACAAAGGCTCCTTGATTCCAACACAATGGTTAACAGTACTCATTGGGATGTTTATGACAGTTTGGTTACTCTTTGACGACTCACTGTCTCGCATTTAACACAGATTAAAAGTACAAGATAGGTGACTGATGTCGGTTTTTCATTTAAGATGCACAAAATATGCAATTTACTTCTACATTCAGCAATCTTTATTTCAGTTAAATAAGGAACGGATGTAAAAAACGAGATTCAGGGATAGATTTTTCAAATGACAAACCACAGTGGAGAGTAAGTATGTCTTTATTTTTACTTTAATAATTAAATGCTATTTCAAGCCAGTAACTTACTTGCCGTACGCTCTGGAAGAGTTGAAAAATAAAGTGACATTGTAGTTGCTAAGCAACACAAGCTCTTGTTTAATGATTATTTGCTGATGCATTAAATATTGAAGAGGTCTTGCAGATACATGTGTACTTTTCACTGTTTTTCTCAAGGTGAGTCGGCCATTTGGAGCTGAAGATCAGAACTATCATTAAATAAAATGTATTTTTCAGAGGACAAAACTAACTCCAAAAGCCCACTGTCCCTAAAGCACCAACCTAAGGTCATACTTTAGACAAAAGTTAGATAAAGGCCATGTGTATTCCCAAATGACTCCGCTCTAACCCCGACACTGCACGTGGGCTTCTGCTGGATCAGCAACATTTGAGGACTCAAGGACAGTAATGCAATGACTTCATCACTATTCCAAACAGTGATGGACCAACACTGGATACACGAGCGCAACGTTGGAAAAGTTGGTTTGCATTCATTTATAGCGACAGTATTGATGTCCTATTCTTTGTTTGTTTTCTGTCTTTCTGAATATCCGCCTCTCCTTCATTGTGTCTGTCACTCTGTCACCCGTCATCTGTTTTCTGTGCAGACTATAGTTTGTTTCAAAGGTCAGCGGCACAAGTCAATCATCCTGGCGGCAGAAACCCAAACATATCATGATCTGTCAGAAGTGAGTGATGTATCCTCCTGCTCACGGCGACACGGAAGAAACAAACACAAGGAGGCAGAACACGTTTTGTTCAGAAATGTCATTGACACAGTCAAATCCTATGAATGGCGCAGATGCATGCTGTGCAACAGAAAATCTCATTAAAGAAGTTTAGATACCTTCTGACACAGGACCTCAGAAGTTAACCAAGAGGAAATTAAATGTCTCCCAAGTCAAAACGTGTCCAAAACTAATGAAATACAACAATAGCATTCTCCAATTTATAGTGACACGTTTGTGTTTAATGGTGCGTTTCATGAACTGAAGAAATAACAAATTGAAATTTGATTGTTTTCATGTTTGCACATTTATGGAAAGTCATTTTGAGAATTCAAGAAGTATTAATCAAAAAAAGAAAAGATTTGTACTGTAGTAGGTTTTAACTGAGTGAACTGGCCACCCTAGTCTTGTTTCATGCTCAAACAAAAAAGAGACATGTCTTCACAGTCTCTCGCTTGTTCTTTTCTGGTATTAATTTGTGATTCTTTTCTCTTTTACAGTTTCTTATCTCCACCCTCCTGCTTTCCTCCTCACACGTGTTCTTCAACCTCCTCATCTTTCTTTACATTTGTCTCGTTCCTGGCAGGACCGCAGGCTGGCTATTGTTAAACCACTTTCATCCTCTCAAGCACAGTTAATAGAACAGAGAAAGGAAATACATACTCAAAATGGGGAGACATAAATTCATCAGACGAATGAGAGGAGAAAAAGGGGCTGATAAGAAAGTTAGTGAGAAGAACAGCAAAAAGGAGCTCTGAGAAAGTGAGTGTGAAGGGCAAAGTCAGAGAGAAACAGTTGCCATAATTTTACCTCATAAAAACGTCTTTGTGTTGGCTGAGAAGGCAGTGTGGAGGCCCTGCGGACCGGGGCATAGCACCACCATATATTATCAGCATGAACGCAGACTGTGAATATCAAACTTTATGTGCCGGCTGATTCTTTGCACAGCTCTCATTTCCTCCACAAATAAACATAGAGTTTAAAGTATAGTTCCACATTTTGGGAAATATTGGTTTTCACGATGAGAGGTAGATCAGAAGATCAATGTCATGATTGTGTTAGTAAGTTCAATATGAAGCTGCAGCTGGTTAGCTAAGCATGAAGACTGGCAACAGTGGGAAATTGACTGTGTCTGAAGATAACAAACATTGGATTCGTAACACCTCCAAACTTAATAATGAACACATTACATGTTCTTTGTTTAATCCATACAACATGGCAATTTGCCTTTTAATGGCGTCATGTGCCAGGTTAAATGTTACTTTGGATTCTTTAGGGAAACATTTATTTCTCGAGCATGACTCCATAGCGAACGAAGAATGAAAAAACGAAGGAAAGTCTTGATGAGAAGACACCGAAAACATCTGTTTAAAAACTTGTGCAGTGCAATCAAAGTCTCATTGATGCAGTCGTATGCTCACGACTTCCCAAAAACATGCATCTTCACTAAACCTTTACTATTTAAACACATGACAATTTGCAAACAGATGTCTTGATGACGTTTTGCTGTTGTTAAACGCAGCCCTTTAGCCATTTACAGACTTTTCTCTGTGCTTTGATTCCTCGTTCACTGCGGAGGCAAGAAGTCAAGGTGACGGAGTGAGTAACTGACATACACATGATCATTTTGTGGGTGAAGTTATTCCTTTCACCATTGCTTTGTCTCTCCAAACACGTCGACTACTTTATTGTGCTTACCATACCACGATATGTGAAACAATTGAATGGCATGCTCTTCAAGTGATTAGAGAGGAATAATAATAACAATACCCATTGTAGGTGTAGGAGGTGGAATAACTATTCATTCTCTGTCACAGCATCTATTAGGAGCACTCTAGAAAGCTGGTAGGCCCACTTATAACTGTAATAAACACTCTGAGAGCCGAGGGAAGGCACGGAGACGGCGAGGGAGAGATGAAGGAGAGAGAGCTGATGAAGAGATGAGAAAGACTGCAGAGAGAGAGAGAGAGGCGGTAAGAAGAACTGGGAAAGAGACAGACATGGAAAGCAGCGTATTAAAATAGTTATGAAATGCATACAGCACTGTACGCAGAAGTGAGAGGATGAAGAGTATCAGAAAGAAGCAAGTGAAGCTCTAGAGATACCCTTAAGCAGACTACTCTAAAAGAGACCCCGCAGTTGTAACACACATTCAATCTTTTCCCCTCCTCATTCTTCTTCGGCGGGATGTGGAGCGGTCGCGGCTGCCAGCAGGGACTCGGCAAACACAGAGCTACACGGCTGACGCAGCTCGAAGGATTGCTTCCTCCCCGTTCCGTTTTGTCCGGTCGACCATTTGTGTGAATTATGACCAGCCCACAGCAAGACACAGCAAACAGCTGCTAGCTGATTGACTCGTAAATCCATGCAGCACCTCGACGACCACCATCCATTGTGTTTGTCTGTAGTCAAATAGAAAAAGCAAGAGGCCCGTCCAGCCGGGCTTGTTTCGGGTCTCTGTCGTGACGACCAACAAAAGCCAACCTTAAAGTGATTTGCGGCTGCAATTAGGGCCGTTCTCGAAGCTCATTTGCCAATGTTAAAAAATACATGTGATGCTCTTGGCCCCCAAGTCAGTAAGTGATAAATTATTGTCCATTTATTGATGAGTCCATCTTTTTTTTTTTTTAAAGAAATACTGAAGATTAGATTTATGCAGGATATTATACTCCTCAGGATTACCAATAAAGAAGAAGACTGACCCGGGCACCAGGAGTTTAGGAAAGCTTGTTCCTTGTTTGTGCTAATACAAATGAAAATGTGGTTGGTAATATGCACACCTGATACCATGATAAATGCCTTCAGGTGGGTCATGCTTTTCTTCCTAATCTTGGGGCACCTTCTTGAGCGTAGTCAAAATTTAGTTTTAAACCATCTGGCATTTGTCCCTTGTTTTGCAAGAGGGCCACAACAGCAGCAGAAACAAGCTGCAAATACAAACAGGAAAAAGAAGACAGGTAACAGCACTAAAATTAGACTACAAGTAAACTAAAAACAGAGAGGAGTAACATGGAGTTAACAATGATCCCGAATTCTGCCAAATATTCCAGATTCATGTGGCTGGAGCTGAACACATGAAGACTTTCTTTGCCATCTCTGACCATTCATCAGCAGCAGCTATGTGGCTTACGATCTGGGATGATGAGTGAAAGATGAACTCAAGATGCAAGATGGTTATGAGTTGGATAGTCCTTCGGCTAATCTCGTGGCGGATTGTATTTCAGCCGGGACAGCACAGGAAATAGCGTATAGGTCACAGAGAATGTGGGACCAGCAGACCCAAAGCAGGTGAATCTATCCACGCCTCTCACATGTTTGC
Source organism: Clinocottus analis (assembly GCF_023055335.1). Lineage (NCBI taxonomy): Eukaryota > Metazoa > Chordata > Actinopteri > Perciformes > Cottidae > Clinocottus > Clinocottus analis. The sequence goes on along the minus strand of NW_027175920.1, from coordinate 6,039,142 downwards.
CATCCGGGTACCTGTGATGGTGCCATGTGTTTTGCAAAAGAAAAAATGCTACCCCCCCCCCTCGCCCCCCCTCCCATTTGGTACAGGTTGATAACTCATCTGCTTGGACGTAGTATCTCCATTACTACATGTAGTTTAAGTTTCTTGAACTGGAGTCTTTAATATTTGCATACATTCATTCCACACACACGCACACACACGTAAGGTAATCTATGCCCTCTGCTAACTCTGAGGTCAGGTATATTACACGATTTAAAGCGGCTATTACAGCGGCTTAGAGTTGTTATGCAACCAATACAGAATTAGCCTCGTAAGAAAGAAACCACCTTAGTTAAAATTGCCATACAATTCCTTTGAAGGTACAGACAGAGCAGTAACTTTCGAGACAAACGTGCGTTAGCTTAAAAAAAACAGATTGCCATAATTACACAGGTGTGTAGTTACCTTTGACTCAGGTTGGCTGGGCACGGTCGTGTGTGGTCGGTGAAGATTTTGTGGTTCGTTCTCCTTTTCGCTGATTTCCGTCATATCGGTTCAGCAAAACGCTCCTTCAACAGCAAACCGAAACAAACGGATAAGTCCACAGCGACAGAGGAACGGAGGGAACTAAGCACAAAGAGGGTTCAGCATCGCCACAGTCCGGAGAGGTAGAGCTGTAGTTTTAACTGTCAAGTCATCTTTCATCGGAATGATACGACGCTCCGACGAAAAGGTGCTTCTTATTTCGTGCGTAGGACTCTAAATGTGTGCAGAAATCGCCGCTGTGAGGGGATATCCAGTAGCCACTGCCGGTAGTCGGTGCCGGTTTGTCCACTTCTCCCCGCTGTCTCGCGCCTCTCACATCCACCGGCCAGTTTTCCTCCCCGCTCGCGCACACACGCGCTCTTACAACAACTTTGATTTCGCCGTGGCGAAGTGCCTGGCTCGTTCTGATTGGTCGAGACGTCTCAAAATCCGCTCGTGGGACCGGTGGAGCGCGTCCTGATTGGCTCATGGATGATGACGTTTGGAGAAGTAGGTAGTACAAGATTTAAGATTGAATCCTATGTTGTTTAACTTTTGGGACACAGACCTCCGTTTACTTTCCGGTATATAATTACTTGATTCACTTTCATATTAATCGAAATCAAACCAACATGAAATCAAAAGGCCATTGATGCAAATACATCCATACATATAAACATATAAATATGAAGCAAATACATCCATTGTTTGGGTTCATTCATCATCGAAATGCATGGAAACAATAGAGCAAAAACTAGAGACTTGAAAAATATAATACCAATACCAAGTTCTGCTAAACAAACAAAACAAGAAACCAAACAACTAGTAAAATAAAATACAATCCCAAACTATTATGAATAGAGCAGTAAATCAAATACTCAAAACAAATAGGAAATAGCTGCTAATGCTCTTTTTTAGCTTCCATGCTGGTGCTGAAATGTATTTAAAGTAGGTAAGAGCAGACTGTAAAACTTATCCGGCAAGCAATGCTGATTGGTAACACAATGGTTGAGAGCCACAGGCGACCAGAGGAAGAAAGAACCAGTCGACAAGCATAGATGGCTATTTCAGCACCAAGGACAGCTCCTCTCTGCCTGCCTGCCTCTGCATGCAACTATTTATACGTCTTCCCTTCATAAAACTGTGTGGTTTCATACTCACCACAGTATGTTTATTTTTAATCGAGACACTGTGCATTATATGAGTAGGATCTAAATATAGATACAACTTGGAAGAAAGAAATGGCGCCGACTACTATTTTCTTCTGCTTCTCATATATATTTGCATGTGTGCTTGATAATAACCCCAACCCTAGCTGAATAAGTAAACATTCATTAAAATGTTACCTTTAGCACTGGATATCATTAATATTTAAATATAATATTCTCAAACTCACCAGTTTATCCATGAGAACGGGCAAAACACGGCATCTATCTGTCTGTCCGTCTGTAAGCGAACACATCTTTCTTCTTTCGTTGAGCAAGGTATTCTTTCAGAGGCAGAGTGAGTCTGTACACCATGTCCCATTTTTTTTAGAAGCAGTTGTCTGAAACAATCATAGCTGGCCTTGAGCAGGTTGACAAGCCCCCGCCATTCTCCATCACTGAAATGATACTGTGGCAGGTAATTATGCAAATGAAAGACCCTATTATTTTATCATAAATGCGTGAAAATGATGATAAGGACCTCTGAAGGGCTTCTCAGTGTATTTGTGTGTCAGAGACAGAGCTAGTATCAGCTTTAAAACTCAATAGGAAAACTGAACTGATGAGGTTGTGACCTTACCGCTTATATACAGTCACCATATAATGTTTTAGTGAATATCTGTGTGTGTGTGTGTGTGTGTGTGTGTGTGTGTGTGTGTGTGTGTGTGTGTGTGTGTGTGTGTGTGTGTGTGTGTGTGTGTGTGTGTGTGTGTGTGTGTGTGTGTGTGAGAGAGAGAGAGGGGAAGGGGGGGTGGAGGATCTAAATGCCCAATGGCTATTTGTGTCTTATGTATGCAAGTTTCATAACTGTTGGTCCCTGAAGAACATCAACAACAGCATCAATCCTTAACGGCAAAACACATGGAAGACAGATGAAAGAATAAAAACAGTCATATCTTTTTCTCTCTTGTCAAGTCGGAGCTCTAGCTGGTATCCATTTTGTAGCATCATCTTTTATTTACTGCTCGGGGGAACTTTACTTTTTTTTCGCTCTAGTTACGATACACTACTCTCCATCCACTCACTCACTCACTCTCTCTCTCTCTCTCTCTCTCTCTCTCTCTCTCTCTCTCTCTCTCTCTCTCTCTCTCTCTCTCTCTCTCTCTCTCTCTCTCTCTCTCTCTATCTTTTACACACACATAAAGTACAGACACACACACACACACATACACACACAACACAACACAACACAACACACATTTAACACCACACCAGACTCTCTTTGAAGGGCAATATAAAAATAATTAAACTTTTCTGTACAACGCGGGTGACCAGGTATCTGACTGCATTTGCATATCTGTTACCTAAAGTACACATTTCCCATATATCTCTCCTCTCTTCTTCTCGGCTCTGCACTCGTTAAATCTGTCAATACACTCTCCCTCTTGTTTGCTCTTCACGTATGCCAATTTTGTATCTCATCTATTTCCAGAGGAAAAGGAGCCATATAGCAGCAGGCGGTCTGGTGAGACAGCTGACGTCAGCTGTTTCTCAGCGCAGGGTGGCCAGAGATTTTAGTTATTGCTTTGGGAGGCTTTGGTTCAGCTCTGCTTGGTTTGTGGTTTATCTGGAGTCTGACAGGTTCCCATGTGGTGCTGCTTGGCCACCATTCAATACAGATCCTTATCCACAGTAAAATAGGGGAAGGGCTATGCTAACTCTTATATTTGGGCTGTTTTGTAAAATCTATGTTAACTGCATACACATTGACGATGCATACAGGTATATTTGACCATTATCATACTACTAGTATATAAAACAAACCATAACATCCCTTGAATAACTTTAGTAAGATGTTCTCAAGCTTCAGCACAATCCAAAAGCTTTATTCTTCTTTATTATATGCACAGACACTCCACTGAAAGGGAACATCTCAGCCATAATAAGAACATTATACTGGGGAATGACCTTTGTAATGCACATTATCTCTCTATCATATTATCCCCAACTTCAAAAGAAAGTAGAGGAAAGTAAATTAAGTTTACACACATCTAATACAGTGCTCGAGGAGCTTCTCTGCATGGTGCCAACAGATTTCATTAGACATAATTACTCCACAGAATTAATGTGGGTAACATAGTTGTAATTAATGCATTTGTCCGCAGCTGACCTTGTCAAAGTAAATATGCTCGTTCTTTGAGGGAAAATCAACAGCTTAAAAGTAAAAGAGTAAACAATGTAGTGGTCAAGTTAAAGGTAAAAAAAAAAAAGTGTGAATAAAGGCTATAGTAGTGAATAAATAATTCATATTTTACAGTAATGGTGGAAGCTCTGGCTCATTGAACAGGTCAAACAATGAGCAGTATCCCTGGCCATAAAGGACGCATGGATAGATGGATGAATTTTAAGAATAAAAATGTCACAAATCAGAACAATTAACAATAATTTAAAATATAAATCAGTTCATCATCATCATCTTCACTTACATCACTTAATGCACTCATAGTCTTGGCCCTTTAGGTGTGTCCTCAGGCTTCATTGAACAGAATAATCTAATATTTATGTGCTACAAAGATTCATTAAACACTCAAACTAATATCTGTTGCATTACTAACCAGATAGAATACAATTATAAGATATTATAAGTTTAGGTGTATCTGGCATTAGTTGCAGTCATTGCAGGGAGTTGGTTGGTGTGGAAAAAGGGGAAATCTACATATTATACACATCAAAATACAAGTCTTGGGAAGTGCCACTGCGTATCTGAGAAAAGTTTTCTCAAGACCTTTGTGGTTACTGAAGGAACTGCCGAAAATCTGATCAATTGCCTCAAGTGATGTCACTTGACCGCTCCGTCTCTCTGTTTGAGGCGAGCAGCTTGACCCAACATTAGTCTATTTTGCAAAACCCACCGTAATCTCTGACCAAACTGTTGTCTGTTGAGTTGCATTGCGGGTAATATAGGTAATGTAGACATCATTTTGACAAAGAAGAAGATTGCATGGTATATGAAAGACACTACATCCGGTTCCGCCGCATTGATTGTTTAAAACTATTCGCCTCGGGTCTGACAATGTCTTAGAAGTGCAACGCTAAATCAATGCTGAGCTCTTTTAAAGTTCAAACTAAGCGTGTGATTTAGAAACTACATTCCAACAGATCCGTTCCACTCTTGGCCATGTCTGCCAGACGCTCTCAGCACCCACATTTCCCTCATGTCAATAAAGTCTGAGACACACTGCATGATTCAGATTGTGAATTTAATCCCGAGTTGGCCCAAACTACAGATTTTCAAGATCTCGGACAGTGTGAGCTGGTATATGTAAAATCGGGGATGTCACTGCGGACAGTTGCCACATGTTATCTTGTGGTGAGCAGCAAGGTTTAGGATGCAAATCTCTTGCTCCCCGACTGAGGCTCAGAACTGTCGAAGCCATGGTGATTTGAACTTTACGACTGGAATCTGGACAAATCTGTATGCAATTCTCTGGTTGTAGCTGGTTTGTGATGGCAATATGAACAAATAAAGGGATTCAATGTGTGCTGCTGAAGTGTATGTTGGAGTTGTAGTTGTGTTGGAGAGTAGGTTTCAAGGGCAACATGAATTTAAGATTGGAGAGAATCTGAATATTCAGGGGAAAATAAAGAACAACGTCTCATCCTTGTTGTCTTACAACCACAAACAAGGTTTAAGTCACTCTTGTGTGAGGTATTTTATACAATGCAAATGTACAGATCCCAGCTATATCTGGGTCAAACGTTAACCTACTAATTGCTGGTAGAAAACAAATCTCTTTCATGATGTAACAAGCAAACGTTTGCTCATGTGCAAAGCTGCCTTGTTTTTTTATTTATCACTTTGAAGAGTTTTTCACGGTGAGCCCTCTCCTTGTGGAATACATGACCCATTTTTTTCTGCGTTTGTGTGTTGGATCTATGTTGCTTTTTTCAAATGTAGACGTTCGTGTGTCCCTTTTCATATAAAGAATGAACCGTCTTACACTGTGTCAGAATCTGATGACAATGTGAAAACCCATCGTACAGCTGCTGAAAGGTTATTTTCCACCAGGTTAGCTGTGAATTATTAAATATAAAGAAGTGTGAGCTTTCACAAAATAACTGAACGAGCAACGCTTTCAGGGTGTCAAACAAATAAGACTTTCGGAGAGAGTTTGGTGCAAGGGAAAGAAGAGAAGGCTAGACCAAACAGGGCGTTTTTTTAAGGTGGGATATCTTGATTTCATTAAAAGGAATCATATTACGTTTTTCCGACCAACCACAAATAGAAAGCAAAATCAGATCTTACTCCAAAAAAAAGCAAAAGTATGTCATATTTATCAGAAGTACAGGCATTGTAAGATCACAAGAAACACATGTTCCCACAGTAAAAACTAAAATGCTGTGAATACGCAGGAATGGAATACAAGATGTGAGTGCACATGTGGTGATGCTTGAGTCCGACTGTGAGATCAATTAAAATATTCAGGCTAATATGTGTTTGTGTTATGAGGCAGATGTAAACAGTTAGACGTCGTGGCAAGTGCAGTAATCACAACTCAGACTTTAACTTCATTATAAGAAAATAAAAATGATTATAACTTAATAACAACAAGAAATTGAACTCTCTAACCTTATCCTGAATGGTTAAAAAATGATTCTGACATGGTTACAGGAAGAAAACACATTACGTGCTGCCTTACACAATCACATGAATAATTACATGCTCAGTGAGCAATCAAAGATGAATATAATGCGGGTAACCAATGGGTTCTCTATACACTTTTTCACGTGGGCAACTATTTATAATGTACACGGATATATGTGGGACAAAGTATTTGAGAGACTGCTTCTATCCGGAGAGGCTTAGTGTTGCTGCTTTATGTCAGTTTAACAATGCATGTAACACTAAACAACATCATAATGTAGATTCATCCAAACAAAATGTAGGTTACTATGTCAGGGGAAACTGTGCCTTGGGTTTAGTCTTTCATGAACAACAAAACCCTCTGGAGATGTCACTTCACAAGGCCAAGAGTCTGCTGCCGTTGTATTGGCTCTGTGAGGCTGTTGTGCACAGCGGTGCTATGAGCTAAATGCTAAGGAAGCTCATTTAAAAACACAAATGGTAATAACGGGTGACAACAAATGTCCAGTGTACTTGGTTGACTACGGTTCTGGAGTACTTTAGTTGGGTCTTTCTAGTTTGTGTTACAGAGGGAAATGTGCTTTTTCCCATTGCAGGTTGAGCAGATTTGCCAGATTCACTTGTAGAGACAACTTCTAAATAACTTGCTCAACAAACATGACAGCTATATTTAGCTCCAGAGTTAGAATTGCTCTACCAAGTGGCCTCTGTTCACAAACAGTCAGTGTCAGACTGCGTGTGGCTGCTTGTCATAGTTTTGGCGAATACTATGAGCTTGAACGTAGACCGCGACATGCCGGTGATCACCTTTCTCTCTCCGTATGAGAAACACGCTGGAATGTAGTACTTTTGGCAAGATGTTCGATTGGGTCCTTACTGCTTTAGGGTTTAGGGTTTAGGACTTAACTTTAGGCTCAAGGTTTTGGAATTAATGCATTTATGAGTGAGAACTGTGTGTGTGCCAAAATTACATCTATTCATACTGGACAAGGTCATATTTAAAGAGGACATTGATCTTTCTCTCTCCGTCTCCCTCTCCCTCCCTCTCCCTCTCTCTCTCTCTCTCTCTCTCTCTCTCTCTCTCTCTCTCTCTCTCTCTCTCTCTCTCTCACTCCCCTAATCTAAATCACAATCAAATTGTTTCTATATTGTAGTGAAATTAATGTAAGCCCCTGGCTGCCCGGTGATAAGAAACACAATGTAGAAAAGAAACATATATTTACCTTAAAAACTATATATTTGTACAGCACCTGTCAACAGCACCTGTATAGCACCAGTTCAAAAGGCAGGAATATGTTGAATAAATACAAGGCATCATTAAAAGACACCCTTGAATGGGACTTAAAATAGTAAAACAATATTTTAAAAAAAATAGACTAGAATATATCTGGTAACTGATTTCAGCACAGTTGCAATGCAATGAAAAATATGAATAAATAGAAGTCTTATGCCGAGATGAAAAAGAACAATATCATAATTAATAATAGTTATAGTAAAATTGTTAGTATTATAGTTAATTGGCTGAAATTCCAACACATATTGTAACATTCACATCATAGAGGGGATGCGACTCACATGAATAATTAGTGCAGAAAACAATGGGGGACATTAAGATGTCCTTTAAATCCATTTACCACAATAGCGCTACATTTTAAGATATTACGCAAGGGTTACGGCACAACCAAAATTCTCAAGAGTACTATAACAGACATCACAACATAAGAAAAATAAAGTTTATAACAACCTACGATGGAGCAGCAGCACACAGAACATCTCTGTGGGCGTCTACAGGAGTAAAACGGTGATATTTCTCCAGAGAGACATCGGAAAAAGATGTCTTATCAGCAGCAGTGAATCTGTGAGAGAGGCAGAGAGATGGAAAGAGGGAGCGGTCGGCAGAGAGGATGGGCATGTGGCCAGAAGTACATTGGGGTTTGTGTTGGACATGCCAAAAGGGGTTGGCACTGCCATTTGCTGACTCACGCCCCCAGGCCCACAGGGATTATGGGGACAATAGACTTTCATTTCTTTTTAATGAGGCTACAGATAACCTTACAGACACATCATTGTGCAGAAAAACAACTACTGACAGGAGACACAAGTGGAGGACATGGGTCAAATGATCCAGTCTAGCACAGATACTATAGCCAGTTAGTTTAAACTACTTAAAACACAAGTCCAACTTGGAAATGAGTGGAGAATGATGACATTTCCTCTTGTTCTTTTGCTAGTCATGCTAGGATTTATCAAGTAGCTCTTCCAGGGTGAGGTGAGAGGTGAACAAAAATACCTAACAAGACTAAAAAACTATTTTATATTGTCTGATAAAACATTGTTTTTCATCACAAGGTGCAAGATGGAGCAGATGTAGTTTGCTTATTCGTTCCATCACGTTATTTTCACTGGTGAAGGCCATGAGATATCACTGAAAGCCCTGGAAAAGCCAAGTAAGAGGACCTTGTGATGAAAAGTGTTATTTCCAAAGGCAGGGAGAAAGCTTCAAGCTGAACATTTCCGGTTTGGTTTTGTTTGTTTAATAATGTATTGTGAGCAATAATCTTATATTATAAAAGCAAATGTTCATCATGAACATTACTTATTCAATTCACTGTATATTATCATAATAGCTGACAGTAAGTAGGTGGTGTGGCTCTATCCGTGGTGCTGAAGATTTACCATAATCCTGCAAAGTAGAAATATTTCCCATTAACAATGCAATAGATAGCAGCCAACTAACAGCTACAGTGAAATGCTCAGTGTCGGCACACACAGCCATGAACTTAGGTGTACCTTCACTTCCTTCAGTTTTGCTGATGTTTCGCAAGCAATACAGTTTTACAGCCACTTACTTCAGATTGCCTCAGCATAACTCTAGAGCTTGATACAGTTATGGAAACTTGCCTCAGCACTGCATTAAAACGATCTGCAAAGCCATTAAACCATAAACTGATCCCACAAAGCATGTGGAGGTAAAATGTGATTTTAAAACTCAACACTGCGACAATCATTTTCCGTCTCAGGAATAAATTCTGTGTCATCAAACATATGACACTGTTCATAGTTCAGTTGCAGGAACTTGTAAATTAAAATGTGTGCTATATTACATTTCAGTCTCAGTTCATTCAGCTGTGATTCTATTTCTTGTCAGGACAATTATTATTCAGCGCTTGACGCTGATCTACATGAACAGGCACACAAAAATACAAATTAGCGGGACAGTGACACCATTGCTTTTCTATTACTGTTGAGTAAAACCAGGAAATTGATATTCAGTTTGAGACTCAATTTGCTCAGAGAGCAAAGATAAAATATTGCACTGCCTTCATGCTGTAAGCTGCTGCCTTACTCCAGAGAGCATAGCGTGAGTTTCTTTCTTTAATACTATCCTTAGTTAAGAATGTAGCACTCTCAGGCTGAAAATACATCTTTGCTCTCATCTCCTGCCTCCTCCCTTTGCCTCCTTTATTCTTACTTCCTCTTCTTTTCACCACTTCTCCCTCCCATTCCCCTACTTGTGAGCAGCTATAAAGCTTAACTAACTGGCAAATGACTGCCTCCCTTGCTTGCTTATCTACAGGATAAGCTGGGAGGTTATTTCGATGCTATACGGCTCATCAACAGTCACAAACTGCAAACCTTCCTTATGTGCTGAAGGGGAGATGGCAATTTGCTGAACTCACTGTCTATATCTTGTGTGGCTCATGTGACTGAAATGTAATACATTTGCACACCACAGTGATGGGAAACGTGATTGTAACATAAATATATATAGGGAAACATGAACATGAGGAGGATAAGATCGTAGAGGAAGCAAAAAAACTGATATTGTTAGATAAAATTGACTAAAATGTAATGAATTTTTGATGACTAAAACTGGACAGAAATCTTCTCCATGAAAATGGCTAAATTTTTATCTGAAGACTAAGACTTAATCTAAAATAGCTGCCAAAATGAACAGTGCGTATAGCAAAGCTATGTATATATATATATATATATATATATATATATATATATATATATATATATATATATATATATATATATATATATATATATAATTATACTGCAAGATATACTTTGACAGTTGAGAAATTATGACAGATTTCAGAACTTTTAATATTTTTTACTCACAGCCTGAGTGAGAAAGTAACTGTCCATAAAAATACCAGGATTTAAAATAAAGGATTTTAATTTTTTTTTTAAAAGCAGTGTAGTCTATGTCAGCCGAGCAAATCTGAGACTCAGTAACATCACAGAGACCTGCCGTCGGCCTCAGGCTTGTGTTTGAGGAACGATGAAAGAGTCTGCGCGGGATGAAAAGAATGAGGGGAGGAAAAAAAGGAATGATGTGGACATATTCAAAGCAGTAAGATTGAACGTAAAGCCAGACATAAAGTTTGAGTGGCAGTGTCGACAATAGAGAAATTAGCCATGCTGAAGAAAAGCGCAGCTCAGCAGTTTGAAAAGGTTGACAGCGAATTGAGAGTCAAGGAGCTACAGAAGAGAGAAACGGGGAGCGGAGCTTGCGGTCTCAGGCTTCTTTTTTATTTTCCTGGCATTTGACAAATTGGTTGGAAAGGCTTGCCAGAAATGAGTACATTGATTGTAATGAAGTGCTTGGAAGTATTTAAGCGTGGAAGCAAAAAGAAACCGCCATGGGAGAATGTTTGTACTCGATAGGTCTTTGAACCAGTCAGTCGGAAAAGCACAGGTGTTACTAATAATACCATTAACGATGGCTCCATTCTGCCAGCCTGCACAAAGCCAAGACCCTGAAACTGAAGCAGGAACATGAAACTCAAGGGTTAATCATCTTATTCTTTACACGTGTGCTTTTCCTAATGTGACATGTCTTCTGTGAGAAAGTCCTATTGCCTTCAAAATTAAAATGTTTAAGTATACCAAAGGATGTTCTACGCCATGCGGTATACCAGTGGGAGTAAAGGCATTGAGAAATGTTGGGAGCGCCTCCATTTGTCTTGCATACTTTGTTCCACTCCAAGGCCTTTTCAACTAACACTCTGCTGCTAATGTGACTGAACGAAGCTGACAAATCCAAACCCTCGTGTGAATCATTGATTCAGTTTGGAATTTTAGATATTACTGCGGTTTGCTATGTTGCATCATTTCATTCACCATTTTAGACCCAGTTTGTCCACCAGCAGGAACATCTGTAAAGGTCTTGTTGGTTATTGTAAACCTCTGATGTTGAGCAAAATATATAACATCAGTATGTAAGATAACATCCGTAAGTGACGAAAAAAAGCATTATAATAATAATAAATACATATATTCTTTTTTAATTGGTTTTAATAAAGTTTTGGAGTCATATGTATACTTTTTCAGAAAATGGAAGATTTGCTATTTAAATACTCTAATCTACATTTGGGGATTTTAAAAAGAAAACAAAATAAACAAAAAAATATGTAAAAAGATAGTTTAGGAAAAACTAGATTTTTCCTAAACTATCTTGTTTGTTGAAAATCATTTTCAACAAACAGTGAGGAAGTGAAGGCAATGTCAACACAACCAGTACATTTCTCCAGCTTTGTTGCCCTCGTCCCGAGCTGATATTTCTACTTGAGAGAGATGCACAAATCCGCGTAAAATTATTTTTATGTGCACGCAGACTTTTAAAAAAAAAAATAATATCTTTTTGAGTGGAGGCATGTTGAGAAGTTGACTGTCCTGCAGCTCAATAGCAGGAGGACGTGTGATGTTTTCAAACCAGGAAAAAAGCAGCCTCAGGCAAGTGTGCCATCATCGACACATGGCAGCTAACAATGGCACACCAGCAGTAAGGAAGGAATACTTTTGGGGAAATGTGTAAGTGTACTCTCATCTGCATGTCAAACTACCACTCCCACAGCCATTGGCAGTAGCGCGCCACTCTGCCTCTGATTGGCTTTTTAAAGTGTATTGCTGTGAACACCAAGAGCGAAAGGTTTGTCGGGTTAAGGATTTCAACTATGATGTGGATGTGTGGAGGAGGATGGCAGACAACTTGTAAAGTGCTCTCATATATAATTACGACGTGATGATTATTGGAAAACATTATAGACACACAATGTCTATATGGCTTGAATAAAATAACATTTGATACTTTAATGTTGATATGGCGCACGCCAACGCCTGGGTTAAACCACAATGGAGGTTATGACACTCAAGCAACCTCCTTCAGTGATGTTGTGTAGTATTTAGCTGAACCGAACAGTTTTCAGCATCTGTCCTTGGGGCAAGTGAGAACATATACAGTACAGAGGGTTGGAGGACCTCCCTTAGGGCCCCCTCAGCTGGATGCCTCGGACCCATGCAAGCTGCTGCCTATATTGGTTAATGATGCACTCGTGCCATTTGAGCTGAGAGTCACATTTTCTTTTTTGTAAGACTCCGTAATCATATATTATTTTCAATATACAGAGACTCCATTCAATTGTGTCAGCTAAGCAGTTTAGCAGGGCCCCTGGAAGCAAAAGACGAAGAAGAAACAGCCGAGTCAGCAAATCTGGGGAAAAGTGAGGCGATGGGTCAGAGTATCTGACTGGGAGCCGTAGAGTCATGTTTGGTATCACATGCTGTCACCTGGGACATGAAGGAGGACTTAATTTGTTATTGTTTGCCTATGCAGGAATATGTTCTATTGATTTACTACTTTATTGCATGCTGGCATTGTATTGCCGCTTGTCATTCTAAACCTGGGGGTTCAGAAATCTGAAGGATGCCAAAATGAAAGCAAGAAAATATGTACCAGTTGATTTTGTCAGTCTTTCCTCTAATATGTGTTCATATTCTTCTGAATTATTGGATGAGTTTACCACTAAACATTACCCGGAGAGTGCTTGGTAAAAACTCAAAATATGTGGTTCACTCCCAGTAGATGCAACAAGTAGACATTATTTAGTGTTCAGGTCATAACCAATGCTCTATAATAAGTGAATTTTGACAAGGACAACACAAAATATCTCTTCAAAAAGGATTGCACATTTCTTGTCAACAAATCACTAATTAAACGCTAATACAAAGCTGTTGGGTGTCATGCACTGAATATTTTATTCTATTCTATGAATTACATTTTAAATTGTATAGTGTTCACTTTACGTTTGGTTTTACTGTCGCTTTAAAAGGTCCATCAACCAGCCACAGACCACCCCCCTCCTGGTGCAGCCAAAACAACCTGGAGCTCAACACTTTGAAGACAAAGATGGTTGCGGATTACAGGGAGGACGCAGCCCCACCCGGCCCTCGCACCGTGTGACTCCCCCGTCGACGCTGTGGAGTCCTTGCGCTTCCACACCTACCCTTTAACGTTATCTGTTAAGTTAATACCCATTGCACTATTGTTGTCGTTGACTTTTGATTGTTGTCTTGTCTGACGTCCCATGTCTAATTTTATGCACCTTCCGCCAAGAAAAATTCCTTGTTTGTAAAAACATTCCTAGCAAATAAACGGTTTCTGATTTTGTTTTATTAGACGATAGTCGTTGTGAACATCGTGATTTATTTTGTGCATATTTGGCATTTTGTCCCTCTACTTGGCAGCGTGATTTCACAAATCTTCCTATGTAATACATGTGAATAAAGGCGTGACATTACAAAGTAGTAGCAATGTTGCTAACACTAATTGAGCAGTCTGGTACACTGCTGCCATCTAGTGTATCTTGTTGGTTGAGCTTGGACTCTTGCACAAGGAAAAAGTAAAATACTTATTTTATCTCTACCCATTCATTTAAGAAATATAAAGATGGTAAAGATATTTGAAAACGTATAACTATTTAGATTTCTTTCAATTCAATTGAATACAGACAAATTGACATGTTACAACAGATGAACTACATCCTACCACATAAAATAAAAAAAACAGAAATTTGACAGAATTTTTCCCAGAAGTGAAATGTTTATTTCAGTCTTCCAAATCTTTTACATGAATTATCATCATCATCCTCATCATCAATACCATTGTCATTAGTTACAATCTTATTTACTTCCACTAACTGTTTAAAATGTATAAAAAATCTAAAAAGAATCCCAGTTGAAAAACAAGGCAACTGAACACTTTATATTTGCTTTACAATACTTAGGTTTTTACCAGGAGTCATACTTATTTAGTGGCAATCCGTTTGTATGTAACAACAATGACTTATGAACTGCAGCGAAATGCATTAAATGTGAAAAGAAACATTACAGGAAAGAAAGAAAAAACATTCTCTGAAAATATACTGTCTATATCCTTTTCTTTTATGAAGCTTGAGGAAGTATTTCTATATTTTAAATCACCACTTTCATCTAAAACTTGCATCCAATTGCCACACATACACTGATACTGAAACAGTAAAACATAAACATTAAAATACAGCTTAAAACAGGACAATGATCACTCAGAGAGCCACAATCGTCTTGAATCCAGTTCCAATTTGTGGCTCGAGTTAAATAAATAGAAGATTAATTTGTATGTTAAAAGGCACATGTCAAAAAACGTGAGTAACTGATTAAAGGTTGCCAGTGAGGGCTGAGTCCATGAGGTCGTCATCTTCATTCCTCATATACATTGGACTGGGCCGGGATGGCCGCTCTGAACCCAGCATAGACAAAGATGAGTCTGAGGCGGAGATGGGTGACCGGGACCAACTGTCTGCTTTCATTGGATGAGAGGACGGCCCCATGGACATAGAGGACTTCTTCTTCTCTTTCTCCCTGTCCCGTTCTCGGTCTCTGTCCCTCTCCCGTTCCCTCTCCTTTTGCTTCTTCTTCTCCTTCTTGTGCTTCTTGTGCTTCTCCCCTGAGCTGAGAGGTATGGCGCTCATGTAGTCCTGGGGGGGAAGTGGGCGAACGGTCTGGTCGTCATCCGAGCTGGGGCTGTTCTGGTGGGACTTCTCGGCCACCGAGCTACTGCCTGACTCGCTCTCACTGTCGTGGTTGAGTGGAGTGTATCCGGGCGAGCGACTGTGGCTCGGGGAGGAGCGATCATGCTTGGGCGTAGAGCCACTGAAGAGGGGGGATGCTTTGAGACTAGAGATTTGTGGGCGCATGGGGTCACCAGACCCTTCTCCTGCTTTCTGAAGGGTCACTTTGGCCTTGATGCTTGGTGAGCCACCATCAGGTTTGCTAATGATGATTTTGGCCAAGCCGGTTGCACTCCCACCTCCCGTTTTCGGGTCCATCAACTTTTTATCCACACTGTTCCCACCAGAAACAGACACTTTTGCTTTCGCCTCTTTATCAGACTTTTCCCGCTTATACTCCCCACTTTGGGACGACAAGCCATGCTTTGAAGGGCCCAAGTTTGGAGGTCCACTGCTGGGAACATTTCCATGACCACCACCGCCACCAGGAGCAGATCCCGAACCAGTTCCTGCTGCTGGTGGCCCTACCTCACAACCATCCTCCCCCACTCCTCCTCCACCTACACTTTTCAGTTTGTCTATGACTGCTGTAAGAGAGGGTTTCTTGTTTCGACTGGGAGACTTGCCTTTGGCGTTGGGGTTGTTTGCATTGTTCTGACCAGACCCTCCACCACTGCTTCCTCCTCCTCCTCCTCCTCCTCCTCCACCTCCGCCTCCGCCTACACTTCCACTTCCTCCACCTGTCCCTCCACCTCCTCCACCTCCCCCTCCACTCCCACCACCATACTGAGATTGAGAGCCTCCTGAGAAGGCCATAGAACCAGAGGACGAGCTTGAGGATGACGAGGAGGATGTGGAACCAGAAGAGCTCCCACCCATTGGCTTCTGGGAGCTCATGCCTCCACCAGAAGACTTGGACCCCCCAGAGCTACCGCCTCCAGAGCCCATTGGCGATTTGGCCTTGGAAGAAGGAGGTGTTCCTGGAACCTGGGACTGCTGCATTTTCATAGGCGAGGACAATTTGTCACCAGAGCTACTGGAGCGGGAGTGAGAAGGGGAGATGTTGGGCTTCATGTTGGGATTCATAAGAGATCCAGGAGGCTTACCGCCCTGAGGCTTCATTTTACTACCACTTCCAATTCCACTACCCCCAGGCCCAGACAGCCCATGTTTGGTGATTGGGGAGGATCCTGGTTTGCCAACACCCATTCCTTGAGAGGAGCCCTTAGACTGGGATGACCCACCTCCACTTCCTATTCCTGTGGTCCCTGGCTTGGAGCTGTTGCCTTGTGTCGTGGAGCCTTCTTTGGACTTAATCTTTCCAGATGAAGACAAGTGAGAATGATGGCTTTTGCTACTACTGGTTCCCCCAGCTCCACCTGTGCTGCTTGTGGCTGAGCTGCTGGAGGTGTATCCACTATGGGATGATGTTTTACCCCCAGTTATGGTCCCTTTTGCAATCTGAATTGTGATTTTGGGAATTGGAGGTGTGGCACCACCAGGAGGAGTTTGTGAGCGCCCTGAACTACCAGGAGACTTGGAGCCTCCTCCACTTATACTTCCCCCTGAGCCTGAACCACCACTAGGAGGTGTGTAAGGGCGCCCCCCTGAGCTGTGTGAAGGGGACTTCCCATCTGTGTCCATCTTTTTGCGTTTGGGAGGCTTTTCTTTAGACTTTCCCTCACTTGATGGGGTCCTGCTACGTTTGACCTGTTTGCCTTCCGTTGAACTGCTCCCCATACCAGAGCTGCTCCCTCCGCTACCCCCATTTTCATCTTTTGGTCGCATGGGTCCCTGTTGCTGTTTAATTTTGGGTTCTGTACTTTTAAATTCAGCACATGCCGCTGCAAGGCCCATAATGAGGGGGCTCTGGGACCCTCCGCCATGTGTGTCTCCCAAATCAGGAGCTTGCCCCAGAAGCGGTTTACCACCACCACTGTTGCCTCCAAAAACGATCCCAATATCAAAAGGGTCCTTCATTGATGGCTCTGGGGTGCCCTGTCTATGCGGAGTGGGATTCTGAGGTGTTCCTGATGGGGTGTTCTGCTGGCTACTTCCCCCGAAACCCTTGACCAGGTCCATGTCTCCATCTGCGCTTGGAGAGCTGTCATCAAAGTAGCCATGGCCTGAGGTCAAGAGGTCTGGGTTGAAGTCAGCAGCATCTGCGAAGAAGTTGGTGGAAGAAGAATCGCTGGTGGGTGTGGCAGCAGTTGCCTCAGCTATCAGGTCAGCGGCATCAGTAAAAGGATTCTCATTGCTGTTGGTGTTAAAGATGTCTGCGGAGTCAAACACCGCACTACCTTGACCTGAGCTGGAGGAGTCACGGATGGGGGTACCTAGGGGGCCTCCATCCTCCCCACCATTGCCCATTGGGTGCTGCCCATGGCTCCCACTGCTGCCTTTGCCTGTCTGCTCGGGCAAATCTGACAAGATTTCTGTGATATCAGGCCCAATGCTATCAGAGCTAGAGAGCCGGACCATACGAGGCGGTACAGCACCTGGTGGTTGCTGTTGCTGAGACTGGACATGAGACTGTGAATAAGGCATACTGGGACCAGAGGGTGGAGTTCCACATTGGCTAGGTGCTGGAGTGATGCTGTGGGGCGTGTCTAGGCCATCCCCAGTGAGGTTAACATCAAAGATAGAATTTTGGGATGCGTCCACATCCATAGATAGGAGCTCACGGTGGAAGTCATCCTCATGCGAGACTTGATGGTGCAGGTGATGCTGCGGCATCGAAGATCCCGGTTTCATGCCTAAACCGCCAACTCCACCCGCGGCAGTTCCAGGCATCATACCACCCTTTTCTGTCCCCCGTGGGCGCTTCTTCTTCCCTTTTGTGCTACCTCCAGGGCAGGTTCCACTCATGCTTTCAGTCCGTGGCGAGCCAGATGAAGAATTCTGCCTCTCTAATGGACTAGAACTATACAGAGCGGCAAAATCTTGTGTGGGGTTGTCTTTCAACAAGTTCATCAACATAGGATGATTCTTGGTGTTGCTGGCAGGAGAGGATGTTGGGGGAGGAGTTTGGTGGGGCGCTGGTGCATTCTGGGAACTGGGGCTCGAGCCCACACTTCCAGTTATCTGTAATAGACTTGTCAGTATGGGATTCTGTGTGACTTTGTTGAAGTCATCTAAATGGCCCTGACCAGGCTGCTGTTGTTGCTGCGACTGTTGCTGGCCAGCCACCCCTCCTTGGGCTAGGCACTCTCCTCCTTGGCCTTGCCTCTCTGTCCGGGAAACCCCAAAAAGAGAATTAATTGGACCTCCAAAATTCGGTCCCCCAGGTTGTCCTGCTCCAGTGGGTGTGTTGCCCCCTGCGAGCCCAGGCTGGCCCATAGGGTTAGTCCCTTCACCTGCTGCCATGTTGTAGGTGGGACTACCGGAGGGTGGCAGGTTATTCTTCACCATGATCTCGACAGTTTGTGCAATTAATGAGAGGGCTGGAGTGTCTGCCTGGATGGTCTCTGCTTTCCTCCGAATGGCCCGCATGGTTACAGGGATGGACATGCATCTACAAGAGGGAAGGAATAATTTACCATAAAAGACATACTCTCATCACTTGTGCATTCAGGAGGAAGTTATAAACTCACCGCTGGACCACTTTGGTGATAAATTCATCAGTGCAGATCAGAGCATCTGACAGTCCTTTATAGAGTTTACAGGATACTTGTCTGGAGTCAATCACCTCCATCACGACTAGAAGAATGAGGTCAG
Source organism: Clinocottus analis (assembly GCF_023055335.1). Classification (NCBI taxonomy): domain Eukaryota; kingdom Metazoa; phylum Chordata; class Actinopteri; order Perciformes; family Cottidae; genus Clinocottus; species Clinocottus analis. Next base: position 6,020,291 of record NW_027175920.1, on the reverse strand, counting down.
ATAGGACACAGGACTCAAATAAGCAAAAATAAGGGCTTTCTAAAAGATTGCTTTGACCCAAGGATATTGTTAAAGTAATATCGACATTATGCTGGATTAGAGATGTGGTTAAAGTGATACTTACCACAAACTAATGACTCATTGACTGGATGCTGAAATGAGACGCTGAAACTTGAGTCGGAAAGAGGACATACTTCAAACTGCAGCAGGCCTGCACTGTCTGAGGGAACAACAGCAAAAATGCATCACTCATCAAATGGGATTTTATATCATAATGCTCGTCGACACAAAACTGCATAAGACACAAACAAACAGTACATGTTGTTGATTGGCCAAATTCAGTACATGAGGGGCCAGACACTTACCTTCTTTGATGGAAGTTTGTTTCACACAGCTGCCAACCAAGATGTTATGGGCTGCCTGGTGTCGGATGATATCCAACAAGAGTGCTACTTGTGCTGGGTGGCGGAAGGGTATCTTTGAAACCAGTGCTCCTTGAAGAGAACGACCGTCTTGCACTGGGGCATCACCATTCAGGAAGTAACAGTGCTGCTGATCTGGCAACAACTGTGAAAGTGCAAAGATAGCAGTTTTCTTACAATGGCTGTCTATATCTTTACATTTACTTAATCAACACTCTTTTACAAACTACCAGCAGAACATGGGGCATCTTAGATATACATGTAACCACAGAACCATGCAGCTGTAAAGCACAAACTGGATGAAGAAAGAAAGAATGAATAGGGAAAAAGAGATCATATTAATGGTGTGTGTGTGTGCGTCCGCTCACAGAGTAGAAGTGCATGTTGTGTGAGGGCGGTGGCGTGGTGCTGCTGTCCTCCAGGAGCTGGTGTTGGCTCTGGACAATTAACTGGTAGAGAGGTGAGAGGCTGGGGGAGCTCTCAAACACTGGGATTGCTGTGAAAAAAATAGAGAGGTTAATGTTCAAATGATCAAACCAAAACGAGCATTGTGCATATTTATGACTTAAATACGCACAAGTAGCCTTTTCAAGCCTCTGAATGAAGGACAGTGAGAAAGGCATGGGTCGGTTCATCTTGAGGAAAAAACAAGCAGGCAAGTCCACACAGTTGGAGTTGGTCACGGTGGAAAAGGAAGGAGTCCTAAAATATAACAAAAATAAATTCATCAGCTGTCTTTCTCTAGTATCTACTAGGTCTTCAATGGGTCACTAAAAAAAACAAGATGATTGCCTCGTCATATCAAAGAGTGGTGCATTTATGCATGTAATCTAATACATCTAATATATTGCATGTAATTTATTCTTAGACAAATTTAGAGATTGCTCTTTGCAGGATTCACAAGCTTACTGATAACGGGAGGTACACATTCTTACCCCTTGTTATCCACTGGGTGGGATCCAGTGATGAGTGGGGCGATTGGAAGCTTGTAGACAGCTGAGGTTCCCTCAATTGTCACGGAAACACCGACACCCAGAGAGCGTGGAACTACAAATATTATCCAATAGTCGAGACAAGGAGACAATCGACAGAGATCACACAAGGATAGTTACTATTCTTAAGTAAATCACTTGGCTATTGGCTGGTGTCTTATGCACATACATAAATTCACCCACTTCCTCTGTGCACTTACCATTGCCGTCTGGGAGGTTGAGCTGTGTGCTCGGTCCCTCCTCAAATATGTCATAAGGGGACACGTAACACTGGAGAGAAACAAGATGCCCACCACTCCTGGCTGTTAGCAAGCCAACGCTGCCATGAAGAATAGTCTCCACTGCAGTAGCATTGGTAGCTAACCTAGAAAACAGAAAAATCAAATGTTATTCTGCTACAAGATAAGATGCTCAATTTAGGCTTTTTGCACCAAATTGTTACTTTATACTACAAGATGAGGAGGTGAATATATTTACCAGGTGTTATTATATTACATAGATTACATTCTATTCCCTCCAACAAACGTGATCTTAAACACTCTGAATAGGTTTCCCTCGCCTGCATGACTATCAATGATCACAGTGCTGCTTGAATACTATAATGATATTGAGTGTATACTGTATGTTCAATATGTTAAACACCAGTAGCCCAAATATACTAAGGATGATGTACAATGTAACAAAAATGACATTTTGTGTGCTTACCTAAACATGTGCATCATCTTGGTGAGATCAAGCTCCAAAGACTGCAGTGCTATATACATCTTAGTTTTCAGTTTACTGGGAAATAGAAATAAATTAAGGTAATTAGATATAACTGACATAAAAACAATAATAATCATAGAGAATATGTCTTTTATAAAGCAAGTGCCTTTAAAAGTCTACTTACTTGTCCCCAGGGAGCTTGTACAGTTCGACAAGCCCCTTCAGATGTTTGGAAAACTCTTCAAAGTTCTTCTCCCTGATGAAATGTTGCAGAGGAGGTGGTTAAGACGGCTCACACAAAAATACAAGTAGTTCTCCCAGTTGGCTGCGTCACACCAAACCCTACAGTGAAACATGTGGTTTCTACTCACCGTAGATGCTGAATCAGCTCCGGACAACTCTGTGAAATCAAGAACAATATGAAACATTTTGAGAACCATGTCTTGATCAAGGTGTGTGAATGGAATTAAAAATTGTAACACGCACGTATATAATTTATAATGAACATCTACCAATTTGACTTTTATTTGGCTGACCTTTATAGATGAATAGGGGGTTACAGTAAACTGACCGTAGGGTTTTCTCCCTGATGAGCCACTTTGACATCCACGAGCTGGCCATTGGTGTCCAACTGCACCTCCACATAAAACATGTCTGATGTGATGTAACACTCTGTCCCTGATGGGCTGAGGTGAGAGCCAAGTCTGTTAAGAGAGAGAGAGAGAGAGAGAGAGAGAGAGAGAGAGAGAGAGAGAGAGAGAGAGAGAGAGAGAAAGAGAAAGAGAGAGAGAGAGAGAGAGAGAGAGAGAGAGAGAGAGAGGGAGGCTAGTTTTACTTAAGCAGGGCACATACACATTTTAATTAATGGATTTCCATGACTTTAAACCAAATTTCCATGTCGCGACAATAGTTATAACATTCATCAATATAAGTTATGTATGCCTGCTTATATTTTGAGCGTCTTTCTTTTAAAAGCATATTCATTATTTCAAACTCAGCGAAAATGAACGTCATTTTGTTTAATGGGTTTAGGAATCATTCTTGTTGACTGAGCCTACAAAGGGCAATTATATGGAAACCAGTACAATGACAACAATCTACAATCAGCATACATGTCCTATAGTCTGCAAAAGGGGAAAGAACTCACAGGTTTTGCCGAGCGATGGATTCTAAGCGATCTGTCATCGACGGCAGAGATGAAACTGAAAAAGAAGGCAAGGAAGAACAGGTAACGTTACAAATCATATGAAACAACCGTCATACTATTGTTGCCTTATGTTCCTGCTGTCCATTGACACAATGTGTCTGTATGCTTAATCAAAAGTCAAATGAGGCTTTCTGCATTCAATTGATGCTGATTGAGTTGAAGAAAATACCATTACATTATAAGTTTGCCCTAAACAGCTTTCCAGTACCACTGACCCTTTTCATTAAAATTCACTGGACTGTTCAACAGTTTATTCCCGTATGTATACAGTTGTTTCCTTTTCTAATGATGGAAAGTAACGCATTGTCATGAAAAATGTTGCCCTACGCTCCCTTGTGTTTCTGTCCTTTGAGTTGACAGTCTCACCTTTCAGCGCTCTCTGCAAGGTCTCCAAGCAAGTGAGCAGGAGCTGGTGACCTGCAGCATTCATCACACCGCGTTTCTCCTGAGACACAGCGTGGAGTTAAAAAAAGAAATGAGATAATACAGCTGAGAAAAGATAAGTTAGTTTTTCACAGCCTTAGTCAGCGTTATAGGTCAGGGAATTACATGTCATTATAGTTTCACAGGCCCAGTAGGCACGCTAATTAAGTAAAACTACTTGTGTGCAATTAAGTGATTAATTGCTACAAATGTATATTGAGCAGGTTGGTAGTGAACCTCCCTTGTGGGTACTGATGATGGATTGTCAAATACACCTCTCAAAGTTGCCATTTGGATACTTTTATGGCTTCACTGCATGGTCTTTAAAAAAATACTATTTACAATATGGAATCTTGATAAGTGGTTTAAAGAGGTGCTTTGTGAATTTAAGCTAAGATCTCAGAAAAAGGTGTTTCTGTCTTACCATGGCCTGACGCACAACCTTGCAGGTCTCCTGCCATGGCCGTGCAGCATTGTGTTTGCCATGAAGTTTCTCCAGTAAAGCTGCCATCCGACTCTGCTTTTCTGACTCTGAAAAAGATGCAATACATTAGTTATACAAGTTATACACATTTTAAAAAAGTATTCAAAGCCTCATCCCACTGATACCATCTCTTCTGTCCTTTTTAGAAAGCTCACCTAACTAAATAGCGGGGATGATCTGCATGCAGGGCTAGATTTCTCTGGTAACTTCAACTAACTGTACACTCAGTAGCCAGTTTATTAGGTTTGTAACATACAGCATGTTCCAAAATCATCAATCATCACTTCAAAACAAGTTTGAGCAAAAACTTAACTACAAAACCTTCATGAAGTTTGGATTTATTGCACAAATGTGCAAACTGTTAAATTTAGTTTATGATAACAGAATTTGGTCAAAGTAGCAATTGAACTGTGAGCATGAATCCCTGTTGAATTAATTCAAACTACACGTGTGTAGGTAGTAGGTAAAGTAAATTAAGGGTATCTATGATAAGCAAAAACATGGTTTTACTCCAAATTTGTTTAGTATGATGGCTAAAGCAAAACAAATTCACCAGTGTGTCGGAGTTTCCCAAAAATGGTGCAATTCACATTAATATGGGCGTCAATAAGACGACCCATTACATGCCGAATGACAAAACACAACATATCAATCTCGTCACGTGACATCGCAATAAAAACTATCACACCATGAGGATCGGTCATTCTGGTCAAAAATACATGGTGGTGTCAACAAAAAACAGCCTCATGTGCTGTTATTATTACTCGTCAGAGCTTGTTAGTTCATATTGGGTAGCTTAGAGGAGGTGAATTCTGCATTATTGTTAAACAATACGGACTTTACAAAAGAATACTTTCGCAGACTTCTGTGTTAGCGACCCAGCTAGCCGCTTACTACAAGAAGCTGCTCACGTTACTTTACCAAACATGACACCCTGTCAACTCCATCAACTAGCTAGATTAGTGTTTTACACTCAGTTTCATAAATGCTCATAGAGCTCTACTTTCACCCCGTTTATGAGTCATAAAACACCGTTCACGTTAAACACTCGGCTACGTTCGCCGTTAGCCGTCGTTAGCTTGAGTCGCCTTGCCTAACACGCCGGATCATCTAAACCACACAAAAAACAGTCAGCCGGATCCAATTAAAGCACGTTCTTACCTGTCACCTCTTCCGATTTGACCCGGTCGCCATGGGTCTGATTCCCTCCTTGCTGAACCGAGAGAGAAAGCTCTCTCGCGGGGCTCCCGCTCTGCATAACAACACCAGGCCCCGCCGCCATTCTGCCCCAACAACAGTTCAGCTTCCCCGCTTCGGTTTTCCTCAACTGTTCCCACACGGGCTTCCGTACTATACTATGCCCGTGTCAAGGACTTTTCTCTTTCGTTTTTTTATTTTTTTATTTTTTTATTTTACTCCCAGTGGTTGATTTTGTCGTAGAATTATGTTTTTGTTTATTTATTTTGCTATTTTACTAATTTCTTTAAAAATATTAAAAGGCAAAGGCACGTTTTTAATTCGCAATGTTACGTGTTTCCACCATAGAGTCTAAGGTTTCAACAATTATTCCTGATTATTCATCAATATAATTTAAGGAGACATGTGCTGTTGTCTTTATTCCTTCAAAACCAAATAAAATCCCTTGAATTGACTGCCTGCTTAAAATAAAAGGCAATGATCTGATGAAGACTCCAGATGGCGTACAATCGCCACGAGGAAATGATTCATGATTTGCCAAGAGCATCTAGCCGCCAAAATCCAAAGGAAGGTTGAAATATTCATGTTAATCGACTTCAGAAACAGAATAATGCAGAGACTTCATATGATGATTGCTTTTTCCCCCGGCAACTTCTACTTTTTATAACCTGTATACGGCAGTCATACGAAGCAATAGATAATTAAGCAGTAGATAAAGACATTTAAAACAGCAAAAAGCAGCCATGCGGCAACCACATGCACATACATGCACACACCTGAGCCTATTGTACAGCTGAGCCTGTGGCAATGAGTGCTCTCTGGGGAGGATTTTCCCACCAACCATTATGACCTGCCTAAGAGAGGGAGCAGGAGTGTGTGCATGAATACATGCACATTTGTGCATATGCAAAGATATATTTGTGGACATAGGTAAAAAAAAAAAAAGAATTAAAAAAAACACACATTGCAGATAGCTATAGAAAGTAGTGGGGATGGAGAGGAACCAGATTGGCACCGTCTGAGACAGTAGATAGACCCACAGATATACATAAGAAAAGAGGGGAGGTGCTGCTATGTAATTGATGTGCCCACCAGGAGCTGGCTGCTTGGCATGGAAGAGGAGGTGGGCACCGCTGCCAAGACAGCAGTAGGAGAAAGGAAAGGGAGGCACGGGCCTTGGGGAGCACAGTAGCGGGCTGAAACCATGCCCATCAATCAGAGGCTAGTTCACCTTGCCATGCCAAGCGGGACCCCCCTCTGTGCCGAGGGAAGGGGTGGCACAGGGAGCAAGGCTGGCACAGTTGCTAAACCTTCCCTAATCCTCCTCGTGGGCGTATCAGTGCCACCTCCGAATGGCAGTAGAGTAGGCCGAGCCAGACATGGGGGAAAAGAAAAGAAAGTTCAGCCCCTATTCTGAAAGAGGTGTCACTTCATGTTGTTAACATCATGATGTAGAAATCTTGATATTATTAAAAAAAGAAGCTGTTTAGGAATTGTGACTTTGACCAAAACGGGTATGATGCCTACTCTGTTAACTTGACATTCTAAGTGCTCTCTGGAAATAATTCAACAAAATAAGGCCAATCTGTCTTTTAAAATCTGCGCCATATGCTCTGTGACATTCTGTGATTACGCTGATTGTTACTTGGAGCCTTTTGTATGATATGGTTTTCTTATATTACACATATTTAACAGAATTGTATCCTGGTACAAATGGCAAACTAATGTGGATGGCTTATACCGCACAATACAAGAAGCCCTGTCTTAAAAAATATACAACTGTGAAGTAACACACGCATGCACACATACACACACACACACACACACACACACACACACACACACACACACTTAGATATAAACACTATGCGGTGGGTAATGTACATATATTATACATACCTACATACTGTGCTGAGATACACTCATATTCAAGGAACCAACAAACATCTGAGCATCCTTTGTTCCTAACTTTCTTGTATTATCAAAATCAAATAGTGTTGAGGGAGATGGCAGTATAACAGCTCTATAAACACATGTATTTGATTTCCTCTACATGGTTCCAGCTTTAACACAAGGGGATGGAGATGTGTGAACAGCTTGGCAACCTTATTGAGTGCTTTGAAGTTGACTACCCTTCTTTTCCACGATCTCTTGAGGTGAGATTTTACCTGATGTGAATAAATGAGAACAGGCTATTTGATGCATGCATGCCTCCTTTATAATTCATGGCTACCAGAGGAAATAACCAATGTAAATCACAGATTTGAAATGGTTTGGTGGTTGGTTTACGAGCAGGTTTATTTCGGTAACTCTTGTTTAAATGTGCCAAACAAAAAGAATACACAAAGCCTTTTGCTTTTCACCTTTAATACAAGTTTGAGATCAGTGAGCCTAAAGGCTGGAAACGGTCCAGAAAACAGTGAAGCATTACCAGGACACAGTTTCTGCTTCTTTGGCACCGAGTGCCTTGACGTGCATGGGCAGCTGGGAAGACTAGCTGGGAGGGTGATAGAGGGAGGGAAGTGCAAGAGACAGAGGGAGAGGGAGAGAAAAAGGAGGGGTCGGCCCTATAGGACCATTTGTGATGAGGCTCATTTGCACAACGGCACTTAATTGGCTACAACAATTAATTAATGTGTTGGAAAGTTGGCACAAAAAGTTCATTTAAGAGGGTTTTAATAAGCAATTAGGGACAAGTAACCAGTGAGGTAGAAGTGACTGCAAAAAAAGATGCTGAAAACTCTGAAAGTATAAACTCCAGCTCTTAGGGAATAATGTGCCATATCTAGAAACCAGGATGCGATTTGCTAGTTACTGCACATCCCATTGTGAGCACTGATGACATTAAGCCACATTATTTTTACCCCATACTTTTACAACGCCAACTGTTCATGGCACCCACTTTCCAAAAACAGCATTGTCTCCTCTCCCCTTCATTCTCCCTCCCACTGTCTGCCTCCCTCTCTCTTTTCTCACTCTGTGTATGAAATATCGCATGACTAATGAGTGGAGCAGGTTGAAATCCTGGGGAAGATGTCCTTGGAAGACGAATGCATTTTCAGCAGAATAATTAACTTAATTAACAAATTCACATGCATATTCATCAGCCTATTAATGTCTCCTCTGCGCGGCTTGATGAGCAGTGGGGTAATAACCATCTCATTTGCATAGCCTGTTCACACGACTTCCCATTTAAAGACAAAATAAGGGAAGGATGAGCGCAGGAGGAAGAAGGAAGAGAGAAATTAGAAAAGAAGACAACAAATAGAAAACAAGGGAGAGGCGCAACGGGGTAACATGCAGAGGTGAGGAAGTGACGTGGGATGGTTGGAAATAGGCTAACAGTTTATCTGACGGATGGGTGACATGAGGAGGGACGGCAAACATGAGGCCCAACAGACTGACTCCATCGCTCTCTTTCTCTCTCTCATCCCTCCAGTCAACCTTGTAAGCTATTTCCCCCCCTCCTGCTGTTCAACCATCACCATTTTCTTGCATCCATGTCAGAATTTTCTCATTCCTACAAGCTGAAAGAAGGGGGGCTTTTTTAATGACTATTTTAGAGTTGAATCCAAGTCAGAGTACAGAAATATCCCCCATCAGATGGTTGTCTTGCTAAATTGTTCAGTGCCGAACCCATGATCATATCAGCGTGCCCTCTCCATGTTTCTATTCCTCTCTGTCTGTCTCTTTCTCCCCTTCCTACAGTCTCTCAGGGGGAATCTTCTTGGCATTGCTCCACTCCTTTCTTCTCCACCGCCAGGCTGCTGCTGCTGCTGCTGCTGCCGTCTCTACTCTGTTACCACTGTCTGCACACAACCTGGTGCTCCTAGCAACGCCACCTCTCGCATACACTCCACATGGCGGTCCGAATGCCACGTGTGTTTGTGTGACTGTGTGCTAAACACACACACTCACACACACCTCATGTTTACCGTTTACACTGTTCTATTTGTGTCTGTACTAAGATAAATCCTCGGTCTACATATAGAGCCGGATGTTTATTCTGCCACTTAAAAGAAAACAGAAGAAAAGTGTGAGAATCAATAACCTGTAAGCTGTCAATACCTCTTCTGTTCCAGTTTGGAATAGTAGAGTCTCAGGATAATAAACCTACTTTTGTTTTATGGGATAATTACCAGGCAAGTGAGACAATTATATTACACTTTATTCCCTTTATTGTTACTCCATTATCACAACAATTTTACCTTGTTTATCAAAAGAATGCATTATAAATGTTCAGAATATTTCTTTATGAATTAATCATGGTCATTTCAAATGCCTTTCTACAATGTCTTTACAATTTAGCTCATAAAAGTGTCACATTTAAATGTTTCCTATCTTACATTTTTGTTGTCAGTCTACAGGTTTATATTCCAAACCAATCTCAAACAGCTGATTTCACATAACACATGAGAAATGAATCTGTGCTATCACTTAATATGCTTTGTAGACGACAAGAAACGTGCTCCACAAGGTATACTTCAAAACTTATTCCACAATTAAGCCCTGATGTAGACTTGGACGTGATGTTATTTTTCCGGTTTATGTGCAGGCTTTCAATTTTCTATTGTTTGCCAAGTCATGATCGGATGCGTCCTTGGTGGCATCTTTTCTGTTTTCTGTCCTCAGCATTCATCTGAGGATGCAACAATGTGCAGAAACATAAATTGAGAAAGTTCTGTTTCGCATTAGTGATTAGTTTGCTGGGCTACAAGTTTCTTCCTCTGTATAAACCGACGTGCCTGTCTGTGATGAAGCAATACAACCTTGTGTTGCATGATGGGTACAGTTGTCTCTTTTTTTCTTCTTCTATTTATTAATAATTTGTTTTCTCAAACCACTCATCTTGATAGGAGAAGCATTGAAAGCTGCTATTATTATATAATTGTAATATTTGTTTATTACTGCCCATACAACGCAACTTGTTTCTAGCCCTAAATTGGCTATTCAGAGCCCTGATACCTTGTGTGTAGTCATTTCCTATCTGAATGTGTGTGCTGTATAGGTTTACTTGCATTTAAAAACAATGTTAAAGTGGTGAGAAACCCAAGTTTAACACGTCTTTTGGATTTTGGCAAACCAGGCTTAGTGACCTTCTGTCGTGTGGTTCGTCTTCTGCATGTCAAGTCTGCTTGAGTTTGTTACTTAACGCACAATGTTAACCTTGCTGTTTTTGTCAGTGTGTGTTCTATGCTATACATTTGCAGTTTGATGTCCTGCAGATGTACGCATGGGTTGAGAAGTAACGGCATATATTTTGCAAGCATTTAAAAATCTAAATATCCTGGACGAGTCTTAATTATTTTCTCGATGCCCACCCACACTATGATTCAGTGTGACTGTAACTCCACAGGGACTTTCAGAGGGTACCAGCTAACGGTTTGACACGATAACCAAGTGATGACTTTGAAATTTAAAGGGTTTTAGGTTTTGCTTAATTTTTATTAATGCCAAAGTTAAAAATAAAAAAACTACTCCCACTTCTTGTGTTTACATGAAGCAGATCACAAGCCCTCCATTAAGATGTTAGGCTGCTTTGACTATTTTTGTTATCAAGGTAATAATTTGTCGTGGTGTAACAATATTTTGCCTTTAAATTTGTGCGTTATTTCATCTATTATTTGCTGAACATGATTCTTCGGGCATCAGGTCATTTGCATTTGCCTGAGCTTTGACGCAAGACAGCAGTTTTGACTTCAGTCCACGTTCATTCATTCAGAAGTCTTTTATTTGCTCTCAGACTACAATCTTGGAATTAGGCGTACGATATGTTTTGTTTTATGCAAAGTTATTATTTCGTGATGTGTGTCTGACCCATCTCAGTGGGCCATGCTGATTGGCTAAATGCAGGCTGCAGGCTGATGTGAAGCAGTCGTGAGAGGAGCGGCTAGGAAAGGCGATTGAGATACAGAGCATTAGCCGGTGTCGAGAGGAAATTAAAGGCCAGATCGCTTTCTTAATCAGAGCACAAGCACTGCGTTAAGAAGGAATTAGGTCGACAGCTGCTGCGTCGCTGCTTACCTTGCTCACGGTCTCTCCCTTCCTCATACACACACATGTTGTTCCCACACTCTCATTCTCCTTCCCTTTTTCCACTCCTTGACCTTTCACTTTTGTCTTTTTCGTTTCCTGGGGTTGTCACTTTTTGTTTCTCCATCTGCTATAGCACTATTTCCTGGGCTTTTTCTCTATTTCCATATCCAGTCTTTCCCCCCCATATGTGTGAGCTGAGCTTTGGCCACTTGTCAGCAACCGATCACACGCTCAGATACACAAGCAACACCAAAACTATACCTAGACAAATAGAATATTCGGAGAAGAGCGGAGAAGAGATGCATGATGGATAAAGATAGTTTTTGGTTCTGTTCCAGGAGGCTCAGTAGTACCCCTGTGGCTGATGGATGAGCTGTCATTGTTGAGCTCTTCCGCGTACACCTGAGATGAATGGACAAACAGCAGTGGCCCTTTCTTTGTCTATCCATCTTCCTCTGCTTACATACATTCTGCTGCCCACACTTGTCTCCACACAAGGGGCTCATCAGATATGAGTTTTTGAAGGCCAATAACATTATTTTTAGACACTATAGCCAAAATTTTGTGCCGGGGTAATCTGTTTTTTTCTGACACAGATTCAGTGTTTCATAGGATTTGTGTTATAAAAACCCATGAGATGTAGGTTGGCAGTGGAATAAGCCATTTCACTTACTTAATTATATGTAATCAAAAGTTGAATTGATTTGTTCAATTTGTTATTATTAATAAGCTGTGAAGATTATAACGCAGGTGGATTGCAGTGACCGGGCAACATCTGTTGAAAGGCATGTCAGCTCAGTGCCAAAAGAAATGTGTCAGTCTGAATTTTACACCCAAACGTGCACATTTAAAAGTCAACGCATCCAGTTCATATTTCAAGCTACCACATGTCTTTCAAACCACGTGTCAGAAATAGAGAAGATTGTTGACTAAGGTCAGGAGTCCCTCCACTTTTTAATTTGGCAAATGCAGCATATGAATTTTAATTTGTTGCTTTAATCAGTTGAATCAACTGGAATGACCCTGAGCCTGATTGCCAGCGTCTTTCCGCAGACTTCAATTTTTGGCATATTGTTCAGGCCATGGGTCTATGGAAATTACGACCAAGTGGCAGCACTCAATATTTAGGCATTAACTAAATTCTGATAAAGTTTTCCCTCAATTTAATGTTTTATATGGATTGTGCTATAACAAATCCTTAAACAGTTTGACCTAAGTTCACGCTTTCGACCTATATTGTGTCCACGACATTGATTTTAAAAAGACAATCACAAAAAAACAACCCCTTATTATGAAATATTAATTCTAAGGAGTTTGAATGTTTTACATCCAGCAAAGTAAAAAACATGGAGATACTTTTATTTTGCTCCTGCTTTACAATTGTGATAAGGAACAGGCCTGTGAATGTTGCAAGGATAGTTTTCAAATAGCACTCACACACTTAGCATTTTACAAATATACAAGAATATAACTGCCCTTTCTTTATGAAGCAGGTTAGATACATACCGTCTATATTCACCAACCTCTCTCTGTAGCACGGATTCATTTTGGGGTGAAACTACTCTGTGTCCTCTCCAAGGGGGAAGGTTTAAAAAACATTTAATTAGGCTTTTGGCATGGTCTCACTTTTAGCCTGGAGGTGTTGGAGGAGATTTTACAGACTTCATCCCTTTTAGAGTCTCGCAGATTAAACATTCATGAGAGCAATCAGCAGACCTTATGTGTCCTCTCCTGCTCTACAACTTCATCTGTAGTTTGTACGTGGCGTCACGTTCCTGTAGGTTTATGTTGTTGAATGCTGCACTTGTGTATGCACACTTTATTTTTACGGTCACTTTTCAGTACTGATGCAATCATCAGCTCTTCGCCCGTAGAACATAGTTCATTGAAGTGTTATTTAAGTACGCCTATTTTCATTAAAAGTGTGAATGTGAATCTTAAAATCCTCCTGTTTGCTGGTGCCCAGAGTCGGCCCAGAGAGATGCGGGATGGAAGGATGGTGCAGGAAGGCGGAGGAGGTTCGGGGGGAGAAGGGTGGAATGGTGTGTGTGGGGGGGGGGGGGGGGGGTAGGAGGCGGGAGGGAGGGAGGGAGGGGGGCAACAGATGGTATGCCACGCTGCGAGGGACGTCGGCTGCCACGGGTGGGGGGGGGCGGGGGGGTGGAGTGGGGGCAGATAAATGGGGATGGGAGGGGGTACTTTTCCCCAAAGTGCCAGCAGGGATGACGAGGAGGGGGACGAGCCGCATGAGCGTGTGCTTGCGTGTTTGTGTGAGCGTGCCTGCGTCTCCATGTGTCAAGCAAGAGCCACATTCAGACTTGAGCTTCTCATCGAGTGAGGTGAGAAGCTTTTGCCCGAGTGCTTGACGCCCACTCAGCGTCAGTCTGTGGACTTCCAGCATCGGGGGAGCAGAGTGATGACTCCCCACGCACCAGCACACGGCTAGTTCACGACCATCACGACTATATGAGGATGATGCTGAAATTACTCGTAACCCAGTTGTTGTGGTGAACCCTCCCTCCTCCCCTCTCTTGTCTCCTCTCTTCGACAACACCTATACATGCACAGACAGCACACATGCTCACGCGCATGCACATAAACGCACACACCAACCCCCAATTACACTGGCTGTCTGTAAACATACCAGCTTCAGTGGTATATGGTGCCGCCTATTGAACAGATGTTGTGGAATTTAAGATGCAAACGCACCCCTCCAACACCCCCCTGTCCAACACACACACATTCATATTTATACACACACACACACACACACACACACACACACACACAAACCCTTCCTGTCTCCCTCCCCCCCAGCTGGCCCTGCCATGAACGTGCCATGTGGCGCTCCATTCCCCCTGGCACTTCGACTCTGGCTGTGCCAACTCTGCCGCGTCTGGCCGCCGCCAACTGGAAAGAGCAAGAAAACAGCAGACTCAAAGTGGACTGTTTCTTTGTGTGTCTGGAAGTGTGTGTGTGTGTGTTTGTGTGTACCGGAAGAGGCACAACCCTGCAAAAAACTTCAGTTGTCAGTTTGTGTAACTGTTATCGGTGGAGAACAGAAGAAAGGAGAATCCAGCATCTCATTTTCCAGCAATAAATAGAAATCCTAAAATGTCCAGGATGGTTTGGAGTAAGATGGGAGAGTGTGTGTCTGTATTATATGTCTGTGTGTTTTGTTAGTGCACCGTGCACTGTCAGTCCGTATACATGCTGGTTGTGAATCCACTTGGGAATGGCGGTGGAATTCCTGTTACCATGGAGATGTCCAAGCTCATCCGTAGTAAAATTTCAACTTGAGAGAGATTAATTCAGTGGAAAGTGTTGATTTATTCATCCTGGTGGATGCTGATGCACTTCCTCATTCGTTCTGATGTTTCACTGCGATGGCTGCCCATTCGCTGACTGGGTTTCATTTTTCAAACCATGTCACTGTTGAAATGCGGCTGCCGGGTCGGGACCGCCGCCGGGCTTTTCTGTCTTCATCACCGCATAAGTTGAAGGATGAGTCTTGTGATGTTTTCCTCTCAGACTCAATAAATCCCATGAAAACACCAAATCCAACCATTCATTGATTTTTATTAACAGTCGCTGTGTTGTATCGCTTATTGCTTCTTTCCATTGAGCAGCATTGTGGCCCAAAAAACAATGACAACACATGAACGCCCCTGGATAACATGCTCCTTCACTAGGTGTCAATCCTGCACTATCATGCAACAAGTCCTCCAAATTAAAGAACACAATACATCATTTGTCTTTGCGACCTCACATGACAAATAGAAGTGTTTTCTGATCGGACAGCAGGGACATGTTATTGTACTTGCCGTTATCACGCACACAAATGCCCATTGTTCTGAAAATACACAATCTCCCTGCAACAAACAGATGCACGTGGCTGATAGTTATGCAATATCAGAAATAAATGCCTGAAAAGTCTTTGAGAGCTCCGGTTTATGTAATGTTTGCTAAAAAACTACAGTGTGCAGCTATTAGAAGCAACAACTTGTGACCCGTTTTTTTTTGAACAGATGAAGCTTTCTTTTCAGTTGAGGTCAGCTCCTTGACATATTTATGAAATGTGGCACTCGACACTTTACATTTAATGTCACCATAAATACACATGCATTTGTATTGGTTCAAGAGATTTTGATACATCACTTGCAACTGAAGTGGTACCAGTCTGTGCGAGTACTTATGTTCACGTACACATTGTTGCATTGTTGTGTGCATATGCATGAGCATGTGTTTTGTCTCTGTGCGACCCTTAAGTCTCTCTTTAATTCAGTGGATGACCTCCCCTTCACCTCCTCCCCTCTCCCCATGCAGTGATGGGAGCTGAGAGCTCCTCTCCTTATTCCTCTCCTCATAATCTCTTTTAATCTGAGAAAGCAGGCGAGGGCTGCTGTGTCAATACCTCGTCTCCAGGCCGCCACCGGGACCCGCACTCCATTATGTTTACTTCTTCTTAACACCCAAAGAGGGGTCGAGGGAGACGGGACAAAAAGAGGAGGAGGGAGAGAGGCTGAGCGTGAAGTGGAGAGGGAGACGTGGAAGGAGGACGAGAGAGTGGAACAAGTGGGCTCTAACCCACGGGAAAGGCAGTGACATATAGGTTTGACTTCTGATAAACAGCATGAGAGAGTTATGTTAATAACAGTACCAACTAATTAACAGAACATTATTGCCGGTTGTTAGTCAGTTGCTACTTTACATAATACTGAACAGCTTGAATTATCAAGCTTTGGCAAACTCATCATAATCAGGATAAAAGTGATTATCAACAGCCATCACCTCAGAAGAGACGGGTCTATGGAGTCCATCGTGGAGGCCAATGTGCACCCGCTTGACCTACTTGCCTCAAAATGCCCTTCAGTACATTGATAGGATGATTATGTAATCACAACCATGAGAGAGAAAATCATAACTGTTATTGTTGCATGTGAAGGCAAAACATACAGCACTTCTGTGTTTCAGCTGGAGGAGCAGAACATTATACAAATGGTGACATGGTTACAGGCAGAATACATTATTAAAGATCTATCAAAGTGGTTTTGAATAAAACATCTTTAATCTTTATGATGTCAAAAAATGTACGATTGTGACTTTTGTGCTGCAAAAGACATGTCTCTCTCTCTCTCTCTCTCTCTCTCTCTCTCTCTCTCTCTCTCTCTCTCTCTCTCTCTCTCTCTCTCTCTCTCTCTTCCAGGAAATTGTAACATGAAAACAGCAAAAAATAGAAATACCCAAATACAACTAATGAAAATATAGCTGGCATTCATACTACTGTACATGTGCCTTAAAAACATATAAATGTGTAAAAAAATATATATATTAGTTCCTGGTGTACACTCGCTCCACATTTAAAGCTTTACACACAGTTAAATAAATGCAGGAACAGATCTGAAACTTCATAAAAATGTTATGTACACAAAATACACACATATGGTCAAATGCACACTTAGAGGTCAGACCCACACAAAGTCGAAACCTGTGGGTGGCTGCTAAGTCAAGGCCAACGTCTAAAGGGATGCATGTGTGTGTGTGTGTGTGTGTGTGTGTGTGTGTGTGTGTGTGTGTGTGTGTGTGTGTGTGTGTGTGCGTGTGTGTGTGTTGTGAGCATCTGCACGAGCGAGGGACACTGTGGTAGTCTCTGTATGTGTGTGAGAGTGTTTAAATTCAGTGACAGCTGTTCATTAGTCCATTACAACCCCACACTGCTGATTCCTCAAAGCAGCAGACACCAGCAGAAAGAGATGCCGGCACAAACTCTACGGGAAGGACAAGACACGCCACATATCTGCAGAAAAACAGTCGTTATTTTTGTTTTGTTCGTCTTCATGCAGATTAGAATTTTTATTCCGTTATTTATGAAAACGGCAGTTTCATTCCATGCGACGTGTGGCAGTTAAAATACATGAAAACTATTACTTCTGCCATTAACTTCTTTTTACTTTGAATTACTGTTACAATTCCCTGTTATGTGGTATTGCAGTGCAGTATCTACATCTGGGACGTAATGGAGACATATGGACAGTAACCAGGGTATTTTCACTGAACTTTAAATACACCTGGCAGATACACACCTGACACCTGGCAGATACCAATTGCATTTACAGTACAATATTTATAGGTAGTCGCATATATATATATATATATATATATATATATATATATATATATATATATATATATATATATATATATATATATATATATATATATATAGATGGTAATGTTCTACTATAGCGAAACAATTGTTTAAATTAAGTAACTATTTTTATTTCATGGAAAGGTTCAACTAAAAAAACATGAAATGTAAAAAAGGGATTCATTAGAGTCAATAAGAAGTGAGATAATAGACACAGAATGACAGAAAAACATATTTCGAGAGACAGCTTGTACTATATCCTGTCTTTATTTTTCTTTACTTCCTCTTTAATTCCTCTGATCGAAATCCTCTGAAATGTTGACAACTAACAGTGACTGCAAAGCATTACAGTATATTCCTCTTGTTTAAGGTCCACTAATAAGTTTACAAGTTATACTTTAATATTGTGGATATTACATTTTTTATCAAATTATCGTTGGGGTTTTGTTTTGCTTATCTCCTATTCTAAGTCGTATAATTTACATGACAACCTCTTGGAGATCATTATAATATTAGGGGGTGTAATATAAGGGCAGTCAGTGCGTTGCAATGCTGTTAGATGGGTTCAGAGAAAATGTTGTTTGTTTAATTTCCATGATTTTGTTCGGTGAAAAGAGATCACCTCCCTCTTACTGCTATCACCTCTGTGCTCCACCTTTGAGAATGAACCCGTCCATATCACCGTCCGTGTGTCCTGATAACACCACACTTGGCAGCAGGCCTGCAAATTAGTACACGGCAACTATTTCAATCCGTTTCATCAGAAAAAGCAGCAACGGCCGCATCACAGAGTTGTCTTTGCCAACAAGTTAGTTCTCAGTTAACTTCAGTCCCAGTTTCAACATGTTAAAAATAACTCAACTGAAAAGACTAGAAGAGCCATCCAGCTTTTTTTTCCTGACCTCTAATTTAACCGTTGTCCTCATCTGGCAAGAAGTCTCTACTATACTGCGCTGAATAAATAAAAAAAAAAAGACAGTTCTTGGACTGCAGTGTCTTCAGTGGAAACATACTCTAATATGGCAGACACAGAGAGGAAGACACAATTGCAGGGGTGGTAAATGTGTGTGTGTGTGTGTGTGTGTGTGTGTGTGTGTGTGTATGTGTGTGTGTGTGTGTGTGTGTGTGCGTGTGGGTGACCAGCGATGGAAGAGCCAGGCGAGGAGGGTGTGATGTACTTTAAGAAGTTGAATGTGTTAGATAGAAGTGACCACGTGCCACGAGTGAGAAACAAAACTGTAGAGAAGAAAGTAAAGAGAAGAGAAAGGTGAAGGGGGGGGGGGGGGGGGCGATATGCCGGGATTGTAAAAGTGCTGTGTGGGAAGAGAAATTAGTGATGGGTGCTGGATGAAAGAAAAGAAGGAGGTAATGTATGTTTTTGTGTGCGTTAAAGAAAGGGAGCGAGAGATGGGGAACAAAAAGAAGCAAACATGCCAGAGAAGGAGAGGAGACAGAGTGGAAGAGAGGAGAAAGGAGCAGAGGAGCGAGGGCAATGAGCTGGATTGAATACCATCTGACAGGTCCAGCTGGGAGCTTGCCCACCCCGCAGCACCGCAAAACCCCTCAATATGGAGGCCAATTACTGCTGCCCGCGTGACCGTGGCATGGCAGCATCAGAGACGCAACCCTCCTCTTCGCCTCGCCTCTCCTTTCCCTTTTCCTCTGCCTCACACCCCCCTCGTCCTCATCCCCCACCCTCAAAAATAAATTAAAAAAACTCCCACCATCTGTGCAGAGTGACAACAACCTCTATACCTTACCATGCACAACACAGACTGTACACTGCACACACACACACACACACACACACACACTTGGGGCAAACACACATATCAAACATGGCAAATCTTCACTCATGGGCTCTGTGCTTTTGGATTCAACGGGAAGTTTTGGTCTGTGTGTGTGTGTGTGTGCGTGTGTGCGTGCGTGCGTGTGTGTGCGTGTGTTTGTGTGTGTGTCCAAAAAACTACAGTGATGTCTGATACCTTCACACCTTCTGCATGTTTCTCCCCATTGTAACACACAAAGACAGTTAATGCAGGGATGGGCATTTAGCAAGTACACACACACACACACACACACACACACACACACACACACACACACACACACACACACACACACACACACACACTACCATTGTTCCAGATGCAGTGGAATTTCCCCCTATGCCAGCTTCATCTCTCTTCACAGACCTGGGGCGTGGCGCTCAGGCTGGCAGGGTGGTGATGATGATGGGAGGGTGCAGGGCGGGTGAGCATGATGCAGTGGCACCCGACGCCCATTGCGGTGGAGGTGACTTCCCAAATTTAGCCTCGTGTGCACCCAGACAAGCTCGTCTAAGTGGGTTTTGGGGGGTTTTGTTGACCTCTCTTCAACTGGTGTGTTGTAAAAAAAATAGGTGAATGTGTGACACATAAAACATGTTGCTTAATACATCATAGAGCTTTATCCTCTCTCTCTCTCTCTCTCTCTCTCTCTCTCTCTCTCTCTCTCTCTCTCTCTCTCTCTCTCTCTCTCTCTCTCTCTCTCTCTCTTCTCACAAACACACAGACTGGGACTTTGTCACTCATCTTTTAATATTCAAATAGTTTTTCTGATGCTTTATTTGTGGTTCCCACCTCTGTCACTGTCCACTCCCACTCAACAAATCGCTTTATAATATATTTATGATTAGTACCATGAAATATTGTTTTTTCGAGATTAATCCCAATAATTAATCCGATAAATGTTAACCTAATCTGATAAATGTGAATAACACTCTCCAGATGGAGATTTATGTGCAGTAGGCCTGGGCCTACTTTGTGCTGCGTATTGCTGCGATTTTAGAGCATCAGTTGATCATTTTTAAAGTAGTTAAATGGAGCTCTTTGTGGGATTATTTAATTACAGTAATTGCATGGTATTTTATAAACATTCATTCAAACAATTACGCTGGAATAGGATCCCGATTAATTGATTTTATAGACTTCAGTTCCGCCCAATTTGTCATGGATATTTAGAATACCTATAATTACGTCATATGATGATATCCGCCCACTTAAGTGAGCGTCTAAACTCGGAAGAATATGAGTAAAAAAAACAAGGAATTCATAAAAGGATTCGTTTAGATCCATGTCTGCAAGGGTGATATGCACTGCGTCTTCGTTTTGTTCCTGTATTAATAACGACAATTATAACAATTGTGCCAATAATAATCATATGCGTAGGGTAAAAAAAAAAGATCTAAATGAGGCTGGATCCACAGGTGAGTTTCACGGGTTGACAGTCAGTTTAAAAGTCTTCTGCAAAAGCAACGGACACGTTTTTAACACAGCGGACAAATCCGTTTAGTTGTCTGTGGTGCGTGACCGGAAGCAAAAAAAAAAAAAAAAAAAAAAGGTCTCTTTTTGTGCGGGGCCGCGCCTGGACACTCAGCCTCCTTTAGCGGCGGAGAATAATGAACAGATGCTGAGTGAATTAGGAAAGAAATACTGGGTCCCTCCCACAAGGGCCACTTTGGCAGGGGCCGCCTGGCTGCCACGTGGCGCAGCTGGCACCGTGGTTGGTGATGGTGGGCTTTACTGGTCTCTGGCTTTACTGGTGCTCAGACATTTAGCGACTTGGCAACGCGCTGCGCCATCAAGTCCTCTGCCAGCCGCCGCTCCTCCTCACCAACAGACCTAACTGAGAGGTGAGAGCAGAAAGTGAAAGCAGAAAGGTGTCTCTCTCTCTCTCTCTCTCTCTCTCTCTCTCTCCCTCTCTCTCTCCCACCTTGTCCTAAAGTGGACCAGTCATGAAACAGAGGGATGCTGGGAAGAAAGATTTGTCAGTATTAACAGATGTCACGGTGACCTAAACCTGCCACGATACACAAAGAGGTTTAAATATTAAAATGGCTGCACTCTTACAAGTGTCTGGGGGATCTTTCGTTTGAATTATTTGACTCGGTCCACAGATGATGTAATTAACACAAAAGTATAAACCTCTCCATCTGGGATTTCATCCGAGACTTAAATTTGACGAAACCAAAGTGTCTAATTAATACATGATATCCGTGGAGTCGATGGCCAAAAGGAAGAAATAAGTTACCTTTAAAAAAAAACGTACAGTTTGTAGCATATAAATGAATTCATAATTCTCTGTAAATGATAAATGTTCTTGAGATTTCACAATAGTATAAATACAAAATATAAAAACTCATAATTCCCTAATTTCACTTCCTCTTTGTATTTACCCACTTAAACTATAAGCTAATTTATTTAAAACAAAAATCTAACTGTTGAATGACATCATGTTAATATTAAAGACAGCAAAGCTGTTATATTTGAGAACAAAAGGAATTAAATGACAACAGTGTATTTATTAGTGTATTTATTATCAGTAGTTTTGGAGTGTGTGTGTGTGTGTGTGTGTGTGTGTGTGTGTGTGTGTGTGTGTGTGTGTGTGTGTGTGTGTGTGTGTTTAGATGTGTAAGTCCTTTATGGCTCTGCTTCTTCGTTTCAAACCAGCGGGCCGGGCCATCGGTTCACCTGGTGTTGCACCTGTGCCCAACTGTTTCAATGATGTAATGAGTCAGATGAGCATATAGGCAACAATTAATTTAAATTAAGAATGTGAAAAAGATCATGATGAATGCCTATTTTTCACAGTGTAAGTCCTTGCCATGTAGAATCTGCTTACGTCTCTTCTATTCCTTTTTTCTTGGATGGGGCTGTTTCCACCCTGCAGAGCCCGGTGCTGATTTCCCCTGGACGTCAGCAGCAACATATGGGACCCAGGGCAGCGGTCCAAAGATGGAGCCTGTTCCCACTATTGATTTGAGAAATCACCAATAATGTGACCTATTGAGCCTATGAACCCAAAGTGTCAAATATTATATATAAAGAGAGGTTAAACTACCAGGAATATGCAGGTATCGCAATGTTGAAAAGCCTGAATTTGACATTTCCAGAACCGAAGAAAAATATCAGCTTTTCCAATAAAATACATTTGGTCTGACGGATTCAGGATCAGGTCACTCGTGTATTTCAATGGATTGCTTAAATGTGTGACTCGTCACCAAGATAATTGTATTATTTACACTCACATGGGAACTCTGACAGATGCTGATGTGACCAGGCCCAATCCACTTTCTCGAGCTGAGCACTTTCATGTGAAAATTTGTGCGTGTGTGTGTGTGTGTGTGTGTGTGTGTGTGTGTGTGTGTGTGTGTGTGTGTGTGTGTGTTGATCTCTCTGGAGGCATTTTGCTCTCTCTAACTCATCTATTTTCAAATGTACTGGAGACTTATAACAAAGAACACATTAAACTAATGGTACATGCTGGTGAACAGCTCCAGCTGCCCTTTTATGTCGCTATATCTTTTATATTTTGTGCCTTTTTTTATTTATGTTTTACTTTAAGTTTATTGTAATTCTGTGTAGAAGGACCGAGCAAAATACATTTTTCATTATATCGAATAACTGTCTGTATGGATATGACAGTAAAAACATCTTTGAATCTTGAACATTTGTGTGTTTTCTTTGAATTGTGCTTGTAAGTCTATTGATTTTTCTATTGATATGTATATAATGTTTTATATCAATGTTTTCTGTTGAAACAAGAAAAATATGTATTAAATATCTAAATTGCTTTGTGGCAACTCACTCATGAACTGGTTATGACAGAAACATGTGTTGTTGTGTATTTACTGTTCAGACACTTTTGCAGATCAGGTCCATCTGATCTGAATAATAGCATCTCATTCTCACTAATTCAATAATTTCACCCTGAGGTGATTTCTAAGGAAACATACATTTATCACATTTGGCAGGGTAAAGTCCGTATGAATGTTAAGTCTAATTAAAGCCACTTAAGTTCAACGCTGCACGAATGTCCAAACTCGTGTGTGTGAGAAT
Organism: Clinocottus analis; assembly: GCF_023055335.1. Lineage (NCBI taxonomy): Eukaryota > Metazoa > Chordata > Actinopteri > Perciformes > Cottidae > Clinocottus > Clinocottus analis. Next base: position 5,996,798 of record NW_027175920.1, on the reverse strand, counting down.
AAAACAAAAATGGCCTACAATTCTTTTGTCATGGGTTTTAATTTTGTTTTAAATGTGCCCCTTGAAAATTGTGTTTCATATCTTAACTGCCAAATGTTACTTGGCTTTTTTGAGAGCAACTATTTTCTTTAATTGAGCTTCACAGCACTTTAGTGTTTTTTTTCTCCTGTTCTTCAGATATTTTAGACGCTCTAGGCCGTGACACTTATTTTTAAAATAAATTATGATGTGTGCAATGTGCCTCCTATCATCCATGCCAATATTTAGTTTTATACAGTCTATATACATTCTTAATTGTAAAGCTAAAACTAATACAAATCTTAAGCACAATAGACAGTGTGATATTTTACATTAAATAAAAAAATATATTTACCTGAAAATGTATTTTTATTTCTGTCATCTCTAAATGATGCAGACTGGATCTGCAGCTTCGAGCCTTCAAAAGGTGAATTTGAAGCTTGATTTAATAAACAAACAAAAGATAAGTAACTGAAAACATGTTTGACACGTTGAAACAAGTATCCATTTTGTTTTCAGTATCATTTTGTAATGATAACTGCAGCCAAACACTCTGGATGACGGCATTTCAGACAAGATTTTCTTTGATTATTTCTTATTATTTAATGAAAAAGCCACTGCTTCAGGCCTATAAGCCCACAACCAGAAAGGTATGATGTCCAGAAGAATAATTGTTCGATCATATCAGACAGTTATAAAACTTTTATTTTTATTTCTGCTGTTTGTGTCATAACACGTTTAGGCCTATACATCTTTTATGTCAAGTGCACTCATTCTGCATACAGGATATTACTGGACACACGTTGATAGGATGTACAACAGTATAGGGATGACATCAGAACACAGAAGGTAATCAGAGGACTCCATCTCTCATCCTTTCAGAAGCTTCTCTTCTTTCCCAAACAACATTACACGCTATATAGGATTGTCATTAGAAGGGCAACGCGTCTACAAGTGAGGGCTCAGTTGTGGAAAAAAGCATTGAGATCCTCATACGGGGCGGCCCTGTCGTGGTGCACGTGCACGTCTTGGAAAGGTGGAATGTTCTCCGAGTGCGACCCGCCACTGCGCGCTCCCGAGGGCCCGAACGCTATGCTGTGGCTGGGCCGAGACGTGCTCAGCCCGGAGTAATGCATAGAGTAATGGTAGTTCCTGTCGGCCTCAGAGGGCGCCTGCTGCCTGCCGGACAGCCCGCCGCCGTTCATGCACACGGGCGGACTGTGCGTGGGCTCGTAGTCCGGGCTGCTATAGTCAGGGGACGTCCCACCCGGCGGGTACACGGCCTCGTACCCAGACCCGTAGGATTGGCCCCGCACGTTAAGCGCGCCGCTTCCGGGCTGGTAGTGAGGACTGGACATGCGGGAGCACCGGTAGGAGTACGGGTGGACGGAGAACGGGGAGCTGGGCACGTGGAAGCGGGCTCCATCCGAACACGGTTCAGTCAGGAAGTTCCTGGTGTTGAGCTGCAGACAGCCTGCCACCAGGTTGGTGGTGGGCTGGGACAGGCCTTTACACAACATCTGCACGTAGGCCATCACATCTGGCCGCTTCCCGTTGCGTAAAATCTCCCCAAGGGCCAATATATAATTCTTGGCCAGCCTCAGAGTCTCTATCTTGGAGAGTTTTTGGGTTTTGGAGTAGCATGGCACCACTTTGCGCAGACTGTCCAGCGCAGAATTCAAGTCGTGCATGCGCGTGCGCTCCCGCGTGTTTGCCTTCGCCCGGCGCACCTTGGAGCGCTGCAAGCGCGCCGCCGTCATTTTGCGTTTCTTTGGGCCGCGCTTCTTGGGTTTGTCGCCGCTGTTCTCGTCGCACTCCTCTTCCTCGGCCTCATCATCCTCGTCATCGTCGCAGGCCATCTCGGAATCGGCCCGGCTGCTGCCTTCCAGCGGCTCGTCCATGTCGTCATCACGGAGGTCGTCGTGAGCTTCGTCCTTGATCTTGCGCTCCTCGTGCTCGTTGTCCTCCGCCCAATCAGCTGCGAGCCTCTGGACGTCCGGCAGGACCTCGCTGAACAGACGACTCAACATCGTGGCAAAGCAACCTGCAAGAGACACAGTCCTCTTTACACACTTTATCTGGACCATGCAGCCTGTGTGCTGCTGCGAACGCCCTGAAGGCCGTAGAGGCTGCTGGATGTCCCAAACAATTAAGGCGAGATAGACAATTAATAATGCGTAAATTATTTAATGAATGAGAGAAACGGCCTGTGCTATTTATATGTTCAATTGAGATTGCAGTTGTCATGTTCATGTTCATCCTGACACGAATCCGGTTAATTAAGGCTGAGCTGGAGAATGGGGCCTTAAAAGATGCTGATCTTTTCCCGCTTTTTATTTAAAAAAAAAAAAAAAGTGCCGTAAGAAAGATTCCACAAAACATGAATTGTCTTTTATTAAAACAATCAAATAAAAATCGGATTTTATTTGATGGCGTGAAGCAACAGTCTGGGCCAGCCCTCGGCCTGTGCCCCGCAGCAGTCCGGCACAGGGAGCGGTGCTCTGCTTCAGCAGGTCCCCCAGGGACGCATTACGGGTGCGGGTCCCTCCGTCCTGTAAATTACCGACCAGGAGGAATTCCTGCACAGCCAGGCCTCTCTGGACCACTGGGTCCCACACGCTGTATTCCTCTGAATGAACAGTTTTTGTTTGCATTCAATCCGCTTTAAAATAAATTGACTCCAACCCCAAAAGAGCTCATTTGAGTTTTTGTGATTAAAACACATATTTTTTGTTGAAATCAATGTCGAAATGGGCCTTCAGGACCAGAACCTCTGCAGGTCCATGTTGGACCCTCGAGCCCGCAAGGTCGATATCTGACATGTTGCTTTGCTGAACTTTAACCCGTTCTGATGAGCATAAAATAGATAGAATAAAAGAAAACGATGAAGTGTGCTTCAGATCGAGCTTTTTAATTCTATTACTGGCGCTTTTAATTTGGTGTTTATCAAAGTTGTATTTAAAGAGTCACTCGGGGAGATTTGAATGTAATATGTTAACATCATTATCCGTTTAAAAGCTCACTTAATGGATGCTTTTCCCTCTCCATGGTGTCACTGATTAACCAATAAATCTGTCTAAACAGAAGCGTTATTTATTGAAGCAAAATGTTGTAAAGAAAAAAGCTGTAACATCCCAACATCTTCATGATTATTCCAGTATTCAGAGCTCATCTGTGCGTGTGGAGTCCTAGGACGTCTTTTTTTTAATCTTGTAAGCACAATGTAATTAATGCCAACCAATACCTTGTCAATTAGCCTGTGTATCTCTGTGGAGAATTATACTCCCACAGTGCGCTCACGCGCGTCGTGCCCACAAGCACACACACACACACACACACACACGCACACACACACACACACACACACACACACACACACACACACACGCACACATCTTGATGTTTTCTAATTAAAACTCTTTCTACTCTCCAGTGCTTATTTTACGATACGATGCAAATTATGAATACAACAGTGCCAGACCATATCTCTGAGGGATCAATGTGAATGTATAGATGCATTTGAACGAAATATACTTATTAAACGTCGTTAGATCTTTACGTGCGGCGACAAAGAGCCCAATGAAGAGATTAAAAGCGATTTCGGCACAGGCCAGAAAAAGATGCGAGAGATTTCAGAGAAAAACATGAATAAATGCTCTGCCACTCTAATTCCTCCCTCTCAATACAACAGGCAGGCAATAAGACACAAAGACAACAACAACAACAAAACAATTTTGATCCATATGTGGTATTCTCGTATCTGATCAGAGATGTGCAACCTACCTCCGCGGTGGAGCTCAGTGACGGGGCAAAGCGGGTTTGTTTACACCATCTCGCTCCGGGTGGGCATCACATCCACACGCCCCGCACGGATACTTGTGCAGATGAGGCGCTGTTGTGCTCTCACACCTCTCTCTCTCTCTCTCTCTCTCTCCTCTCTCTCTCCTCTCGTGCCGCCCTGCTCTGTCTGCTGCTGCTGCTGCTGCTGCTGCTGCTACTGCTGCTGCTATCCCCAGCACCAAACGCGTGGAGGGATCCGTGTGGCACCTCAGAGGCAGGACTGGGTGGGTTACATACCAGCTCTGATGCCAGGCCCATATGGCTGGCACGTCATTGGCAAGAGCCATCACATGAGAGCCGGTGATTGACATGCGGCCGCATTCACAGAGACTGGCTTCCCCTGGGGGAGAGGGACTCGCCATCTGTCACTGAGCTGAAAGAGAAAATGGAATAAGCAGTGAATGGCACACAAAAAAACGCACTGGATTCAGACAGCTTCTGTTAGCCTCCATTTTTTGGGGAAAACGGGGTTAATCTCATATATAAGGTTTAGGCAAACAATCCCCTCAGAGAAATAATTATAGCAATCCTATTATGATCAATTTTAGAATGATATCATCCAAATAATATTGGATTGTGAGAGGATTACTTATAGGCTAATGATTTTGTTGGATAAAGAAAATCTACAAATGATATTGACGATAATAATTAGAAGAATTAGGCCATTATGAACAATTAGATCCCCATATAAAAATGTCATGATCAGTGTTTCCAAGGTAAGACAGCAAACTGCCTCCAAACAAAGGCCTGCGATAAATAAGGAACCCGCCATGAAGATCAGAGTCAGGGTGCAATTGCCTAAACGAGTCAATTGAACTGAGCCAAACAGAGCGTCTTGGTTTGGACTGCCAGGCCTGGCACAGGTGCCGGTGGGCGGGCTGGTGCCAAAGGTGGCTGAGGCACAGATTGAGCAGAGGGGCCATGAAGATGGGGCAGGACGAGAGGAGAGAGAGAGAGAGAGGGAGGAAAATAGGAATTAAAAAAAAAAAATAGAAGGCTTATTATGACGCTGGTGGAGAACGGTTTATTGGCTCCTGCCTCATTTTCAGTGAAACAATCAACATGTCTGACTGATTAGATCAATGTATTTCTGGTCATGGTTGTCCAGATGAAGACTTTTTCAGAGCCGGGGGTCACGCTCCAACATGTTGCCCCTGTGTTCTCGTCCTGAAGGACACGCGTGTGAAGAATGGCCATTGTTGGACTCGGTGTATTGGTCAAAAAGCATATTGTAGACATTCTGATGCAGAAAGGGTTCTTTAGTCTCCACGGTGTATATTTTATAAAGGCATGCGTTCTTTTCTAAGTAACAATATGAAGACAATGCACACAACGTTTTGTTTATTGAGGAGGTGGAGATGTATGTCTGTCTCCCATAAAATAATATTTTGATTATTTTTGATTTTAGAATTTTGAGGTTTTCATGCTGCATGTTACTGCACATCATGCAATTCATTTCACAGGTGAGTGTTAATACTATAGTGACCAAATTAATATTTTTAGTTTTTATTAACCATTAATGACAAAACTGTGCTTTTAAAATATGAAATCAAATGTTAAGAATTCAAACCTGAGAGTCCAGCTGAGTGGTTTCATAGAGCAACATGTTGACATCAAGCAGAGTTTCAAGGTTCAGAACAAGTGTGAAACTTGGAATTTGTGTCATATCTGCTCGGTCTTTGGTTTCATAAGTAACCTTGAAATAATGCAGTTATCTGTACATTATCAGTCAGTCGTTTAGTTGAGCTCACAGGGACGCTCTGTCGTTGTCCTTTCTCCAGCATCGTGTGGGGGACATCTACTGGAAATAAAAAGTCAGTACATGTCCGGTGGAAAAGAAATAGAAATGGAAGTGATGTCATCCTGTGAATGAGTGTATGTTCATCTTTCAAAACAGTTTTCAATCTAATTCCTGTAGATTGAGACACTCTGATAGTGTTATTTGACATGTCTACTGTCTGGTTTAAATGACCTGAATGGTTCATATTTGAACTCAAAACTAAACAAAACATTGTGTCCCCCAAAATATTAGGGTTTGCTCATCTTCTATAACTTTGACCGTTAACTTTTCTAAACTTTATATCGAAATAAAAGCCACAAAATCACATTGGAATAACTCCAAATGTAATTATTGTTCTCTGTGTATTGAGTGGCACGAATGTCGTTTGATTGTCGGTGGAAACAAAAAACTTGTTTTATACGTCTGTGCGGCGAAGCAAATACAAGGATTGTCAATCCACAGATATAGTAACACAAGTCAAACGGTAACATCTGGCAACTTACAACCAGGTCAAGCAGGTCACTAAAGACACCTCAGTGTCTTTAGTCTCATGTGTCACTACACATGAGACTGGATCCTTCAACAACAGCATGTCATTATGTGCTATTACACACTTATATCTATGCTACTGTACACTGTCTACTTTACCAGCTTCGATATTAATACATTAATAATTTGAAATGGGCCATTCTGTAGAATGAGAACTTTTACTTTCAGTCTTTTTAGTATATTTTCATGTTAATACACTTGTACTTTTACTTAGCTGACATTTTGAATGCAGGACTTGTAATGTATTTCTCCATAAAATATAAATGTCGTCTGTTGAACAGCAGTAAACCATGAGGGACTGTGTAGCATGTTGGCGCCTCCTAGTGTTGGAATAAAAGAAGGCAGTGTGTGAGAGAGCAACGCTCTCCACGTCACCGATAACGGATGGTTTACTCTTTACAGATATTTTGTGGTCATACTACTATAATCCTTTAGATTATTTCTCTACAGATCCAAACATTTTATGTGAGTGATTATTAGTATTATGGGATGTTGTGATAATTAAATAAATGCAAACCTCTCTCTCTAGCTTTCATATCACACCTTCAGGTGAGACACAGAGTGTTGCAAATGCTCATGAACAGTTTGTTCTTTTTTTTTTTTTGGTGGAAGTTTTATATTTAATCTGAAGACCTCCTACAGCAGGTCTGAGTTTGCAGTCAGCAACAACTCTCCCTGCAGCTGGCAGGAATCCAGAGCATGGGACCCTCTCTCCAATCAAACATTAGGGCTAAGAGGAAGTATTTACTTATAGCCAGAAGGACAATGAACAGTTAATCTTTTCCATGCCTGTTTCTGTCCATGCCTTCTCTTCATCCTTCTGTCACCTGTTCCTCTCTCTCTCTAATCTAATGCTAAATAAATGTACAAGATTATAGCACTTCACCATGCTGTTAACCTGCCAACCTGCAGCAATATATAGCATATGAATGTGTGTATCTCCCACACACACACACACACACACACACACACACACACGCACACACACACACACACACACACACACACACACACACACACACACACACACACACACACACACACACACACACACAGGGAAGCTGTTGCCATGGCAATGGATTTCCCAACTGAGTACCCCTTATGTATTTACAGTACATATGATAGAGCAGTTTTGTTGTACTCTACCTTGATAACACAGTGTTTAATACAATGGCTTCTTTTTTATAACGCAATCAAATCATCCTACTGGGTCCCATTTAATTTAAGTACCCATGAATCTATTTATTTTACATGGCGGACTCTTGTGCAGGCCGTACCTTACCAATACACCCACATCATAAGGGCGTATTTGTTGTATTTATTGGTTCATCAGTGACACCATGAAGGGGGAAATGCATTCATTAATTTCAACACTGTTCAGAATCTTATTTTCAGTCTATGTCCAGGGAAACTGATCTCTCGACCACTTCTGCAATGCAGTTACTGCACGTTTTGGTCGTGATGTTTTTTTCCGACGGCAACTGAAAGCATCACGAAGCTTCCCGCACGCTCTGATGCACGCGCACGCGCACGCACACGCATACTCACGGCTTGCCTCTCTCCTCAGCACACAACACAGTAGACACGGTGGGAGAGCGAGAGAGAGAGAGAGAGAGAGAGAGAGAGAAGAGAGAGAGAGAGAGAGAGAGAGAGAGAGAGAGAGAGAGAGAGAGAGAGAGAGAGAGAGAGAGAGAGAGAGAGAGAGAGAGAGAACGCAACTCAAGAGTCCAATCCAGAGACCAGAGGACCGGTGGGACTTATATGCTGTTTCGTCATCTGGGGAGCTTTACAGTTTACGCACGCGGTTCCATCAGAAGTAGACTTTTTGTTGTTGTTGTTGTTGTTGTTGTTGTTGTTGGACAAAGGTGCTCTCGGCTGTGGAGGTGACAGGCTGGATGCCATGGACCCGCTGCTGCCCGCAGACACGGACGTGATGGAGCGCGAGGCAGACAAGGATGCGAGGAGGAAGATCCAGTTCTCCGTGCCTTCCTCCGTGCCCACCCAGCTGGACCCGCTACAGGTGGAGATGGTGAGCGCGCGAGGCCGTGTGGCGGTATTTGGTGGTCCTTCTACGTGCACGATGACGATAGCGTGCAGTGGTGTGTATGTGTGTGAAAGACTGAGGTCAAACTCGGGTCATAGAGAAAAAGCATGTTCCGGGATCGCCAGTGCGTTTTGTGCTTCTTGAAACATCCCACCACGCCGCTTTTAGACCGTTAGGTTCAAGTGAGCTGGCGTAATTGGAAAAAAGCGATGATGCAGATTGCTTCCTCCTAACTTTCATCCTGACTTCTTAAGTCCACAGAAGTGAGTGTCGCCCTCCTCTGTAGCATCAGACAGACAGTTACATAAGCAGTCTCGCACCACTTTGCAGAACTCTTTATTTTGATGGGTATAAATCTGTGGCAGCAGGGTGTGGGCAGCACTGGGATTAAGCTGAGCTGTGCAGCCTCAGTTTCGAGGCCTTAAAAGTGATGAGGCATCTCTCTGCCCTTCAAAAGGAGTGGAGGAGGAAGCAGGGGGATAAAGCCCCGTTAGTAAAATTAAAAATGAGATTATGTGCCTGAGTAATAATGCTCTGACCACATCTGTGAAACAAACTATAGAAGGTCACACCATTAGTCATATGGGACCTGGAGGTGGTGAGACACGTAAACATACGTAAAAGTCGTTATCTGACACGTGTGCTGAACCAAATGCTGTTGAAACATGCTGACAAGGTCGGACAGAAACTATGTTGGGGAAATAGTGCAGTGTGAACAGGAATGATGTCGACCTGTGCAGGATGGATGCCCATAAAGGTCATCCAGGTAACACTGAGATCATTTTTGGATACAATTCCTCCAGCAAATGACAACCAAGTGATGCTTTAAGTTAATTCATATCTTCCGCTTCATGTCTTAGCTGACATTTTGAATGCAGGACTTGTAATGTAATATCCAGATGCAATATCCTCAGTTACTCACAAGTGTTTTAAGATTTCATGGGGCATCTAAAAATAAACTAATGAGTCAATAAGAGCTATCGGCACTCAGATATTTCTCACACATCTGTTTACAGCCCAACTTGCACTCCCTCTGGCTATGGACTACTTACCCCTTCGTGTCTTCATTTGCTTTATTAAGCAACCCCATGTGTTTGGTCTGAACACTATTTGGGTTAAACCCACTCTTTCTGATATGTTAATTGAATTACTCTTTTATTGTAATTTGTAAAAAAAAAAAAACTATCTGCGAAAGTTTCACATTACTTTGGCTATAATCCTCCATTATTAAGACCCTTTCCACATGAATTTCAAACTGCGTCTGTTCCTTGACAGCATCAAGTGAGCGCAGTCAGTTTTCTATAAGATGCTGTGCCGTCTCAGGATTTCGTAAGATTACGGATAATCTTCCATGGATCTAATGGGAGTAAAAGCAGCATTATTCCTCGGTAAAGCACGCAAAAGGTCACAACACAGCGTGTACGTCTTCTTATAGCCACCAAAGCTAACTCTCCTTCTTGGGTAACCTGCTGCTGAAAATATATGACATTTCCTTAATGCTTCACATACCAGCAATCCAGTGGACGGGATGAAAACAATATATTTCATAATCCATGATTTAGGAAGACTGCATTTAAATCCTGCCTTTATTCTTTCTCTTTGTTATTTCCCAACTCACCATCGCTGTGCAGGCTGCATCTTAGAAAACCTGCCTCGTGGTCACGTCATGCGTGATGAGACTCTGAGTGCTTGGATGCTGCACACCACTACTCTTAATAATTGACCCCAGCATGTTGCAGTTACTTCTGGGACATGGTCCTCATTCATTCATTGACTTTGACAGCAGCGTATCAGGAGCATTTATTTTCCATTGTTTTTTTCCAAACCACACTGGAGATTTGACTTCACTTGCCACCTGCCCTGTCATCTACCACCAGTAGGCTCAGATGTTAATGAATTATTTACTCGAGCCTGACCACTGAAGAGTCAGCAAAGTTGCTGTTCTTCAAGGCCACTTTAAGTGCCAAGAAGGTTGGTTTCACATCAATATCCTCCTCGTACAGCCCTGTGATGTCTGGTCAAGGTTATCGCATCCTTTTGTTCGACTTTTTTCAAAGGCTTACGCTGCCGCACATTGCACTGACGGCGACTGAAACCTGTGTTTCAGCAGCCAACAGAAGGCTATATGGGGCGTATGAGGGTAAGCCAAGTTCTTTCCAAAACACTGCCATAAAATTAGCATCAAAATGGCAAGAAGCCTGGGAAAACAGACAGGTAGATAAGTAGAAAGAGGGATCGGAATGAATAGAAACAAAGCATTGAGAAGGACAAGAGGGAGGGAAAAAGAAAGCAAGATAACTGACAGAAGGCAAATAAGAAAAGGGAAGAGAGAAAAGTCATCAGCCAAGGAGATGACTGATTAAAACCAAAGAGATTAGCTGTGGATGACTGAGGCCTGAATCAAGGTCAGCTAATGCCAAGAACCCATTTTCACTGCTGCACAGCCAGCAGCTCTAAACTCCAGTAGGGTCCTATTCTACAAAACAAGCACACTCAGTGTTCCTGTTGACAAAAAACAGGGCTGCACGGATATTTAAAATTCCATCAAATAGCATTATGGCCAGCGCAATATTTGTTAAAGGCGGAACGTGTAATATTAAAATATTTGTGGCGCTGCAGAGATGTCCTGGTATGCATGTCTTATTCTGCACATTTAGGAACAATTTGTTTGGCTCTGATGTGAATAATCCTGTCAAAAAAAAACAAAGCCAAATAATATTGCAATTGCAATATCAGTCCAAATAATCATTTGTTTTGATTTTGTATACACTGTGTGTGCGTGTGTGTGTGTGTGTGTGTGTGTGTGTGTGTGTGTGTGTGTGTGTGTGTGTGTGTGGCATTCCTTCCATGACTATTCAAAGCTGTCTGGTTGATAAGGCTTGAAAATCAGACATATTGTTCTTTAATCAACTCTCATCTATTTTTAGAAATACCTCACTGGAAAACAAAAGGTCGAATGGCAACACTGGGTTTCATTTGTCTTTGCTTGAACATCAAGTCAAACTCTATACAGGATTATTCACAGGATAAATAGAAAGCCTTATAGGAACACAACCAGGGATTTATGCCGTCACTGCATGCTCTTAATTGTTAGGTGGATATTTCTTGATGAAGGGCTCTTCAGGACAGGAAGTGTTGTCATTGTGCTCTATAATCATCCAGATTAACGCATTGAAGTTGAATGTCAGGTAACCGTAAAGGTCATCCTACAGTATCTACCAAAAACAATGATTATTAATTCACGATTGGAGCACCAAATCGCAGTCCTGTGCCGCTTTAATTGCTCTTTCTAGCAGTTTCTGTGGCAATCAGGGTCTCGTAAGTTGCTGTATTTCTAATTGTTGTTGGATAGTTCTCAAAAACACATCAGACAAGCACAGTTGGAACAGTGTTTCGTCCAGCTGTCCCCACTCTCACTGGCCAAGGCTTGGTGTTGTGTGACTGGTTGCACCAAAATGAACTACTTGATAGGCCTCACTTTTTTTTAACAGATATTCTCTGTTATGCAGCCTGTTACACATCCGTGAGAGTGTAAAACGTTGGCTTATTTCAGCGAATGCACACTATTTGAGCACCTAAAGCATTATGTCTGTTTTTAAAGTTCTGTGTTTTAAGATGGATGCAAAGGTTCATTTTAAGTGAGTTTTATTGGTCCTTACATGGATCTAAATGGCTAATTATTTTTGCACCTTTCTTGTCATTGAAACAAAAGTGTTAATACATGATTTTGTACAGGGTAAGCTATTTGTGTAGAGGCCAGTTGTCATTGAGAAACTCCCTAAAAGAAAGTTTCTGTGATTCCCTAACTTGTACTTCCCTAAACTACTTTAGATTTCTTAAAGCAGTCTTAATTTAAGGATTGGTGGTGGGCGTGGTCACGCTGTTTTACTCCAATACATTTTATTCTGACCTGGTTAAATAAAGGCTAATAAAATAAAACAATCTAAATATTTGCTCCTAATTTATTGGTAATAGAGTAATGATAAAATATTACTCCTTTAGATGAAAATACTAGTAACTCAGTTTTTCCTGTGTGCCAGCGAGCTGCATATGCTGAGACATTTGAATCAAATCAGTTGTGTGGTGCCGCTTCACTGAGCCCCCACAGGTATTGACAGGCTTTTCAGACATGCACAACAACAACCGGATGAAAATATTATGTTCCCTGTAGGTGCCTGACCTTCTGGCAGCCGTGCTAACACTCAGAAAAGGTCACTGTGTCTGAAAAGGCTCTCACAGGTGTCAAACTTGTGGTTTGGTCCTTTGACAGCATTTGGTGCCGCGTGTGTCCGTCTATGTGCGTAAAGCCCTTGTGTTTTTTAGAGTACTGCATTTAAATATTCATGTTGACACATTTTTAACCTCTAATTGGATGCCATGTAATTCATATTTAAGTGTGTTCCCCCACAACGGGCAGCATATCTAATTCTAGTGCCGGAATGATGAATATGCATGAATCCAGGGCGCCGAGTGAAGCAGAGGCAGTAAGTAAGTTACTCCAGTGTGAAAGCCGCCCACACATTTCATGCCTACACGCTCAGTTGTGATCGGATTTGTAGCCACTTGTATCTCACAACAATCTTATTACCATAACACTTCCCAAAAGAGAGGAAGAGTGATGACTCTATTGTATATTTCATAACGCTGTTATTGTTAACTAGAGGGAGGTGTTTTATTAGGCAACAAAATGTACTTAAAGTAAAAGTAGAATGGCCCCTGTAGTGTTGATCTACTATTAATATTGTTATCATTAATAATAATAACAATCTTTAATTATAAAGAATGTTTTATATGAAAATATGTAGCTCAAAGTGCTTTACGAAACAACCTATTTGAACAAATGCAAACAGAATTTTATATTCCATATTATTGTAAAGTTTCATTATATAATGGTCTTCTCACATCAGACTGATGAGATTTAAAGTACTATTTCAGTTGTATAACTGTTGGTTTCGATGACTCACTCTGCTTACGGGAACATAAGGCGTCCACTGGAATGTAGAGTATCTGTTTTTTGAGCCCACTGTGGTTGACCTGAGAGGAGACATCCGGTTGTAGCCAACAAATGCACTAGTACAATACACCAGTTGTAACAATACATGCAATCAGAATCAGCTTTATTGTGTTGACCATGTGTGTGTGTACATAAATGGAATTTGGCTATAGTTACACGTTGCTCTTGTCGGACAAATGCATATGATATACAAATGAACAAGAGAGATGTACAAAAGACAACAGAGTAGAACACAGAAACTTAGCATCAACATTAACATTGAACTGGTTTGTAAAATATAAATATATATATCGAATTATATATGAACATAAGAACAATGACAATGGACAATGAATTTGGGATAGTCGTCCCGGAATAAAAGAGCGCAGATGTAATGCCAAGAACCACAAGTTAATAAAAGACTGTTGTCACACCTGAGGCTGTCTGTGTTATGAGTTTGCTTAGCACACACATACATGGAAAAATACACAAATGGTTTGATAGATTCTCTCTCTCTCTTTGCTAAGATTCGACGCCGGAGGCCGACACCAGCCACTCTCTTCAGACTGACAGACCCGCCATCACCAGAGGAAGAAATTGGCCCTCACCAGGTAGATCCGATCGTCTGCACTATTTGGTATATTTATATACTATATGGTATATTTATATACTATTTGGTACTTTAAAATCCACCAAACAAACTTAAGAATCAAAGAGCAAAGGCTCGCTGGAGTCAACTACAATGTTGCATCGAAGTTCAATGATTTAAGAAGAGGAAGAGATGCCCATTGGATCACTGTCAATCAAAGCACAAGGAAAACAATGAAAAGTCTGTCTTTTGAGTAAGGTGTGTGAGTTTCTTCTTAATTGTTTAACCATCTGTTTTTTTTTATTATCAAGCGTTATATACAGCACATTCACAAAGTGAATGTTCCACTCTCAGGTTTGTTCTGTGGGGGTTGTACAAAGGCATTCTTAGAAAAGTTGTATATTTGCATTGGAGGCAGGAGTGTATCAGTTGGGATGAGAGAGAGTGGGTGAACACGAAAAATTCTGTATCCATCATGTGCGTGTGCGTGTGTGCGAGGCAATAGGTTTGAGGTCCAAAACGCAGTCAAACACAATACAGTGAGAACATAGGAGGAGGGGAAATGTATGAAAGGCAGTGGTCAGGAACAGGCTTACGACTTGGACATGGACGGCAGTCTGAACAGTCAAACCAATTCAAGAGGGCACAATAAGATGAGCAGAGCAGGGACAGGTAACAGGTAAATATACGGGAACAAGTCACAATAAAGCAGCAACAGGTCCAGATGGTTGGAGCCCCACTGACAACATGACAGACCGGCAGGAGGGCTGATGAGATAACGAGAAGCAGGTGTGTCAACAGCAGAGGATGTAGCAATATGAACAGATGTTTGGGGTCAGGTAACCAGGATCGGTGGGAAAGTCCAGGAGTGTCTGGGTGGACGGCTGGAGAAATGGCAGGTCTGGGAAGTTCATCCGAAAAGGGCCTTTTTCGTGTCACGAGAGGAAAAGCTCAGGCGTAAACAATGGACTTAATGATGGCTGAAGCTGCCTGCATTTCAGGTTCCTGGCGATAAATATCTGTGCCTATAGTCACATGACTTTTCTTGTCACAGATTGCTCATTGTACTTACATTTGTTCATCCCATGATTTGAATGCTTTGCCTCTGCAGTGGGTTCTGGGGGAAAATGGAGCCTTGAAAGCCAAACTGGTTCACACGTCAACCTACCAGCCACCCTCACTTAAAGGTAAATGCCCTGCTATTTATTATAGTCTGTGTTTTATAGAGAAGTGTTTTTTGTTTTTTTTTCTCGTAGCAAATGACACAAGATGAAAGGATTTGGGAGACCTGATTCTTTTATGGTAACTGCCATTTGGTCTGTATTTGTTTGGAATATGTTTGTATCCAAAAAACACAGTGATAGGCATGTGTCTCTGTGTGTGGGAATGTGTTTTATGTGAGATTAGGAGCAGAGACAGCTGTGAGTCCATTCTGGATCATCCTGGATTATAGGATGGGCTCACAGATGCAACATGGTTTGACACACACACACACACACACACACACATACACAGATACAACCAACGTCACACAATTATAAGTACACACAAAAACATTACTATTACATGTGAAAATGTATACATTATATTATGATTTATCTTCCATTCCAATCATTACTGTTGCTACTTGAAATGTCTACATTGTTTGACTGAAAATGTATCGTAATGCCTCTTTATATAAACACTATCTCTTCATTTTAGAAGTGAGAATACTAGATATAATCACATGTTATTAACTTTAACTTCTCACCTTGCGCCAGTGATGTTCCACTGTACACTCCAAAGGTGCAACAAATCAAACTTCTGACCACATCCATCAATGATGTTAAAGAGAGTGGAATGGCCTAAGATCTACCAAGATTTGGTCTGGGAGGAAATTGTATTAAATGAACTGACTCAATCAACTTCAAGCTCATCCATTTATAGCTATAACAAGGACAGCTACGAAGATCACTCTGCATGCAGATGATGTTGTTCTATTTATTAAAAACCTGATGGAGTCCTCACCTGAACTTACAACATATTTAGATTTATGGAGCGATTTGAAACAGGCTTGAAACTGACAACTAGAGAGGCACTTTTGCTCTGAGAGTTGCTGTAACCGATGACAGTAAGCCAAACTATATTGTGAAAACAATGTGACAACCTGAGAGGCATAGCCAGTATGAACATGTAGGCAGTTATCTGCTCGATATGCAGCTCCCTTCAGCTTCAGTAGGTTTTAATTCCACAGATTGTTATCTGGCTTGCAACCATTTTGTTCTGATTTACTCCCATTGCTCTCACATCATTGCCTGATTTCCGCAAGAAAGGTCCTACCGTGAACATAATGGAGCATTTAGTGGCTAAAGGGACAGATATTTCCGTCAGGACTTTATAAAGGCCTGCTTTCAACGACCAGGTGCACTCACGGCAAAAAGAATAATATTCTATTTTGCCATTTAAACCTAGAATGAATTGTACATAACACCTTCTATCTACCTATCATCCAATGAAGGGGTGAATTGACCTGAATGAGTTTAAATTGGTTTGTGCTCCTTTATTTTATATTCAGTTTTGTATTTTCAGCTGTCCAGAGAATGGCTCTGGCCCACTTGGCCTCCCTAGACATATCTTCTGTAGACAAAGAGGAGCCCTCTTCTGGGGAGGAAGAGGAGGAACGTGAGAAGGGGAGCCAGCAGACAGTCTCAGCTACAGGTGGATCGAACACGACGGCTTTTCACATTATGGCATTTTTCGATATACTGATTTGTGCCTCAGATAGACATTACTTACTCTTTTGAATTTTCTTTTGTTTTGTCAGATCTAAGGATGGAAAGCAAACTTCTCAGGGAACAGTGTGCTCTTCCGGACAGTTTGACAGGAAGTGCTGATCGGAGCCGTCGCCACGGAGGCAAAGAGAAGGCCAACGTAAGAGAGGGAGACAAAGGAGAATGACAAAAGAACAGTGCTCCACTGGAGACAAAATGTTAGTGTGGAACAGACTTCCATGGCACCCATATGGCCAATGTGTGTGCTGGTATGGGTGCACGTATATATGAGTGTGTTTTTTGAGTCTGTGAGTGTGTGCGTGCATGCGACAAATGAGTTGAATGTGCAAAAGAGGAAAACAGGACTTTAAGAAAGGGTCGGGGTATTAATGCGCAGGTACGAGAAACTTTAACCTAAAAGGAAATGACGTCTCAGTCAGCCAAGAAAATATGAGAAATGCAAAGTTTTTTTGGTTTATACTACGGGATTCAACAGATACAGGAGACCATGTGTGGTTCATGTGTGAAGAATCAGATCCACCTTTATCCACACATGTACAGGACATGTAACATGATACTGGTGCTCGACCACACACTTATAAAAATAACATTTTTTTAAAAAATAGAAAAAAAGCAAATGATGTACGCAGCTCAAGATAAGCCAGCATATACACCATTTGATGTATTGTAAAATCATCTATTTCATCTGTTGTCTGATTTTCAAAGTGCAACCATGTTTGAGGGTCCTGGTGAGGTTGGTATTTTACAGTCTTTCTCACACGAGGTCCTGAGGCTGTAGCATTATATAATGCACAGATGTGACATTCTTTATTACATGAGTAAGCATAGTGTATTATAACTAGGAGACAGTAAGCTCTATTTAAATATAACAAAGGAACATGAGTTACAAAACCACACTCTTTTTGCTTTTCTCAACCTTGTAGACATCTGTGTGCAACGTCAAGGAAATCAGAGGATGTATTACAGACTATTTGAGTGAGTCACAACCACAGCAGACCAGATGAAATCATATCGGACTAATCCAACTAATAACGATAATGCAGCACAGTAATTCCGGTTGGATATTATAAACAGGCTTTTTGCAACACAGCGATTAGCCAGCAGGATCTTTTTGGGAAGGCGGGGATGATAGGTGGGAATGAAAAGAGGACATTTTTTCCATAACAATTGATATGATGAGTAAAGGATCTTGACCTGGTATGTAGATGAAGTTTTGTGTTGGTCGTTAACCAAACAAGTAAAATGGGCATTTGGTGTTTGTGATTGTATGTACATTTAATCTGCAGGAATGTCAATGTCCCAATCATATTTCTTTTCTAAGAAAAGAAAGACAAAAGACTTTATTTGGCATTTCAGTCAGTGTGTAATTTAGACATGTGGCAAAGCGATGTTTGAATACAGCGGACAGAAGACGTTGAGTTTTATTAAATGAAAACCCTGAACACGTTTTTGAACTTTCATGTCCATTCGTGAACAGCCTGTGATGTACATATGTGTGTTGTTTACTGTGGTTACAGTATTCCCAAAGGAGTCAGAGATGTAACCTCCAGCCAATAACAGCTTGCATGGTGTGCAGTCAAAGAAAAGCATCCTCTCCAAGATGCAAACATCTCTCTCTCTCTCTCTCTCTCTCTCTCTCACACGTCAACTTACGCAATCATATTCTCAGTTGCATAAATTATACCCTAGAAAATATTACGATTAACCCATGGAAATGATATGCAATGATTTACATAAGATCCGAGTTCAGGAAACATAATAAAATGAGAATAATTTTATTAGCTTTATTCAGATCGTCACATATGAATAAGACAGGCATCTCATCAACCTCTTAACTGAATAACAGAAAATAAGCATATCAAAATATATTGTTCATAGCTTGAAAATTCTGTGTCATAATGAGATTAGCTTACAATAAAACAAAAACAGACACATCACATTCTTCATCCTGTAGTTTGAACTGCAGGTGGCGATGTGCAATTACACTGAGAAAAGAGAATGTCTTCTATTATTCACCGTCAGAAAATACATTTACTGGATCAATATGGTAATATGTAATGGAGTAAAATAATTCAATCATGAGTTTTTGTCTTTGTCTTTTTGTGACTTTTGCAAGTGAATGGAATGCTTATTAAAAATGAGTATTATTAGTATCATCATCACAAATAACCCCGTTCTTATTTTAAATGTCAACTGCACTAAATTATCCACATACTATAACTTAATAATCAATACTATTCGAGTCTGGATACTTTCTATATTTTCAATTCTAATATATATATCCATATATTATATCCTCTTTTCTCAAACTTTTACTCTTTTCTTGCTTTTGCAAAAAAGACCCCAGCCACATCATCGACCCCGACCCTCATCTCCTCAGGCAGGGTGTAAACCTCCAGCCTGATCAGTGTGTAGCCGCTTTCCTTCAAACTAGCACAGACCTGGGCCTCATTCAGCGGGACCACAGGGATCTTTACTCCTGGGCCCCCAAAATAGTAACTCTCTTCCAGGGCCCCTATGAGCAGGAGGTGGCCACGGGGCCGCAGGAGCCTCCCGATGTGGCCCAGGGCCCTGGTGAAGGCAGCCAAGTCGGGGCTGACGCTCTCCAGACAGAAGCAGGACACGAGACAATCGGCCCCTGCTGAAGGACAGTCATCAAGGGCCAGAGGCTGAGGCTGGTGCACGTCTACGGGGACGATGTCCGTGATCGCCTGACGGAGCTTGGCAGCTTTCTCTTTCCATGCAGAGGGCCTGACACAATATCAACGAATCATCAAATTAGATTAAAAAAAACATGTGTAATTGCACAATGCAGTATGAATCTACCCTATAGTTATGTATCATTTCTATAACAATTCATACTCTGTTTAATCCAGAACTGATGGATTCCCATGATATTCTGCACAGACATGCATGAACTTTTGATCCTCTTCCTCGAGTGCCACAAGAAGTTGAAACTTTCACCAGTGAAACACATCTATTTGATCAATTGGTACTACATGTTCATCATCCTGCTGACTTTGGGCTGGCCTCTAGTGCTGCCATGAGGTTAGTGTGTGTTTTCGAGTGAAATGGAAATTTCATTCGATCATAATATGTTCAAAACAAACTATATTCTCATCAGCTTCAGATGTACTTTTATCATTGTCAGTGTTGGGTTTTGTGGAATTGTAATAGTCTGGGTTGTAAAAATTGGGCTTGTATATGTATAAAAGAAATGTTTAATGTGTACATTAAAATGCAAGAGAGGGATATGATAATTAATAAGGGATATTATTATGAAGGATATGTAATTGTATGCATAATAAGGTCACTGTATGTTTTTCATTGCTCTTTAGTGATTCAGGTATACATGGAAATACTGAAACAAAATGGATATAGTGTTGATCAGGGTCACATGGAGTCTGTGCTGGAGAGAGAAGAGGTCATTTACACACAGATCGGGGGTTAAGTGTCGAAAGGAGAGCTTTTGGTTTTAGGAACAATGGGCACTGGACCACCTGTGGTCTGGGGAATCTTCCTTTGTTCTCATCAGGAAAGGAGGGGAATTCGATTTGCATTTGAACTGCTGCAGAGGCGGAGAGACTTTACATGCAGTTTCTGGAGGATGACTGCAGCTAAGAATATAGGATTCCTATTGCACTGTAACCTGTAGAATTGAATAACAAATTCCTTCACGGTTCAATATTTTGTTCGTAAACACAGGAGGGCGGAGTGATGACTTCAGGTACCGGAAAACAGGAATGTTATGGAGCCATCTTCAAAACCTACGCCAAAGAGAGACTCCGTCCCTGTGGGACTCTTAGCCAATCGCATGCCAGAAATTTGAACCAATGAGGCGAATGAGCCCAATGGCTGGAAAGTTTAAAACCAGATTGTAGATGCCTGTGCGGGGGTTCTTCTGAGCGGAAGCGAGACAGTAACGGAAGTGAAAAGGTAACATTTGATTAAGATAATGATAATTATTATGTTACTGCAGGACATACCGTACAAATATAAATATATATATTGGTTCCTGATGAGGATTCTAGTCTCACAACCATCATTCTTAGTACGTGATATTTAAAGATGTCTCAAGTCAAACAGAGTTAAAAAGGAATCTGGTCCTACAGTCGTCCCTCCAGCTTGCAGACGTGCTGCAGGTAAGGTGTCCAGTCCAGGCTGCTGCCTCCCTCGTCCTGGAGCCAGGCCCTCAGCTCCTTCCTGTTGACCTCCAGGAAATCTGTGAGGAGCACCTTTTTGAAAACCTCACAGCCACTCAGCACCTGGTACAGGGTGGGACCCGAACCTATGTCCACCAGGAGCTCGCCATTCACATCGCCTGGAAAGGTAAGTGTGAGGATAAGTAAGGCCCAATCCCAATCCCCACCCTAAACTCTCAAGCCTTGAACCCTCAGAGACTATACAGAAAAATATATATTTTCTGCTTGCATTCCTCTAGATTATGTGTTTTTATGTTCCATGATATTGTAAAGGTATTTTATCGGACTAAATGCCCACGTGCGGCTTTGTTTACCTTCTTTTTTTTATGTCTCCATTCTTCCATTGAGAACTGCATGTTTAACCTCACGTTGCAATGCATTGTGGGTAATTCCCTTAGGCAAAGTCAGCATCTAATGTTGACTTACGAAATGCATTGTGGGTAATTCCCTTAGAAAAAGTCAGCAACTAATGTTGACTTACGGGAAAGTGTTCGTAAAGGGCTCAAAATGTCTGCCACAGTACCGTCAGTCACTTCACAATTTGACAATGGGACACCCCTAAACCCTCAAGCAAAGATCTTTGGATGTGTTTGGACCCACCTTTAATCAGACATTATGTTTTACATTCTCATATAGGCTACTTTTTTATTGAGCGTCAAGTTTAAAAAAAATTAAAAAAAGTAATTCTTTATGATCCATTACCCCGTCCACTTACCTTCAGTGAAAGCTCGATGCAGGCATGCCAGTTTCCATGGCACAATGCTGTCCTTTCTGTCAAAATCTGCCCTTGGTGGAGTGTAGTTATATTGCAGATATGCTGCAGGATCAAATCCCTGGTAGCAGGCCGCCATGGCTGCCACTCCATTCTCTGTTCCCTTTCCTTCCATACTCACCTTCAGGTGCACTGCTGTCCCACCAACCGCCTTATATACCTCTCTCAGTGTTTTTTCTCGTGCGCTTTGGGCAACTCTGAGTTTCCTGGGCAGAGATAGCAATCCTGTGTTTGGACCTGTGTTGCTGCCTGATAGCATATGTTTGCGTTTCTTGCCCTGAGGTGCTGATACCATCAGATCAGGGGGGCTTCCTCCAACACTGGACCCACTAATGGACTTTAAAGGCCCTACTCCACGTACGTGGTTCAACAAATCCGATCAAATGTCCTATTATCCAGCTTAACCTAACGAGATGACTGACTGCAGGATATGTCGGTTCCACGAAGGTGGATCCGCCCACAAACGGTCTCGTTCATTCCAACCAGACGTCAGTTCACAGGATAATTGCGCGTGCCCGCTCCTCTTCAGAAGGGAGAAAAGTCGAACGCCAAATTCATGATCTTGTCTTTCTAAAATGAGAGATAAACTCAGAGAAAGACTGTTTCTTTTCTCTGCTGTCGAGCATATGGATTGGATTTGGAATATGGATTGTGAAGGAAAAGACTCTCATGTTGACAGGCGATGATTACAAAAGTAGAGGTTGTTGCAAGGCACAAAAAGAAGCTTTTATAATATAAAGTGTATATATATATATATATATATATATATATATATATATATATATATATATATATATATATATATATATATATATACACATTTAAAAATATAAAATGTAATTTCGTCCACAATAAAATTACAAGAGGATACAGTATATGCATAATTATTTCTTGCTGTTACTTCATGTATGCATTTTGGAGACAATTTAACATTTAGGTTTAAAGTGTATTTACACAACCGTGAAAGATTTAAGAAATTAGGGAATCCTTTACCTGTTTACCTGCATAGACAGTTAATATAGATTCTTTGGAGTTTTTTTTTTTTTTGCTCAATTCAAACATCCATCCATCCATCCATTTTCCGCCGCTTATCCGGGGTCGGGTCGCGGTGGCAGCACACCCAGCAGACCGACCCAGGCTTCCCTCTCACCCGCAACATTTTCCAACTCGTTCTGGGGGACCCCGAGACGTTCCCAGGCCAGCCGGGAGATATAATCCCTCCAGCGTGTCCTGGGTCTTCCCCGGGGCCTCTTCCCAGTTGGACGTGCCTGGAAAACCTCTAATGGGAGGCGTCCAGGAGGCATCCGGATTAGATGCCCGAACCACCTCAGCTGACTCCTTTCGATACGAAGGAGCAGCGGCTCGACTCCAAGCTCCCCCCTGATGTCCGAGCTCCTTACCCTATCTCTAAGGCTGAGCCCGGCCACCCTACGGAGGAAGCTCATTTCGGCCGCTTGTATCCGCGACCTCGTTCTTTCGGTCACGACCCAGAGTTCGTGACCATAGGTGAGGGTTGGAACGTAGACCGACCAGTAAATGGAGAGCTTCGCCTTCCGACTTAGCTCCCTCTTCACCAAGACGGACCGGTACAGCGCCTGTTTTACTGCTGCAGCCGCACCGATCCGCCTGTCGATCTCTCGCTCCACCTTACCCTCACTCGTGAACAAGACCCCGAGGTACTTGAACTCCTTCGCTTGGGGCAGGCATGTTGTCCCCACCTGAAGGGAGCAATCCACCGGTTTCCGGCAGAGAACCATGGCCTCGGTTCAATTCAAATTCAATTCAATTCAAACAAATTCAAATTTAATTCAATTCAAACAATAATAATAATAATTGACTTTGAAGAAGGTCTTGAAATTTTTTTTTTTTTAGAGATCGGATGCTTGTTGTCTGCTTTCCAACGTTGGCCTTCTACAGAATGAGGAAGGGCTTATATCTGGATCAGTTTTCCAATATCAAAATACCTTTCACGTGATGAAGTCAATTTGAAAAGGCCTATAGTTGACTTCAATCACAGAACTTTATGAAAATAAAGACTTCTGCTTTTTGTCCACTGGTGGTTTACATGTAAGACTCTTGTCAAACTTAACAGTGTTACGTCAGCTATTCAAATACATTTAGTGAATCACATTACAAGCATTTCCAAATTCCTCATCTCACTTCACTGTAGATGTTCGGTGTGTTTATTTTGCTCTAGGGAATGGGAAAAATCGTATTTATTGCTCTATTAAAATAACTTTGTGTATATTTTAAAACCACTATCTACAGCGGCCAGCTGACTAAACAGTGAGCTTCAACCCCTGATTGAATTAATTTTCTGTCTATTCCCAGCGTATCCCAAAGCAACAGCTGAACTAATCTATGCCTTGTTGTAATCAACTGTATTCTCCCCAGGAGTCTCTTAACACTTCGCTTATCCCTGGCAGCTGTACCAAAATCCTAAGTACACACGTCCAAAAAACCGTGACCCCGATCAGACATACAAAACTAATACAGTGTCATGGGGTACACACAGGGTACTCTGGATTTGGAATTATGCAAGGTGATCTAAAATAATGTTATTAGGAGACTGCAATTAGAGTCAGACTAAAAAAAACTTGTCAAGATCTTACTTTCCGTGAGAATGTAAACACAAATAAATTCCATTTGGCATCGATTTGTTTCTGGTTTTGGATGGAAATGTGATTATAAAAGCTTCCTAATGTAGCTTTTGCAAAAATACAAGGAAGCAATAAAACACATTTAAAAATACAGATCCTCAATTTTATTTATGTTTAGATTAACAGAAAGGTGATTAGAGTCTACATGAAACATGCAAGTTATGTTTTTACCTCAGTCTTCTCCACAAGTGTCCACATTTATATACAATTCTATCTTGACACAGATATAATGAAGATACAATTCATACAAAAACTACAGTCTGAAAGTACTAACAACGTATCCCACTGTGAGCATTAATCAAAAAGGGTTCATGCTAATGATTCAATATCTCTTTGACATTTACAATTTCTTCATAACAAAAAAAATCAAATAGATTTGCTTTTAGCCAAAACAGACAAGTTAAATTCGAGTTGGAATTCATTAAAAACACATCACTAATCTATCACTAATTAATCAAGCTCGAAAAATGGTACAATAGAATATTTTTAGCAACTTTGCCATCTTTGACTTCCTCTCACTCATCTCTGACGCTCTTTGCTCTCGTTGTCGCACAACATTCTTCCTTCTGTTTATGATCCACGGCAGAGGGGTCGGCGATAGACTGATGGGGTCGTCTGGTCAAGTGTGTTTTGGGATGTGGGTAATTCTTCCTGATGGCACCCGAGAGGAATCTCTGGAGGAGCCTCCTGGCCTCCCAGTGTTTTCCTGAGCGCTCTGCCTCCATCACTGTGCTAAGAGGGTCAGAAGCGCACACACACATGTTGGTTAAATGTCATGACAAAATAATTCCATGTAAATGTGTGGCTCTTTCACTAACCTGTGATGCTGTGGTACGAGGGTGAGGCTGTGCCAGTGAGCCACGTAGCTCTGGCCTGTCTGCCAGTCCTCCTCCAGGACGCTACACTCCAGTTCAGCTGAACCCGCACCACCCACACTGCACATCACTGCTGCCTCCACCAACCACACCGACCACCAATCCTGTCTGGATTGGATCAGTCTAAATAATTGAGGTCACAAAATGCTCAGATTAAGTGTACAGAGTGCTGCCGGTAATCATCTGCGGACAGCATTAAAGTACCTCTTTAAATCATGGGTCTATGAGCACTTTCCAGGATAATGTTGCTCTTGCTCAAATTTTGGTTTTGATGGTGTAGAGGCATTTAACTTTTTTTTTTTTTATCACATCCAGTCTTCCATAGTTGTATTCAACACCTTGGCCTCACATTATTTTCATAATTGATAACATAGACTGAGAACAGAAAAGTATGGATTGTACTGCAATGTGTTACCATTAACAGTTAATTTATATCAAATGCGGCCAAGTTAGTTTTGAGACACCTTTTTGCTCATAAAGTAATCCTGATTTTGCCATAATCGTCCTCTTTTTGACAGATTTCCTCCTCTGTTCTTGTGCTTTGTGCTGTAAAGAAATCTCAATTTCCGCCTCAAAAAATCCAACTGATTCTCTGTGAAAGGTTGTACATCTACAGAATATGAAATCTACTCGAGAGCTATATTATCTTGCTGACATTATCATTGATTTATTGAAATCTTCCAATGATTTTCGATCATTAAATTGATTGATTCACATTTCATGTTATCAAAAAGGAGATGCTAAAAAAATGCAACTTACTTTTTACTCTGCTCCTTTCTTTTAACAAACCTTCTTTCCGTTCACTCTTTATGTTGCTATTGTTCCGTTTGCTTCTATCTCTTTGAAGTTTCCTATGTCAGAACATTTCCACAGATAAAAGTTGATCCTCAATGGAAACAGTTCAGCTTCTCTGATCCGCTTTTCTTCCGTGGATAACTGGTCAGCTCAACTATGTTGGTTGGGTATTAGAGGGGTTATATAGTCGTGTATCTGCAGCTATTTTGGACTGGCTCTGCTACCACAGAGACATGCTGATATTAGAAACAATCAGCCCGTTTTCATTCCCCAGGAGACAAATACCAAAGCTTTGTCATACCCCACGGCATCACAGGGCACCCTTTAGCGTCTGCATGAGACTCACTGGACTCTCAAGTAACTACAATGTCAACCCGTCCGAGTCCTTTATTAGATCCCATGGGAAAAAGCTTCAGGAGTGTAATGACGTAAAGACAGAAAAAAAAATACCAGAACTTTCACCAAAAGTCTGTTGTTTGTGTCTTAAAGTTAGATTAGTGGCGCTTGTGTGACTCTATGTTGTGTTGTTTTTTTCAAACTGCAAGTGGTTTTGTTGCCTAAACCCAAACAAAGATTTTTTATTGCATTCACAATGTTAACTATGTGTTTGTTGTGACCGTGTACTGGGCTACCCAGTGCGTTAGAAAACGATTCCAACGTCTCTGACAAAAGCTTTCACTTCGATAATGAGGTCCAATGAATGAAGCACACACACACTCCGAACACAACAAAACCAACATATATGTATAACTGCAATAGTCCTTCAAAGAAACCTCACCACAATAGAGGTTAACCAATAGAACACCAACCTATTTTTAGGCCCTTTTCTATACCCAAACTGAAAAAGGTGTATCTCTACAAGCACTAGGGCTATTTGAAGAATGTGGGTGTTATAATAAAAGGTACAGATGTGATATTTTCTTCAGATGTGAAAATATCAGTCTTTATGTTACTGGTTAATAGTGAATGAAGATGATACACACAAAAATATGAAAAGGTTTCAGGTCCTCCTAAAAAAAGAAATCACTTTCAGGATGATTATGTCTCTAAAATCATGCAGCTGTAAGGTCAAACTCTAACCCAAATCATAACACAATATGCGAACATTCTCTCTGCAAATGTTGACTTTCATAAAGCGAAGCAGAACAAAGTTAGAGAGGGTTTAGTACAACATTTGCACACATCTGGGACATTTGAATTTTTTCATGTACCAAACCATATATTTAACTTGTAGCTTGTAACTTATAGTTGTTTTTTAAAAGGTTTGTAACTGTGCACTTTAACAACATTTACTCTCAAGTCTTAAGCAAACTATCCTCCGGTTATCCCATTAGTGGACATCTCTGCATTAAATATTTCCAAACACCTCAAACCTGTTTTCTAGTTACCATTGCAATTGCCTTTCAGATTAGGTGATTATTTTTTTTCAATATAGCCTAATATTCAAAATTTTAAAATGTTTTCAATTAATTCATTACAATGTTATGCTGAGATTAAAGCACAGTATTAGTTTGTTAGAATTTGATTTCTTTAATGATAAAACATCACTGTCTTCTGTGAATGTTGTATGAATTTTGTTCATAGGTAAGTTTTTCTGTTATAAAATTGTTAATATGTTTGTTTCAGTAGGACAAATGTGTTCTTATAAGTGATCAAAAAGAACAGACCTGCGATAAGTTAAAAGGTTGTGCACCCCCCCCCCCCTCCTCTCCCCACACACGCACACACATATACACACACACACACACACACACACACACACACACACACACACACACACACACACACACACACACACAGACACAGACACACAGACAGACAATCGTATATTTAGTGAATTAGTGGAGCCAGGAGTATATTAGGGGTCGGTTCCTTCCCCTGAGTCGGATGGAAAGATAAAAGAGCAAAAGGGAGGAGGAACACAAAAGAACAGATAAAGGGCAAGAGTGGACAACAGAGAGAAGAACAGGACATATATAATGGGATAACACACATTTAGCCAGAGCTACAGGAGCCAATTTAGTTATCTAAGGTCCTAGAGGCAGTGGGAGTCCGACAGTGTCAGTCAAATCTCCTCTGGCTGACTTTTCATTTTGTCACAGCATGATAGTGCAGGTACAGAAAACTTTCATCTCAACTACAGCCTTGTGATTTCTCCACCACATGGTGCGAATTAATTGTGCACAAGTTAATGAAATAACTAATTAGGACAGCTGGTTCCACTTTGTCCTCCATTAGTTTCAGATTTATGAACTGAGAAGAATTAGAAACTAAGAGGGAATATTTTTTTAAATGTTAAACTTTGGTAGCGCTGTATATTCATACATACTGTAAACTATGGAGTCTTTTGTGTCAAAAAAAAGTACAATGTGTTATTGTTTTCGAGCAATACAATCACATTTCTCTAAAAACTGCATGTAGTAGATGAAGTCCTACATGGATATAACTTATTGATTATACATTGGACAGACTCAATTGTAATCCTGATATGTGACGTGCAAGACCTCGACAACTTGGTTTTATGGATATTACATTTCCCCATTATAATGAATAAACTGACAGTCTGCTGAGCTTTCTGCTTTTTGTTTTCATATTACAATATTACGTCCTTGGTATACAGCTTGGTTTAGGTTTTACATATTCCTCAATTTTCTTTAAAAAATCCTTGTGTGTACTCATTAAATAGATGTGTAGTTGTTATTTTTGTTTTACATGATAAATATATGTTATTTGATAGAACCATAGACAGTATATAAAAAGGTTAGAACCACACATCGCAAGAGAAGTCGTTAGAGCGAGATATAGCCCTTTATTTTGAAAAATGTCTTCCACTTCCGTTTGTCTTCCGCATTTCGCCGGCCGGCCTGCGACGTCACATCCTGCCACTTCACCGCCACTTCGCGAGGCTTTTCTGCGTTTTAACAACTTGAAACGCCACATTTTTACTTCAACGTCAACGCGACCACGAGTGAAAAGTGAGTCGTTAGCCTTCTAGCTAACTGTAGCGGGAACACGAGTCACAGACGCGGCGGCAGCGGGCGCTGCTGGCGGCGGCGGCAGTTTCATCAGCAGCTCTCCTCTCAGTCAGGGGAGGAGTCGTTCACACGTGAAGCATTTCTCTGATAAATGATGGAATAACGTGTCCACGAAGATGAGAACAGCTCAATAAAAGACGTTGCTCAGGGGCAAGGGCAGGTACTACAGGACAAGCCGCAGGACTCCAGGAGGTTAAGTAAGAGCAGACGCTGCAAGACAGCAGGGCAATTATATTGTGACTGTACATGAAGTTACAACGGATCACTTTTGATGCTGCCATTATCTAAACACTCACCTCCAATGTCTCGAATGTGTTGAATGCTATATGTTATATTTCTCTCTGCATGTCTTAGTGACAGTGAAGACATTACACTGGCCATGCTGCTGCGAAGATTGACCCTGTGTTCAAGGATCCACCTGGATTACCAGAGACACGTATTCACCAGAGTCCTGACCCAAGGCAAGTCATGTTGCAGTACTACGCTGTGCTACAGGTTATCCCAACACTGTATCTATGTGTGTGTGTATAGATAGATAATGTATATTGTTTCAGGATTTTCTGCATGTCTTTATTTCATATGACACAGTAAACTTAATTTTTACTGGCATCACCTTTAGTGACCTAGGATGGAAAATGTTTACTATTGTCGAACATTTTACAGACCTTAGAATTATTTGCTGTTTTTAAGAATTTTTCAGCCCATCAATAATACAATAATTGTTAGTTGCAACCCTAGAATGAACAACTTTTGATAATTATCAAGCCAGTTATCAAGCAGAAAAAAACAAACATTTTCTTTGCTCTGCTTTATATGACTGTAAACTAATACATTTAAGTTATAACAATGAATTAAAAAAAGATAAGATCTCAGGCTCGGGAGAAATTGTGACGAGCATTTTTTTCATGTCTTAATGATTTCTTGAAAAAATAACAGACATTAATTAATAATGTGAATAAATATGATTTAATACTTGCTTACTAATTGGAAAGCATCTTTTGGGTTTTCGACTAAAAGTGGACAAACAAGTTCATGATTGTGTCTATATCAACATAGTCCATATGCTATCAAGAGGCAGATGTGAGGACTGCTGTTGTAACTGACTGTGCAAACTCTCTCTCTCTCTCTCTCTCTCTCTCTCTCTCTCTCTCTCTCTCTCTCTCTCTCTCTCTCTCTCTTTCTCTCTCTCTCACATGCGCTTCATTGCCTCAGAGAGATGTGTAATGTCAGCACAGGCTTTTCTGTTTCCCTGCTGATGTGGCAGTTTGAACTCAGTGGTTATGTTTCCCTGGTTACAGATACATCTAGTGGAGGGCTTTACTCCGTTTGTCTCATTATCAATAAAAACCAGCTTTACATGCTTGTTTGCACATTTATGCAACCGGTTTATGTCAATAAATTAATAGGATATATTAATTGAAGGTGCCGCCTTCCTCCGTGCATTGATTTTTATTCTTCTCACGACTTTGCTTTTGGATTTCATTTCCAGTAGATTGTTGTTAATAAATGGATCTCCTAACTCAGTTTCCCATGTAGATATTATTAAAGCTGAGGTTGAACAAAACCGTTTAAGAATAATTAATGACTCCCAATAGAATAGTTTGCCTATTTCTCCTCAATGGCTGGTGCATCTTTTTTTCTATTTGAGGCATCATTTCATTGTCGCGCAAAGTTACTTCTAGGTCACAAAACACTCTCTCCCACAAGTGATGTAAAAATAATATCTTCCTCCTCTGCACTCCCACACAGCTCCCGAGAGGAGGGCCCACGGCAGCTCCTTTGCACACCGCGGTGAACTGCGTCAGGCCAAGAGGATCGTAGTCAAGCTCGGCAGCGCTGTGGTCACACGTGGTGACGAATGTGGCCTAGCACTGGGGAGGCTGGCCTCCATTGTGGAGCAGGTGAAGATGCCAAATACTAGCAAAATATGTATTTAAGTATTGATGGGAAAGTAACTGTCATAAACACAAGCTTTGACACCATCTGTTTTTAGTGATATGTAAACCATCAGCGGGTGTTCAGGATTTTGTTCATCCTCTGCAGTTTATGTTAATTAATTTTAGATTTAACTTTCCTTTTCTCTTTTACACACATATGAGATGTATTGACGCTCTGTAACTTTTCATTATGAGGAAGAAAAGCAAAAGGTCTTGAAAAGGAGATTTAAATCGCAACAAGACTATTTAAAGATATAGTTTATATAAAAAAGAAAATTTAGGACAGTTTAACCAAATAACAAAAACATTTCCTCGCATATCTTTAGTGGTGTCCGCTTAAACAGATAATGCCTTTCCGAGACGGTACAATAGGTACATTTACTTGTGTTGTCATTTACTTAAAAATACATTTGTCCTTGTTATTCATGCTGTGAACATGTCTAAAAAAGATTGTTTATGTTGTCGAAAGGCATGTTTGTGAAAAGTCAGACATATATAATTTATATTGTAAATGTAACTGTTCTTGCGCTGAGCACCAAATGCATAGTTCCATTCGTAATTGCGTAGAGACAGAAATATCATGCACAGATATCTTAAAACACTGAGAATTAAACACATAATATCATTGCTAGTTACCTCAAGGGGTAAGAGAGAGAAATGTTTTTTTTGTCATTTGGTTGGCCCAACCTTTTAAAGCTGAATCCTCAGTGAGTCTGACCAGAAGAAAAACACACTCAGGGTTTGGTGTGTGATACCTAATTGTTGCGTATCGTTGTCCAGGTGGCCATGCTGCAGAATCAAGGCAGAGAGATGATGATTGTGACCAGTGGAGCGGTGGCCTTTGGCAAACAAAGATTAAGACATGAGATCCTGTTGTCCCAGAGTGTCCGACAGGCGCTGCACTCGGGACACAATCAGCTGAAGGACATGGTGAGACGAGCGAAGGTGAATGTGTCGAGGCTTAAGTAATGTTGAAGTGTAAAAATCAACACTGAGTCGGATAAAGAAGATAATACTCTTGCTGCTCTCTGCAGGCTTTCGTTCACATATGGAAATAGAGATTGCCTAAATTATTTGGCATTTTGTTGTTTTAGTAAATCACATAAAAAAACGATGCCATTTTTTTTTTTCTTGAATATTCAGTGGATGGATACAGTACCAGTGACAACTCAACAATAAAATGCAATGCATTACAAAAGCCTGCAATAAATACAACCTTTGTGAAGTTAAATGTTCAGCGTTTCTTCACAGTAACTGGTATTGATCCATCTCTCGATAAGTCATTCATGTTATGGGGCCATTGATTTGATGGCCAAGCAATATAAAGTGTTCTGATGTTTTTGTTCATTTGACAAAACATAACATACATTTGTGCTAGTATTGTGCTTGTCAGATATTAAAACCCTCCTCTTGCAGACCAGTATTATGATTAAAGGAGTTGTGCTCTTTCACGCTGTGGCATTTCACAGTTAAGGTTTTGTGGATACAGTTCATTTTTGTATTTTTTGACACACCAGCAGACCTGAGACTGAGACACCTGCGCTATCATTGCATAGTTTGATTGAAGCATGTTCTGGTTGAAGCTGCTTACTAAGATAATCAACGTAACTCTGTTTACTGCATTTCTGTTCAGTCTTTGCCAGTTCTAGAGGCCCGGGCCTGTGCTGCGGCGGGACAAAGTGGCCTGATGGCCTTGTATGAGGCCATGTTCACCCAATACAGCACTTGCACGGCACAGGTACTTTTTAACCTCATAGGTAAATAATCATATTTAAAATGCTGAAGATGTGTATGTATTATGCAGAGTGACATCTTTTAATTTGTCTCTCTCGCTCAATGCTCTTTGATAATTCTGCCGTCAGGTTCTGGTGACAAATCTGGATTTCCATGATGACCAAAAGAGGCAGAATCTGAACAGCACACTGCAGGAGCTGCTGCGTATGAACATCGTACCAATCATCAACACCAACGACGCCGTGGTGCCACCGCCGGAGCCCAACAGCGACCTGCAGGGGGTAAATGTGGGTACAGACAGCATGGGGTGACGGTGGCAGCGGGGATGCTGAAGTGGTTGGTAGAGACAGTGTTCATAAAGTGTAGACAGTTGCTGTTTATTAGCGGCAGTATTCTCTCTCAACCATCCGCACGCTGAAACCCCTCTGCCATCCTGAATCACCTCATCAGCTCTGCCTTCAACCATTAAGGCATGTGCATGCAGGGAGGGCATGATGGCAGTGCATGTGTCACTGGGGAGGAGGTGCTGCCAGGAGGGACGGGACTAACTTCTGTACGTAGACGCTTCCCTTCCCTGTCCTGCAGAAATAACTAACGTAACATACCTCTCATGCCTCTCTCTCTTTCTCATTACACAGATACAATAGATGCCTTCTGGCAAAAACCAATGATATTATAAACATCTAAAAAGGGTTTGCAAATATGTGTGAGCCATGTTAACATACATAATTATCTGGTAAACTTACATGGACTTAGTGAAGCTTTAGTTCTGATTTACTGAATCATCCAGAAAAACTGCACTGACATGAAAAGATTGAATTCTTGGTTGCTGATAATTTAACTTTTTCACTGTCACAATACCATACTACCATTTGACCTGCTGGTCCAGCATATTGATAAAGACTTTGCACTGTACGTGTGTATTTTTGGCTCTAGGCCTCAAGAAATGGATCAGATGGGTAAATGGCAGGTGACTGTTTTCATGTCTTCAGCAGCTTACTTCAGCATTTCTTTTGTTTCTTTAGGTAATCAGCATCAAGGACAACGACAGTCTAGCGGCGCGGCTAGCTGTCGAGATGGAGGCTGACCTCCTCATCGCGCTGTCTGACGTGGAAGGTATGTGCGTTACCACAACAACAGTCTGGGTCAGCTGTTAGGTAATAACACCATCTGTCCAGGCTCTTTACCAGGAAAAAAAAAACCCACCCCTCTCCGGGTCAAATGAGTCATGTGAAAGAGACAAACAGAAACCTTCTGCCTTTATGTTTGAAAATTATGCTAATAGGGTTTCTACTCTCTGTGTGTGTGTGTGTGTGTGTGTGTGTGTGTGTGTGTGTGTGTGTGTGTGTGTGTGTGTGTGTGTGTGTGTGTGTGTGTGTGTGTGTGTGTGTGTGTGTGTGTGTGTGTGTGTGTGTGTGTGTGCTCTCAGTTGTTAAGGGAGGAGATACACACATGTGAGAGAGAAGGTAGAAGGTTGACTGAGAATCATCAGTTTTATCAAATGTATTAACGTGTCAGTATAAAGATGCTGTCGTAGGGTTAAGCTGTGTTTTTTTTAGACCCATGTGTGAGCAAATAAGTGGTGTAAGCACTGTTGATTGCTCAGGACTGTACAACAGCCCCCCTGGGACAGATGACGCCAAGCTCATTGACATCTTCTACCCTGGAGACCAGCAGTCCATCATCTATGGTACAAAGTCCAGAGTTGGAATTGGAGGCATGGAGGCCAAGGTAAGTTGAATATTAAGGACATTTAGATTCTGTTTAAATATGTGTTGAATGCAGGACTTTTAGTTGTAAAGGAGTTACCCGGCACTGACAGTTGCCTGTGTTGAAAATGAAACAAGAAATAGGTCAAATATATTCTACTTTTTTATGTAATGTATGTGAAAGGTAAAAACTAAAGACTTCACAGAGTGACTTGAACATTTAGTCTCTTTCTGCGTTTCTTTTTGCAGGTCAAAGCTGCTCTGTGGGCCCTGCAAGGTGGCACCTCAGTGGTGATTGCAAATGGCACCCACCCCAAAGTAACAGGACATGTCATCACCGACATTGTGGAGGGAAAGAAAGTGGGAACCTTCTTCTCTGAGGTCAAACCTGCAGGTGCGTTCACCTGGCTGCATGCTTCCTCTCTCGATCTCTTCTCAAGCTGGTGTTGTTGCAGCCACACTAGAGCTACAATACAGCGTGAAAAACTCAACCCAGAATAAAACAGGATGGTTAGAATGTTCCGTGTCTGTCTAAACAGAGGTTGATTTAATGTTAAGTTCAGTTTGGAGGTTGTTGTTTGTCACTTCTTTGTGATTTACTTCACATTATTTTGTGAGTTACTTCATGTCAATTCTTTCACATGTCAAAAACATACAGAAGATTTGAAAATCATTTTCTTACCTGGCCAACATGAAGTAAATATCGAAAATAATAATAAAGTGCAAATAGGTATTTAAAAAAAAAAAAGAACATGTAGACGACGTGTATATTAAGAAAACTTAATTTTGTGAGTTACTTCTCAATTGGTGATTATTTTTTTTGCATCATACTAAGAAGTGTGTGGAACATTTTGGCCACCTTTCTATAAACAATACAGTTCAACAGCACCACTATAGCCTCCAAATCATACATATCATCTAGTTGAGTCAACACCTCTATTACACTCCTTTTGTTGAGCAACTATTTTAACCTTTATTTTTTATTATAGAACTACATATATTTATAGTATAGACTACATTAGCTAAAGGAAGATGTACCTAAAAAAAGCTAGCTCCTGAGTGCACTTTGAGTGAAGTCTGTCCTGTCTTTGACCTCAACCAGGCCCAACTGTGGAGCATCAGACAGAAATGGCACGCAAATCTGGAAGAACCCTGGCATCGCTGCATCCAGACCAGGTGCCACTGTGTTTTAAGAAAAAAAAAAGATTATACTTGGGTTCAGTTAGCATCATTAGTTGTGTTTATATTGTTCTGATTACCTATAATTTAACAGTAGTTAAGCGTACCTTTCATCAGATACAGAGAAACACTGACCTCTTGTGGATAGATGTGCTGTATGCTCATGCTGCCTGTGTTTGGTTGACTGTGTTGTCAGAGGAGTGAGATCATCTGCCATCTTGCAGAGCTGTTGACTGACAAAAAGGAAGAGATTCTGACTGCCAACAAGATGGACTTGGACCTGGCTGTAAATGCAGGTAACAGAGTTCCTCATTGAGTCAGTGGGCCAGGTTTACAGAGGATGTGGCAGTGTTGTACCTTTTTAGAGTCCATAATCTCCATCAAGGATGTGGCATTGAGCTAATAAACCACCTGGTATTGTTGGGCCTTACTTAGAAATTGAATATCATGTATACATTCATCCCTCTTATCAAAATATTCTTCTCTGGCAAGAAATAATCAAATCTAATCATTATATTGCAACAATTTTCTAAATATTTCCAAATGGGTAGTTGAACTTGTATATCTCCACCAGAGGGCGACTCTGTCACTTTCTCTCTTTATGGTTTGCCCTCAGTTAATAAGAGCCCATATCACCTGATGGCAAAGTGCAACCTTGCTCTCTCTCCTTTCTACAGGCCGTTTGCCACCAGCCATGCTAAAGCGCCTGAGTTTGTCACCAGCCAAACTTAGCAGCTTGGCCATCGGTCTGCGCCAGATTGCTGTGGCCGCACAGGACAGTGTGGGTCGTGTGCTGCGCAGGACCAGGGTGGCTCACAACTTGGAGCTGGAGCAGATAACTGTGCCTATTGGCGTTCTTCTGGTCATCTTTGAGGCCCGACCTGACTGCCTGCCACAGGTAAAACGGATCTGGCAATTTTCCTTATACAAATGCAAACAACATAAATAAATTCATAAAATGTCACACCAAGAAAACTTGTTCTTTTTTTGCAAGACTCTTGAAATGACTGCAGTAATATCACAAACCCTGTGTATTTTACCTCCAGGTTTCAGCATTAGCTATAGCCAGTGGTAACGCCCTCCTGCTGAAGGGAGGCAAGGAGGCAGCCAACACCAACCGGGTCCTCCACCAGCTCACCCAGGAAGCTCTTTCCATGCACGGAGTCGGAGAGGCAGTGCAGCTGGTAAAAGATGTTTCCTATAGATGTGTTACAAGGCAATGAAACCCTTACAGATGTTACTGGACTGAAAGAACTCTGGATGAAATGACATCACCTCAATTAGAAATAAGCCCAAGCAAGCTTGTTCGCATGTTGTGGTTGACAAACATGTATGTGTAACAAGGTGAGCACTCGCGAGGAGGTGGAGGATCTATGCCGCTTGGACAAGATGATCGACTTGATTATCCCTCGAGGTTCATCCCAG
Source organism: Clinocottus analis (assembly GCF_023055335.1). Lineage (NCBI taxonomy): Eukaryota > Metazoa > Chordata > Actinopteri > Perciformes > Cottidae > Clinocottus > Clinocottus analis. The sequence goes on along the minus strand of NW_027175920.1, from coordinate 5,959,891 downwards.
TTGGTTAAGAGCATTCAAAGTGCTGCGAAGGGCATCCCGGTGCTGGGCCACAGCGAGGGAATCTGCCACATCTACGTTGATGGGGAAGCCAGCGGGGACAAAGTCATCAAAATTGGTCAGCATGTATAAATCTTAGTAAATTACCACAACTTACACATTTACTAACTGTTAGTAAATTGTGACTGTAGCAATTTTATAAACTATCAAAACATACACACATGCAAAAGCCCTTAGTGCATTTCTTAAATGTTGGCCATATCCAACACATTACACCTTTTAACCATGCTAACTGTGAATATGGCAGTAATTGACTGACATTTTCCCGTTCCAGTCAGAGACTCCAAATGCGACTACCCGGCTGCATGCAATGCCATGGAAAGCCTTCTGATTCACAGGGACGTCCTCAGGATGCCACTGTTTGACCAGATCATTGACATGTTGCGCACTGAACGGGTAAAGCACCTTACAAGTACTTTACCGTGCATGTCATCCAACATAAGATAGTTGATTCAAAAAATAATCTTAATTTTAATATGTATTTTTTTACAAGGACATGTTCTCTCATTTGTCATTTTTCTGTGTGGCGTCACCAGGTGAAGATTCATGCAGGCCCTCGGTTCGCCTCCTACCTGACATTCAGCCCGTCAGAGGCAAAGTCCCTGCGGACAGAGTACGGTGACCTGGAGTGCTGCATTGAGGTGGTGGACAGCATGCAGGAGGCTGTGGACCACATTCACAAGTATGGCAGCTCCCACACCGACGTCATCATCACAGAAAATGGTACGTAGCCCAATGCCTTTGTTCTAGTATTTTCTTATTGTGTGTGTCTCTATCAATTTGCATGACTCAAAAGTTGCTGTATTGCATTATTTTGGTCAGGTTTTACCTCACCATGGTCTAAACAGCACTGTTAAGTCTCGACCTATCTTGTCTTGATTTATTCCTCTTCATGAAGGTGTCTAATAGTCATCAAGGTCTCCTTCTCACTCTCTTGATTCACCCTCATTCATCTCAATTTCTGCCACAGGTACTAATGAGCAGCGACACTTTGTTGTCAAGCTGAGTGCACGGCCTCCCTGTGTGACTCCAATGTAGGGGACACAGCCCATTTGAGATGTAGAGCAGATGCTAAAACACAGTTTACAAGAGTCCTCCCTGTCATAACTTTGGGTCATGTAACGGTTCCAAATACATTTTGGTCTTTCAGTGAGCCATCACACCGCCTCTTTCTAATTCATGTTGATTAAACCCTTCCTGTGGTTTGTCTTTATAGTTGTAGTACATTCAGAAGCTGTTACAAAGTACTAGCTATTGCATGCTTTATGCGTGAAATTGGGACATATTGCTTTGTCATGACATTGCACCTTAAACCTTTGGCCCTCTTGCTCATACATCCATCATCTGTCATCGTGGCTTCTATCAATGAGCTGTCATCTGTCTCAGAGGATTGTCGGACAGAATAGCCAGAAAAAACATGCATGCTGCTAAATGCAACCGCATGGAGCTAAACTTCCTGGTATTTTTTGCATACTACATTTGACTTCTTGTGTTTCGAGACATACAAAGTCATTTTCCGTCATTCTAAACAATATGAGTAATATAACGCACCCAAAATGTGCTGTTCTACATGAAGGATTGTTCTCACCTGCAGTGAATAATGTGCTGCTGCCATCTGGTGACCACAGAAGGTACCTCAGTGATTTAAAATGTACTCTGTTGTTTGTCTCAATGACAGCTCATGTCAAAGAAGAGGGATTAATTCAAAGGATAGTTTAAATAGATAGAAAAACACAATACATGCGCTGGATAGTAGATGGATATATAGGTATTTCTTTGGCATAATCACAATAAATAGTTGTCATTGTCACAAGCAATGCAAAGTTGTGACCTCGTGGCACCAATAAGCTGCTTTTCTCTTCCAGAGGACACAGCTGAGCAGTTCCTGCAGATGCTGGACAGCGCCTGTGTTTTCTGGAACGCGAGCTCCCGCTTCGCTGATGGCTACCGCTTCGGACTCGGTAAGTGTGGTGGTCTTATCACAGTATCGTTTGTCTTTTGTTCCCGTGAAATGTTTTTTCAACACCCTACATTCATGTACTCATTTGGTATTCACTCTCAAACAACGGCAGCCCCTCTTTCAAGGACACATGTGTTTGACATTCTCATTGCTGTCCATGTCTCTAGGAGCAGAGGTCGGTATTAGCACTGCACGTATCCATGCCCGAGGCCCCGTTGGGCTGGAGGGGCTGCTCACCACCAAGTGGGTCCTGAGAGGTGACGGGCATACAGCAGCTGACTTCTCTGAACAGGGTACAATGAAGTACCTCCATGAAAACCTGTCCGTCGTGCAACCTCTTGCCGGGCAGAGGGACAGCAACTAGACCAGAGACTTTGGCCTTAACGTTGGTCGTGATGGTTGGCATTGCCCACCAGCAGCTCCCTCTGGGGTCTTGTTGCAGATCATGGCGGATGTCACTTCATTAGACTTTTAAAGCACACAATACACCGAGACATTTTTTTTTGCCACAAGGTTGTCCCTGTTTAGACTTCAGACTGTCACTAAGAGTTTACAAATATTAAAAATTCTACCTCAGCTTATGATTCAGTTGGGTAAGCCACCCTTGGAGGCTCCTGCAGGATGTATTATGTGGCAATCGCAACACAATACCTCTCCATTATTGGATTAAGTGGAGTACTGTGAGCAAGAATGGAGTCAACAAAGATTACATTCTTTGAGATCGAGTAAATACACTATTTATATATCAATATCAAAGGAAACTGAAGTGCTTGAAATTCTTCTTCTAATAAAGCAATCTCAGGACTTGATTTTTAAACCGACACTAATTCACAGAGACATTTCATTGTAATATGTGTGTACATGAAAGAATTTTAAGTTCTATCTTATGTGCGTAATTACAGAGAATCAGTCGTTGGCATTGCCAATCATCTCTGGCTCCCACCAACAATGCTCATTTAAAGATGTATGAAAAGATAAAGAAGTCCAAATGGGACTCTTTCCACATAAACAACACTTAAGTAGTTTAAGTAAAGTCGAGGGTCAGCACAGTTAGCCTTAAAAACAGTATTATGATGATGAGCATGGTGTATCTTTATCTAAGATACATGTATTTGATATTGTATATCATTCTCACAAAAAGATGTCTGCTATAATTGTACATGTGTGCTTTTACTGTAAGGCCTTTCTACCAGCTTCACGCTGATTTTACAGTAAATGCTTTATTTGTTTATGGAACATCCCTTTTTTTTCTTGCTGTATTTTCAGATTGGATTTTCTAATTGAACAGATATTTATGAGATGAGGTGCTGATCTATATGCCATTTCAGACTAATGCTCTAACATCGATTCTTTCTCTCAGTTTAACCAAATTATGGTGTGTTAAGAATATATTCTGTATGTAATACTTAATGACATGATGAACATTTTTACACAAGTATCAGACATTTACCAGTTCTGTTTTAAAGCAATACAAGTTAGAATACTTGTATGTATCCATCTTATTTCCCTTTTTTTTGTATTGTTACAAGTTGTGCTCATTTTTCTCTGCGTTGCTGCTTTCCTGCTTGTTCATTGTGGCGCCCAAAGCCTCTGTCAGAGCAGGAACAGTAATTGACAAGCTGCCTCCTTCAAGCTGGAGGGGCAAAAACGCGACTGCTTTTAAATTAAGCTCTGTAACATTCCAGCCTCTGAGCTCCTGTCTGATGTCTTGCAATGCACACTTAAGGATTGGTTTGGGTTGTATAATAGCAATATTGTAGCATTAAAAAAAAAATGTTGAAAAAGAATATTTAGATATTTTTCTCACTTCCTTTGATTTTTGCAGTTGAAATGTTGGGGATTTATACACGTATGTTCATCTCTGTCCTGGCACTAGTCTTTCTACTTTCACAAAGAACACAAATTAATGGGAGGAAAAAAAAGTCGTGCTGATCTGAAAAACAGATGTCTAAAAGAGGCTTTTTAAAGTTGCCCATAGGGGAATTCGCATTGCTAGAAGTGGGGCAAAGAAGATGGAAGACAATACTATAGAGGTTTAATTATCCAGCCATCAGAAATGAAAAGAGGGAGAAGAAGAACTGAGACTAATAATGGAATCACAGGCTTGTGTTCTGGGTTTCTCTGTTTCTTGCGTTTTCTTTCTCTTTTCCAGCATCTAAAGAATTCATTCTCTAAAACGCACTACTTACCCTTCAATCAGCTTCCCATCACCAAGTCCAAAGGGTTCAGAGATGAAGAGGGAGACAAAACTCGGATCTCACTCTTTTGTCCTTTTTATGTTTGAAGCGATTGAAAATATCATCTAAATGACTTGAGGTAGAGAAGGAACAATCCAGGGACATTGAGTTTTGCGTTTCGTGCACGGTGTGTTATATAGTTGTATTTTACAATATTGCATCAAAGTTGTTTGCTCCATTAACGCTAGCTATTCACGATCACATAGCCAGTTGCTTTATTAACCAGTTTCCTAAGTAATAACATGACGCTGATGAGTGTTGTGTTGTGATGTGAGATGTTACATTGTCAAGTTACTGACTGAAATGTCTGCATTATTTTTTGGAGTTGAGTTTTGGATTTTGCATTGAACTTATTGTTTACTGTCAGTAGATGCAACCCTGTGTGGTGGATTCTCTAAATTCCCAGATGAATTGTTCCCAAAGTGACTCATACTCCCGGTTTGACTCCAAGTCAACAACTTATTTTATGTTGCCCGGTTCTGTCCTCTGCTGATGTACCAACTTGTGTCTCCTAAAAACTGAACTTAGGACCGATTGCTTTGATGCTATAAGGGGAAAAGGCAGTAGAACTATTAGATTGTGCAACCTGACTGAACATTTAAGCCAGGCTGTTTGCAGAGATTTCAGGTTATTGGCTTTTGCAGGGTTGTAACCATGAACTCTAAACCACCTGTTTTCTGTAGATCTGTGCAGGTTTTAAGTGCTTACTTCCTGAATTTGGTTAATATTTGGAGACTGTGCCCTTTTATGACCTTAGATTAACTTCTATTTATGGCTGAGAACTGGCAGCCTCTCATCTCTTATCTGGCTTTGCTCCCAGACCCCAACTGATCAGTTCCCATGTTGCACCCTGTTGATGTTGTCCACAGATATAAAACGAATGATGAGGGCAAATCACTGGACTTGTACAGCAAAGCCGACAATCCTTTAATTGGACATTACTCAAGGCCAAAACTCACATTTCTTGTTGTGCTTGATCTTAAGAGACACTCAAATGCACTCCCCACTGGGCTTAAATTTTTTTTTTAATCAATAATTAATGGTCAAAGTTATTTATTCATCTTTGCCAATTACGCAGCGTCTAATTAACAATTTCAATAATTGATATTTATTTCTGAAAGGGTTCAGTATCTTGGGCTGATGAAAAATGCATGAGCAGGGATGCGGACTGGGTTTTGTTTTTTGTTCTGAGAGAGCTTGATGCTCGGGGCTAATACCAGACCACTTTGACTCCAACTCTTTGAGTTGGCACTGGCTCTGTGATGTGGATCTAATATGGGCATCTTTCATGGACCCAACGCGCTTACTCTGTACCATGTGATCTCATAAAGACTTCTACATGCCCATCCTCAGATACCCTTTTTTGGTCTTTAATATTGAACTTCAAAGAATAAGCTTCTGTTTCCTTGATAATTTTCCTTTGTGTATGTGGAATGACAATAGCACGGCAAACTGTAGAAACTCGTGGACTAGGATGTCGGTGGTTACATTTCGATCTAACTCTGTGGCCTGATGAAACTAAGTTCAATCACCATACAAAAGAGAGAAATATTCCTCAGATTTATGAAAAGTCATATCCCCCTGATCTTTTTATAGTGTCAGCTGTAGTAGCCAATAGAAAATGAACAAAGACTCCCTTTAGTTGACTTTCATCAAGTTTTCTTTTATTGTCATTCCAGTAGGACAGGAGGTTGGGGACCGGCGGGGCAAACCATTTTGCTCTGGGACGACCAAAGCAAAAAAGATCATCACTATTTATTGGGCATTGCTTGAGCACTGAGTTTGGGGGGGGGGGAACTTTACCCAACAATGCACAGCAACCCAACAAAACCAGAACCCAACATCATACACACTAAAACCCTCCATCATAGATTCGGGGGGGTTTGGACACCACGGTGTTGAGACCTCACTGAAACAGTGCTAGCATTAAGGGAACAAGAAGGTGGGATGTTTAGCAGTGCGGCTCAATCAGGGTAAACAAAAAAAGAAGAAGATGGGAATCAGTCGAGCTCAGTGATGCGTCTCAGAGAGCCGATGGTAGGGCTGTTGCTCCCCCACTCGATGTGCCTCCTGTACTCTCCAGGACGCAGGAAATACTGGCGCCCTCTGTAATTGGGGTGTTCGTGCAGAATCCAGTAGCCCTCCATGACATTGACAGAGGAGATGTCACGGGTGTGGAAACGCTCGTTCAGATCCGGGCAGTCCTCCATCAGCTCCAGATTCTGACCCCCAAAGTCAGACCGCTCAAAGATCTTCATCCTGTAGTTCCCGTTATACTAGGGATGACATTATGATACTGTCATTGACCATAAGCATTTATTCAACGTTATATTAACACAGTAGAATAATGACCAATGACACAGTCTATATGTTTCTTTTTCTTCTCACACGTGTTTTTTTTTTAACTTCAATTATAGGTTAAACTACAAACAGATGCTTTAAAATGGCCTCGGATAATGTAACAGAGTGGTGAAAACAGTAAGGACAGGCTTAGTGAGAGCATTGCTGCAAACAGGGTCGGGCATCAGATAAAACTCACAGGTGGCACCAAACGGCAGGAGCGGATGCAGTCATTGAAGCCGGCCCAGCGCTGGTAGTCGGGGTACTCGCCCTTGTTCAGCATGTACTGGTAGCCGCCATAATTGGGCTTCTCATATGCCACCCAGCAACCGCTGTTCACCTTTATCGAGTTACAGCGGCTGAAGTGGTTTTGCATCTCGGGACAGTCACTACTGCACTCATAGTGACGACCCTGGAAGTTCTTTTCTTCGTAGAAGATAACCTGCAGGCGAGGGATGGGTGGACGTTGTCACCGCGGGGGTTATGTCAAGTGATGACTAGTTACCTCTTTTCCAAACTCTCCAGACTCTTCAACAAAGCTGACTTTTAGTCTCATTTGGATTCATAACCATACCATTTGGGATTCTCAGCCAGGTTTTGCAAGTAAGCTTTGTCAAACAAAGTTCCTGTACAATAATGGCAAGTGAACAATGTTAAGCTTAAGGGAGTATGAAGAAATGTCTCGAATACTATACCAGACAAAGTTTGATAAAAATACTGAACAGCATGTGGTATATTTTCATAAAGACCTTGGCCTATTTTTCTTTTTTTTACACAAATTAGAACTCCAAGTTCAGTTGAATAATTGCAATGTTTTACTATCGCAAAGGCATAATTTAATTAAGTAGAGCCAACTAAGTCGATTGTTTGCCATTTCTAGCTTTCATTTTTGTTCTATATGAAAATATGATAAACAATCCTTTAATACTAGTGACAATTATTCCCACACAAGGTTAAGTCCCCTTTCACTTGACAAAATAACATGTGTAGCCTTTATTTACACTTTAGATTAAAAAAAAAAATCAACATGCTACACATAACGCAACATTTGAGTTGCTTTTGCTGCATAGATTTGAAATTGCACGCTTACCTTGCCCATTGTAACTGTGTCAAGTTCTGTCCAGACCAGATGTCGGGCTGTACCAGACCTCTTTATAGACCCTGCTGGGATCAGGGCTTTGCAAATGTGAAACAAAGCTTTGCCGTGTCAGCACAGACTGCAGAACACTATAGGACTGGTGAGCTGCAGCAGCCGCTTTGTCTCTGTCAAAGCCACGTCTGTCCATGGAAAATACTGTACAACTGCACTTTCTCAAAGGGCTACAATAAGAGTTGCAACATCTGCCTTTATTGGCATGAATGCCAGAAACCTGCATGCAGACTGTGAGGATAGGCAGGGCAGCAAAAAGAAAAGGTTGGGTTGGTTTCAGTGGGTACACTGCAAAAATTCAGCTTCCAAAAACAAGAAAAAAAAGGAATAAAATGAGGGAAATATTACTTGAAATTAGACAAATTATCTGCCAACAGAACAGGAAAATGTGACTTGCCAAGACTTCTTGAAACAAGTGAAATGCTCTAAAATAAAAACTGCCTGATAAGAAGAAATATCTTGTCGATCAAAAAACAAGCGTCTAATGCCTTGATTTAAGATATTTCATCTTACTTAGATTTAACTTTTTGCATGAAGCAGCACGTTGCTGCTTCATGGTCCTATTCTACACCACGATACAATCTGCACAATGCATGGATTTGTTCAAATGAGTTCACAAAGCACCTAGTTATTTGAAAATCAAGTTTTTAATTTGAGTTGCACATGGGTAAAGATTACATGACAGTCCTCATCCTCCTGAATGAGCCCACCATGGGGTTGTGGCAGCCCCAGTCACCGCAGGCCCTGTACTCTCCGGGGCGCAGGAAATACTGGCGTCCCCTGTAGTTAGGGTGCTCATAGAAGATCCAGAAACCCTCCGTGATGTTGCAGGAGTAAATGTCACGGTAGCGGAAGCGGTCGTACAGGTTGGGGCAGTCGTCCATGAACTCCATCGTGTGTCCCATCATGTCAGGCCTGTTGTAGATCCTCATCTTGTAGGCTCCTCTATACTGTGCGTCAAAGAAATCAGAACACGATTATTATCACTATTTTTGGCGTGAACCTGAGAGCTATTTGGTCGAGCTTTCAGCCCTGAGTTGATATCTTTAACTTTAAATTCAGGAGACTACTTGTACACTTATTTACATACTGACTTACTACGGATGAGAATGAGTACCAACTCTTTTGGAGCATGACAGAATACATTTTTTCCCCTCACTTAACTGCCAGAAAGACTCAATGTGACTAACAGAATTAGAATGAAGGCGCCAAGTCTTATGGGGGGGTGTATCATATTCTCTTTTAAAGGCTGACTGGGTCTCCTTGTGGGCCTTGCAACAGAGACTTTTATGTTCTGACCTGCCTGAGTTTTCTGTTAATGACATCAAAAGCCCAGTGATTGACATTCATTTCTTTGATGCACAAGGTGAGAGGGGGAGGGGAGAGGAATACCAATCCTATCTGTCTGTTTGATTGACTTACAGGGGGGTACATCTGGCAGGAGCGAACACAGTTGTTGAAGCCCATCCAGGAGTGGTAGTCGGCGTACTCGCCGGGGCCCATGATGTACTGGTAACCCATGTAGTGAGGCTTCTCGTAGGCCACCCAGTGACCACCGCTGACGCGGATGGAGTTGCAGCAGTTGAAGTGCTTGAAGGTGTCCATGCAGTCACTGCTGCACTCCCAGTGGCGGCCCTGGAAGTTGCGGCCTTCGTAGAAGATAATCTTGAAGAGGAGAGAGAAGCATACGTCATGCAGGTTAATGTTAGGCATATAGATCTACTCGCTGCAATACTCTTGAATGGGCTGCAGGGGACACTGCTCTCCCTTGAACAAACTCCATTACTTTTTTATGAGTCCTGCCGAGTGTACAAGCCTCGCCTGTCTGCTGAACACTTGTATATTATTTTCAGAGCTTGACAGGTGAAAATCAAGGCAATTGAAACTATTGTTTCAGCTGACTTCTTTTTTTTTTTTTTTTAAACTCATTATAAGCTTAGCCAATGTGAACACAGTCAACTTTGTTGTTACTGTCACACAAATACAATTAATCTGTCATATGTGGATACCATATAATTGTTGATCTCCATTGACGCTTCCCTTTTAAACACCTATGAGTGTTTTTTTACCCTCAAAAATAAATTGTCGACAGGTAGCAGTCCGCTCTATTTTTTTGTATCTAATATTTTCACTCGAATGAGGACTTTTTGAGTTACTCTCTTTGCCCGTTGCTGCATTTTCTTTCCCTGTTATACTATTTGACACATGTTCCCAAATCCTGACATTTTCCTTCTTTACCACTCCGTCAAAGCTGTTGCTGTATTGCATGTGAGCTCATACCTTTCCCATGGTTGTAGTGTTGTGGATGTGTAGCGCACCATAGACCTAGACACACTTACAGGTCCTTTTATACTCTCCCACTGACGATGAGGCCTCTGACACGTCAGGGACTGCAGTACTACTCTTTACCTTTTCAGATGCCAACCACTGTTCCCTTTGTCTGGCAGCCCACGGTTACCTTATCTCCTGTCTGCTAGAGTTTACCTATAGAATTGACAACCCCCTACTCCCCAAAAACCAAAAACACAAGTGCTATTCTCTGTTTGTATGACCCTTGTTCTGCCATGACCTGGTGATGCAGCCTTTTGAAATATCACACAAAGGCCCGTTAGGTACGTGGCCCCCCAACAACAAAGCTTTAAAATAGTACAGTGGGTGAGGTCATTTCTGGGGGGCACGCTCTAAACTAGTACTTAACCGTGTCAGGATTTCATTTCATATGTTGCTAGCGTGGAAAATTGGAACATAGTTACTTTTCAGTCAGTCCCAGTTGAAGTGAGCTCGGATTGGTATGTTCCCTCAGTGCGTGCAGGTCACAATGTAATTGTTATTCAATTCCTGTTAAAGGAAAATGGTTTTGATACTGTGGACTGAGTCAAGCGTTTGTGTTGATGTAATCTACAGTGATATGTTGCCTCTTTTTGCTTCCATAGCCTGCAGTTGTACTATGATGCCAGACGAGACTGGCCTGTTTGCAGATGTACAGACAGAACTGCTCAGTGTGCGTGTGTTTGTGTGATATAAAAGGAGGGGTTTGGGGCATCTGTGTGTTTGAGTCTTTGTATAAAATGATAGATGTTTGGACTTGAGTCTTTGGCTTGTAAGCATAGCCCAAAGCTGAAGAGGAAAAGGCCAGAAAGAGTTGCCGCCATGTATTGTGTTCCCAAAGCCCAGCTGATGCCAGAAAGGTCAGTCTCATCCTTTAGCCTTTCATCGGGATAAAGGGCTCGTGCCCCCGTTCCACTTTGTGCACTTTTTGCAGCTTCAACTGTCTAAAAAAGGCAAATGGTTTCAGAAAGCACAATAGCCATTATGTTCCTGAGCAAAAACACCGCGAGTGTGGAAGCACATCCAGAGCCATATGATGCTGTTTCGGTGTTAAGGAACAGCGTTGATAAGCTTTTGCTCCTTTGATCATTCATTGACTTGAAACTCTCATAGGCTTCAATAGCTTTCATGTTTGAAGCTGCACTCTTTTTCTATGACATAAGTAGATCATTGATATCCTTTCATCACAGTGTGCCGCGTAATTGTGGCAGATTATCAGATGGGATGTTGTTTTGTTTTGTGAGTTTGTCGAGTAAATATTTACTCCGGCGCAGAGGTTCTATCAGAACATATAAGAAACAAATGTTTAGATTTCCCTCATATGTTCATTCTCAGATTATTAATTTCCTTCATCGGGCCTATTAAACGTAAAACCTTTGTACTCTGTCTTGATGCAAGAAGGTAACAGAATGACAGGCAGTACTCCGGCTGGATAGCATGTGTTCCAGCGCTGCATGGCACAGTAGCGAGTCTTCCCTTTTCTGAGGTGTCTTTGAGCGGGACTCTACCTCCTCGAAGGCTCCTGCTCAGCGTGACCTCTGACCTCTGAATTCAGAGAAGCACATGTAACAGAGGTGCAATACAATGTCTAAACCAGGAATAAAACTGACTCATTGTCATTGTTCTTGTTTTCATCACGGAGGAACATCAGCTAACCCTAACTCATTAGTTGGGACCTTGGCTCTCTCCACGTCTCTCTGGCTTCCAGAGGGGAACCTTGTTTCACAGGCTCTCAAATGATCATCTTTAGCTGCGCTACAAGACATCTCCTCCCCACCCTGAAGGGAAAGTAACATCACAGAGGCCCTTGCCTGCTTTCTCAGTTCCCCCCGGAGGAGAAGAAAGCTACCCGCTGTGGAGCATTCCACTCTTCATCTCAGAATGATGGAAGAAAAGGAAAGGAGAGGGGAACAGAGTGGGGGGCTATATTTGCAGCTCCATTGTGTCCGAGGATCTCATTGTGCAATCTGTGTAATCGCGTGGGAGATGACGACACTATTAGCCCGCAGAATGACTGTCAGTTGGGGACCTCGGTGATTGATGTGCACCCCACAGAGATGGGAGAAACTTTGACAGATAGCAGCCCCGGCACTAGTTAACTTGCAACCTTTTTCATCTATCCGGCTTCCAAAAGAAAAACCCCATCCGCGTAGCTGATACCTAATTAGAATGTGAATGTGCAATTCACTCAGTAAAACACATTTCAGGTCAGAGGAGACTTCTTTCAATTCAAAACAAATCATATTCCCTTAATCCAAACCATGGTCTCTCTGACCCTGCTATATACAATAAGTCTCACCCCCAAAATGTTGTAGGCAGAGATAGGAGAGCAGCCGTGCTTGCAGTGCCTCCAATGTGCTCTTTTACTGAACAGTCATTACAGAAACACTGTGGTACTGAGGTGTAAACAAGGGGGTCTATGTGAGTTTTGCTCCTGAGAACTGGCTAATCTGGTGCTGAAAATGTGGTATGATCGGAAAGCGCTTGCCAAAATGCCTCCCACGCCGGGAGTAGAATGAGGACCTCTCTTTTGCTGAGAGATCATCCTCTCCATTTTTTCTGTCAGAAAATCTCCAGGCATCCTCCCTCTCTTGTCACTGCCAGCGCACAGGCTCTATCGGGATTGCCAGACGCAGGAGCCACTATGAGCCCGTGCCAGGGCCAGGATTTACCGCGATGCGTCTGATGTGCTCCATCTTTTTGCTGGGGGATAATTAAAAGAGGAAATGGTGTTGGAAGAACAGAGTGGAAAAAGCAGGAGGAGGGGGCTTGGACCGAGCAAATGGATGCAGCTGTCAATTATGTTGAGTTGTTGATATGTTGTTTGTTTTCGCTGCTTTGAGAGGTTGTTTTTTTTTGTGTTGAACCGTTTCCCCATCAGGATTTAGTTTGAAAGTTTGTGCTAAATCTCCACTCTGTACATGTAATTAACAAAAAGACATTTAGGCTAATTAAGAACTACTCTTAGCAATGCAATCACCATAAAGATTTTGCTTTTTTTTTTTTGGAGTCAGATGACCCGCAGGTGATCATTTAACTATGAAGGAAAAAAGCGTGCTCTTGTTTACTATTTCCGTCACGCAAGTACAGGCTGTCTTTCAGGGAACACGGACTGTTCAAATCACTCAAGCATCTCGCTTTATTTGACTAAATCGATTTGAGATGCTCTCCCACACAGTGTGACCCAAACTCTGTGAAAAGCAGGACAAGTCCTTCCTCCTTTCAGCAGGCACACGAGGGGAAGTGATGGCTTTTAGTTGCTCTCACTCCTCATCTCCGCACTCTGTTTTGACGTGGCGTGTCTCCCATGCCCTAAAGCTTTAAAGGTTTAAAGAGCAACTTTTCACCCTGTAATCCAGGTGCCTTTCAAACAAGTCACGCTGTTTACTGACACATGACAAAAAAAGTTCAACCCCCTTCTCATCTCTGTGCTTACAAGACTGTAACTCACCTCAGAGCCCGGTAGTCAAACCCTCCTGAGCGCCCTGAACAAACAGAGCCTCGGCGAGAAGGGGCCGCTGCCTTTCACCACTCACTAAATTTGTAATCAGATGCTATGCTGTTGTTCACTTCTTCAAATTTGTCATCAAAGCAAATGTGTTCTGACAACAGCTAGTGACAAGTGCACCAGAGGAGAGGCGGCAAATCAGCGTTTTCACACCGCATATCAATTATTGATCATGTTGCCCCCCCCCCCCCCCCCCACACCCCTCCTCCTCCCCTCCTTCTCCCCTCCTTCCCTACCCAGCAAGTAGACACCTTGTGATAATGAAATACATCAATTTAAAAAATAAATAATAAACTGGGGTCGGCTCCATTGTTGCAAAGCCTTAAGAGCTTGATTGACTGCCTGCACATTTTCCTGGTTGGCAGTCAGGCAGATCAAAGGAGGGTTCCTCTTATTGCCCAAGGCCACTTGCAATTTATTTAGAGGAGCAGTGCTGCTGTCCCAGCAGGTAACATTATTGGGCAGAGACACTCAGGATAATCATAGCTTTGAGGTGCCTCTCAAATCCCACCTCTGCTGGCTCTATCATGCATGCACAAAATATACACGCATATGATTTACAAAAAAAACCTCCTTATTATATTAAATTAAGCAGCAGATGAGACGCAGTGTCCTCACGTGGAACACCCGATTGCTCAAAGAAAGTGACCTTAGCTGCCCTAAATATGTTTTATGTTTTATTGCTTTTAGTTAAATGTATCAAGATTTATTTTATTTTGGGATTTATTTTTTACTTCAGACTGAATTTCTAATTGTTTTTTATGTGTAGTGTTTTATTTCTCTACTAAAAGGAATATGTTCAGATATAAAAAAAAAAAGAAGAAGAAGTTTTGTATCTAACAGTCTTCACTATTGTTTTATCTAAATATGTACAGTATTTTCACAGGGGAAACTGTTTCATTATGTTTCATGAAATAAAAACGACTCTTTTGCAAAATTATGTACAATAAACATGATCGATTGAAGGAATTAATCATTTGAGGGGATAAGCACGTGGAAGAAAAAAAGGTGTGATCTTCGTTACATGAAAGTCACATTTTATGCCAAAGCTCTTGTTTGTAGTGCGTGGCACCTTAATAATGTTACCAGTCTTTCAAAGGCCTTTCCTGTGCTCCACATTAATAATACAAAAGAGAGAGCATAATACCGGGATGCATTTTTTTTGTCCAGAAGCACTCGTTTGCTTATGAGCACACAGTAACGCTCATAATATGAGTCTTCAATCTCTTTCCCATAAGACCCAGTTAAAACCAACTCTTGTAATTGTTGGGAGTTTAACCATGTATTTAGATATCACTGTTTTGAAACTTACCCGAAACATTTATGTTCTTTAAATCTTTTGAGATTCAGTTTGATCAGAAGAAGAGTTATTACTGTCAGCTGAAACTACACGAAACAAAGAAAGTGAAAATGTATTTTAAAATGTTGTTGCAGCTGTTAAGTTCTTAAGAATAAAGAAAAATGATTTAGAACATGTTGTAATGAACTTAGTGCTGCAATAGTATCGCTTTTAAAATATAAATACAATATTTGTCTTCATGTGAATGTGTTAGATTTATCTCATTATGGAGCATTTTAATGGGACTTACAGGCTTGTATTAGTGTTGTAATGTGATCTTCACACAGCCAGCTTTGTGTAAAGAACATATTCTTTAGAATAGCAACTTTTTACATGAAAAAAACTAATTCACGCTCACATTTTACATACGGGGTAATTATTTTAGTAATGTCCTTGATGTTGACAAATCGAAAATATGTGTATAAAATATTTCTAAATAGAATTAGTTAAAGCCATGAAACTAAAAAGTATATCATGTATGAAAAATGATCAGTGGAATTAAATGTTTGATTCTTTTGAACTGCAGAAATGCCCACAGCAGAGTTTGCAATGTATATATGATTATTTTAATTGTTTATGAGATGAATTTATTGTTCTCTGAAACAAGTTCCTTCCCACTTACTCTCATCAAAATCCTTCAGTATTTGTATAGAAATCCACCTTTAAGTTCAAATTAAACTCATTTCTAAACAGCTTCTTTGCATAAGTTGCTCAAAAATATCTTGTTGTTCTTTTTAATACTTCTAAAACATTTCAATCGCTCACAGTTTTACAACACGTCCCAAGTAGTTTTCCAGGTAGTTCCCAGCACTAGAGGGCACTACAAGCCAAAGCATTGCATTTCTGCAGGATGGCTGGTTTAAGTTCTTTATAGCACAGCCATCTCTGAGCAGTGTGTGTGTGTGTCTGTGTGTGTGTGTGTGTGTGTGTGTGTGTGTGTGTGTGTGTGTGTGTGTGTGTGTGTGTGTGTGTGTCTGTGTGTGTCTGTGTGTGTCTGTGTGTGTGTTTGCTTGGATGTATACATTTGTAAGTAAGCTCACGTATATAGATACGACAATGGCACAAATTCAGGTGGTGCGTCGCTCGTGTGTGTGTGTGTGTGTGTGTGTGTGTGTGTGTGTGTGTGTGTGTGTGTGTCAGTGCCATAGCTCCTGTCTGAACTGAAGCCTATCAGTGTTTAGACATAGTTTCACCCAGGGAGAAGTACAAAATAAAAAAAGAAAAGAAATTGAGGGAAAAATCACTAACAGGCTGGCATAACCTGTGTCCCAGCACACATGCTGCTTGGCCACTTGTTTGTACAAGCAACACACATGTTTGTTTCAAAATACACACACACACACACACACACACACACACACACATACAGCGAAAGAGTCGATTTTAGAATTCTAGTTTCAAACAAACTTAGACTCGTCACACATATGCATGTACACGCACACACACACACACATGCACGCATAGCACGGTCGCACAAAGTCCCATATAGACAATGAACAGTTGGCTTTGTAGCAGTTTCAAGCCAGTGTGTGTTTTTGAACTGCAGATGTGGATGCTGACTGAAGGATCAGTGCACAGACTGCAGGACTGCAGAGATGGCAGTTCTCCCATAGGGTCTGGCACAGCCCGGCCTTTTTGTTGCCCCCCTCCCGCCCCCCCATTTACACTGTTCATTTAGCCATGTTTAACAGGTGACGGCAGTCTGTGTCTGTGCTGTGCCGGGTGATCATTTGAAAGAACATCCTCAAGCATGTGCGCGCAAATAACACGCACATGTGCCACTCATAGGAAAATGTCTGCGGAGCAACAAGACAATTCGTGCTCCAACATTCAGGACAGCAGACTCTCTATTTAGTTGTCCATTTCCTTGTTGGTATTGGAAGCTACAAATCTTAGATTTATGAATTCTACAGAAAAGGCTTATCTCAGTGGAGAGCGCCGGTTCACATTTCTACCGGGAATAAATTGCACAGCCACGAAGCGAAGGTGTGCGAGATGGAATCAAGAATGTTATTAACATTCGTGAGCAGTTGTTTTGTGTTGAAGGATCGGGTAGTGAGATGCATGGGAGGCTTGACTTGATCTGAGTGACGCCTCAGAGGAGCAGGAGATTGCCGCCGCTGTCCCTGGACTGCGGCGAGAGCGAGGCCTTCTGCTGAGTCCCTGGAAGACCGAATTCTCCACTCAAGGGAGTTTCAACCAAATTAAAAAACAATGATACACCAAGGGAGAATCTAATGCCAATTCCCATCATCAAGACCCACATTCTTCAGAGTTTTGCTTTTAACTTTTGTTTTTTTTCCTTCCCTTTCCCTCTCCGTCTCCGACTCTCTCTCTCTTCTCCCTCCGCACTGTTGTTTTCTAGTTTGTTTTCCACCCGTACTCCTCTGGCTGTCGCCGCGCGCTACAGCCACTTTCAAAGGCTCTGCTGTCACGCGCCGCCTTTGAGTCCCGTTTGAAATTTTAACGTACATGTTGTCAGGGTGCCGTCAGGAGTGATTGACAGGTCCGTCCCAGAGCAACACCGGGCTTGGCAGGCTGGCTGTCTTTTGTCAGAGGCAGACGAGGAGAAGCAACAAAGGAAAGGAGCAGAGGAGGAAAAAACATACATAAATAAAACAAAACTGCTCTTACCCATTTCTCAATAAAGACCAAATTAGATTAATCTTAAGGCAGTGCAAGGCAAACAGGCAGTTGTGGAAAAAGACTTGATATTTTCTCTGGCTTTGTTCCCTGCCATTGATGGTGCACTGCTTAGACACCCTCTCAACAGGACACCAAAGGCAGCACGGCGAGAGTTGTATAAAGAGCCAGCTGTACATATTAATGTTAATTATCACCTCCCTTCAATGCAGCGAAACTCCAAAGTTTGTCCTGTTTGTCCCGGCCTCACCTTTGTTTGAAAAAGGAGATGTGATGCATGTGGTGTTGTCAGCTGCTGGTGTTTTAAATAAGCAGGTGACCACTTTGAATCTGGCTGCAGGGTACGGAGAACAACAACAACAAAAAATCCATCTCCATCGAAAAGAGGAGTTGTCAGCATTAAAGGTGGATTTTGAGGGTTTTTTCTGCGTGAAAAATGAAATATTTATATTTGTGATCAATTGGATTGCGTGTTTGTGATCAATACTGAGGACCCAACACCGCATCTGGCTGAGGAAACTCTCTTTCCAGCCCCCCTGATGTGATTCAACCAGCTGGAGGAGTGTGTGACGACACAAAAGCCTCCACCTCCCAAAAAAAAAAAAAAAAATAGGGCAAATGAAAAAGCAGTATTATTGTTTACTGTGATATATGTCCTCGGTATATACCACGACATTACTTCTTTAATAATTAGCTAATTCACTTCATTGGCTGCTACTTTCATTTCCGTGTATTGTGTTCCCTGAGTTGCAGGTCGCCTTGCGCATTGCCAGAGATGTCATAATTTCCTGTTTGGAGATAAGAGTCATTGATTACTCCCAGTCTCTTTAGACAATCCAAGAGCACAAGTGCAAGATAAAAATATTCAGTGTAAAACAGTCTTTGAGATTCATATCAACTGTCAGCGTTGGGGTTGCAGGGCAGTGGAGCTGGGCTCGAGGCCCACAGTAGCGAGCACCCAGTCTGCTAAAGTGTCTTTGAGCAAGACACTGAATCCTTGCCAGCTTCAGCCTGATCTCTGACCTCCCCGCGCAGCGAGCAGCAAGCACAAAGGCACATTCTCCGAATAAAATCAAAAATAATGAGAATAGAAATGTAGGTTCATGTGAAAGTTGTGCAGAAGTTTGTTTGAACAGTGCAACGCCGCAGAAAAGACTTGAATGGATTCAGTGGTGTACATGAAAATGAGGGCATTAACAAGTCGCTTTGAAAATCAAGGACATTGTCGTACCCGTCTCCCTCTCGGTACGAGCGCCGCTCTGTGTGGAGGGAGTTGAACAACATCAGCCACAGGAAGTGGAACAGCAGGAATACGAGTGCACGCCCAGCGTCGAGCACGCTGTTCCTGTCAGTCCGGGCCGATGATTATGACATGACATCTGCGCCGGACGCATTAAAATGTAAACATGATGCAGGAGAGCGAGGGGTGTCGGGGGGGGGGGGGGGGGGAAAGACCTCGACGCAATCAGAGATCAAAACGTGACCATGAATTGAAGGAAAAGACTGTTTATGCTGTCTGACTGGAAAATGAAACGTCTTAATTTTGAATTCCTGCAAAGTCTTTTTCTGCTCTGGCGTTGGAGTTTGTCCTCTTCGCTCTGCGTTGCAACCCGCCAACTAAATAATTCCCTGGAATTAGGTTTTTGTACAGATCTGTCTATTTGAGCCGTAGACAACTTGTGTCAACAACTATAGATTTGAATCAGAGGGGAAAGTGTAAGCCTTGTAAAGAGCAGCGGGCTTTTCTTGTGTGGAGTACCGCACATGATGGGATGAGTGACTTCTACTCACTTGCCGAAAGGTTAGACTATTCCTTCTGCCGGCTTCTTTTTAAAAGAAAACATGTCGGCTGTTTGATAACTGCTTGACATTTGACAGTCTTCTCAGACCAATCAGACAAGTTTTTTTCTGTATTTTTTTATGTCGGCCGTCTGGAGGAGCATCAACAAGGAAAAAAAAAAAAAAAAACATACACTATTGTCATTTTCCTCAAGCCGTTCAAAGGCTGTCTTTGGCCACAGCTATCAACATCAGATACCACGAGCGCTGTGCTCTTTTCTTCTTTCTTTCATTTGTGTTTATTTTTCGCTCTCTCTTTTTTGTTGTTGTTGGCCTAACCCAGTCTGCTGAGACCTCATCGCTCACCATCAGAGCTGGATTCAAGAAAAAAAAAACACTTTCCAGTGTCAAAGGTGTCAAAGCACCTCACCTTATTGCAGCGCTGCCACGCCGTGAACCTTCTCCTCTCCACTTCTCTGCAGTTCTCAGAATCAGCTCAGCTGGCTGCACTGAAAGCGCTCTGGGTTTTTTTTTTTTCCTCCCTTTGGGGCTTTGTCGCTATATCTTTCTTTATAGTTTCAGAATGTGTTCTACTGTAAATTATCAACTGTATGTTATCTTGGAGGAAAAGCGAAGAGCTAGAGGGAAGCAACAAAGCCACCAGTCTCCCTGGTTACATAATTCATGTCAGCCATATTCAAATAAAATTTATCACATTGTCAATCATAGAGGCAAACGTGTGTGTGTGTGCATGTGTGTGTGTGTGTGTGCGCGCGCGAGAGAGCACTGATAACTCTGAAGTGATAAATTAATAACGTCCTACCATGGGAGCGTGTGAATGAGCATGTTTAGTCATTCTGTTTGACAACAGAAGGAAACGGCCTATTCCGTGGGGTAGAAATCAAATTTCACACTTTTCATAGATATTGTTCCCTCCTCCAAATGTTTAAAATATGGAGTCTTGCTCTGGCAGGAAAGTGGCTCAAACAGCACTTTGCACTGAAGTAACTTTTGTTTGGCCGTAAACCAAGAGAACACTTTCTCAAGGAGAAAAACAGTATGTGGCCTGAATGTCTTTGGCTTAAGACGGGATGGTTTATTGGAGAAAACACTGTAGTTCATGACTTGTGAGTAAGTTGGATAACCCTGACAATATAGGTAGCGCCATATGCTTGTGTCTATTTTTTCTTTTGTTATTATCTGCTCTGGACATTTCTCTTTGTTGTCATTTCAAGCATGAAGACATTTTAAACAAATAATCGACCCGTGCAGACCTGTAGCAGAAAAAAAAACAAAACACTGTGATGTATTTGATCACATGCACACAAACAATGACTCGCACATGTCCTCAAACCAGCAGCAGACTGTAGCAGCCGTCCCACAGCTGCTCGCGAGCAAAGTAAACTCTGCGTCTGTATGATCTGTCTATAGAGAAAGATCTCCCCGAATGCATAGGCTTCAACATGTGAGGAGTGACTGAATTGATGATTAAAAAAGACGGAGGAGACACACAGACTTCTCCGCTGATTTCAGCTCTGAAGTCAGCCAGCCAGGTGTCGAGTATCTGGGTGGATATCGTTTGAAAAACTTGTCGGAGCCTGAGAGAGGGAGTGACTGATTTGAGACTCTTGAGCGATTATGAGCGAGAACAATGTGCCACAGATAAACAAGCCTCGCATCTCACACTGCAAGTCTAAAACGTTTGAAAGGGGGAAGAAAAAAAAAATAATCATAAAAATAAGACGAGCCTCCTTATCGTCGGCATGTGTTTTCAGCATGTGTACCGGCACAGACAGCCTAACGCCATATGCACCCACTACCTACTCCACTCTGTCCTCTGCACAAGCGTACACAAGCGCTGCTGCCGCTGCTGTTGTCTAAACGGAGGTATGCCAAACAACTCATTCTCTTTTTCCCTCTCGTTTCCTTTCGTGTTGAGCCAATCTGACCCCTGTCTTGCACCAGGTGTGCATTTCCTTGATCCCGCTCTCCTTCTACCCTCCCCTTCATATTTACACCCCTGCCGCCCGCAATGAATGATTCACTTGGAGAGGCTCCCTTCCTCCATCAGAAAGCTTTGCAACTATACACTACAGCCCAGCCTCCATTTCTCTGATCTCACTATGTTGTGTAACGCTTGAAAAACCCTTGCGTTCTCGTACTTGTTTCTTTTTTTCTCTCTCCACGCTCTCTCTCTTGCTCTTTCTCTGAGTTACATTCAGTATTGACTGTTTATGCTTTTTAATGTTGTGGAGAGGGCCCGGGGCTTGCGGATGGGGGAAAAGCGCTCTTCTTGACACACTTACGCCCCCGTAGTGAACTCTAGCTCCCAGCACTCTAGCAAGTACACAGACCTTCTTTTTCCTCTCCCTCTCTCCTCTGTCTCCCGCGCTCCCTCTTTCTTTCTACAACTGGGAGCTCCTCTGAACATCAGCACCCCGTGTTGCTCCACTCCAAAGATCACCTTATGGAAGATTAAGATGCTCAAATGCTCAAGCAAAATATTTACACAATAACCCCCCTTTTGCATCAAAGCGGAGGCAGTGGAGTTGAGTGGAGTGATCTCAGGGGGGAGTTGGAGGGCGCCAGAGAGTGCAACAGTCACCTCTGTGCAGAGAAGGCCTCGGTCAAACCTGACAGGGAACAAAAGTGATCTCTCCATCTTTAGGTCCTCCATGTGTCTTCCATCTGTCAGCCCACCTTCAGATCCCCTTTTGACTCATACTCTCTATCACACACTTACTTTACCAATCGATCTGCTGAAATCTCTCCAGCCCAGCTGTGATGAGGAATGACTACCGACTGCAGATGATGCCTAATGTGAACATGCAGGCTTTAATAGTTATTTTTCTGCTGGTATATTTAACTCGCCGGTCTTCTTATCTGGCTGCCAGAATATATTTTTCCTTAGTCAAGCATCTTCATTTTGTGTGGGTATTCTCAGTAGAGCCGTGTAGAAAGAAACTGCAGCGTACATATATACGATGGAGCCAGCGCAGGTAGCCATGTGATGACCGCTGTGGGCAGTGTGGGTCAGCCGAGTGTCTCGGACGAGTCTCTGGACTCCCTCTGCGCGGCTGCACGGCAAACAGCATCTAAATACAACGCAAAGTGTCGTCGCATCCCTGCAGATAATGCGGAGCGACAGCGAGCCGCTCGCTGAAAGGCCGGTGTCCGCTCTTTGCGTCGGCGCTGACACTTGTGATGGCCATCTCTAACAGTCTTCAGTGAGTGTGGGCAGCCCACGTATTATCACTGCATTTTCTTGCGTGTCTCTGCCGCTTTGATATCCAGTGATTGACTCCTCGCTGGCATTTTCCAGAAAGAAAAAAAAAAAGGAAACTTCAATTCCCGTTCATCTTTCAAGTCCCGTTCATCTGCTTAAAGAGCATTTCATGGTCAAAATTTGCGTTCAGGCGCCTCTTGTTCTAGAGGCAGCCACTAATAGAATCGGTTTGAAGGCTGTTTGGAGTGTGTTTAATGAACACTGTTACACAGTCAGATCCATCAGCGCTGGCTCTTTGGCGGTGACAACCAGCTCCTGTAATGTCGATGTTTGGAGATAATGCTACAAATTAAACAAGCACATCTGTCCCATTGTGCCCACAAGGGAATATACGTTACAGTTCACGGAGCAATGAAATACAACTGCATCCCAACATGTGAGCAGATAGATAGCTATGATAAGAAACACTAAATGGGATTCTAATGCGAATAAAAGCCGGGGGTCTGTTTCTACTCCTTAATCACATGACGCTGACAGACCAAAGAAGATGCTTTCACCGTCAGACAAAGGAAGAGAGAGGCTGAATTTGTGGTGGCGAGCTGGGACACAACCCCCCCCCCCCCTCCCTCTCTCTCTCCCTGCACCCTCCCTTTTCAACTAAAGGAAGACATCATTATGAGTAAATGACATGAGGCGGTTGGTTCTGTTCCACTCCTAGCCCCCCAAGGACTCTTTTGCCCCACTGTGTAGCCTGTTCCCATCCAGCTTTGCTGCTGGCCACAGGCCTTCAGAAGCCCGGGCTCAGGCTGCAACTCAAAGAGGTGGACGCTCGCACATTATTGATTGGACACTCGATAAAAGGTCATGGGGGCCCTCCTCTGCTGTGGGGTCCTGCGCTGCGAGTAAGCCCCTCTTCATCCAACCACACACACACACACACACACACACACACACACGCACACACACACACACACACACACACACACACACACACACACACACACACACACACAGCCCTGTCCCCTGCATCAACCACCTGGGGGATAAGCATAGCTTGCAAACAAGCTAATCATTCTCTCCGCTTTTCTCTCCCTTTTTCTCTCACACACACACACACACACACACACACACACACACACACACACACACACACACACACACAAGCTGAACAGCGCCTGAGTGGCTGACAAATGTCAGAATGGCTTGTATGGGATTTTTAAGAAAATTATTTATTAATTGAACTGGTTAATTAGGTCCCTGAGGCTTGCACGCTAATTGAGAGCCACAGAGCTGGCGAGGCAAGAAAGCCAAAACAAAAGCGATGGCTCAAACAAATAGACAAGCGCTACGGCTAACGCTCACACACACACACACACACACACAGACACACACGCATGCAAACCCATACACACAGTCACCCATAAATTAACACAAAAAAAATAAACAAACAACTGTTTACATTTTTTCTTCTTCTTGGGCTTCCCCTTTTCCTCGCATAATTTTGTGACCTGCCAAATGTTCTCCTCTTCTTGATGTTCCAGCGATGGAGAGAGGCGCGCAGCCACTGAAATCTGCCACATTGCACAAAGCATCTGTCTCCACACAGCGCCCTGCATTCATTAAGTTTGCGCCAATTAGCAGCCATAGCTCATAGCACAAACATCCATTTGTGCCTCCCACTTTGAAAAATCTTCCTAAAGTGAATGTGTCCCTCAATATGCCCTTGTGTCACCCAACTTTATCTTCACAAAGTCTCTGTTTCTTGCATAATTAGAGAAGGAATCCATTTCTTCTCCTATGTTCTTTCAGGCTCTGTCTTTGTCCCTTTTTATATCGCGCTCGAGTGCACCTTGAGAGCGCGTGTGCTTTTGTCAAGAAATCACACCAAGGTTGTCTGAAAGACTTACGAGATGGAGTCATAGGCGGAGGTTTGGTTCGGGGACCAGAACACAGAGAGAGGCACGCTGACACTTCGACAGTTACACCTGTTTCAACAATTATCCTGCTCTCTGATAAGAGCTGAACTCCTTGGATGTGTGCTTCGTCGAGTTAACTGAAAGTTTCCATTGGTGACAGAGTCTTGTGTATTCTAACTTCCAAGCCCCAGTTCCCCAGCATTTGAAGGTTGGGTTTATTGTGAAGGGGAAAAAAAAGAGAAGCAGCGGATGCTGAACATTATAAATAGATCTTAAAACCTTTTTGTATTTTAATTTAAAGTGCAACATAGGAACATAATATTTTGATCTGTGGAGCAGACTTAAAAGACACATGGAGCTTAATTGGTAACCTCACTGCAGTATTGATTCTCCATGTCAAGTGATGGATGATTTCGGGATTTCTGGTAAACAGCCGTTGACAGTGAACATCTAGGTTGGATGGTTTTATAGGGCATATACTTCAAATTATTACCATGAGTAGATCCTATTGTTTCAAATCCCACGCAGCCTACAATTATATATGAATATACTATACTTTATATTACCCACACAAAAAAAAACATGTGAGGGGGGCTCTTAACGCATGTTTCTCAATGTGAAAATTGGCAAACCCACACACATTGAAATTCTAATTATCGTAGCATGTTGCAGTTTCTACAAAAGGTCAATGTTTGATATCAGGGGTAATTTTGAAGGCCTTTAAAAGAGTTCTCCTTAACATTCATGAGCATACATGAACCCAGCAGCGAGAGCGCTATCACATTATGATTACCCGCTTAACACTACCACGTTGTGGAAATTGCCCCCGCCCCCTCCCCAAGTAAACTCTGCCTCTGACCTGCATTCCCTCACTCTTGAGGGACCGCTTGAGCTCTGTCTCGGAAGGGAGAGTCGGATGATGGGGCGCCGGGGTCAGATGCTATTGAGCGAAGCTTCAAATAAATGTATGAATAAATTACTCGATAAATGAACGGCTGGACTGAAATCACTGGAGAAAACCAAAGATTTGAACCTTGCAGAATAGTCATAGAGGAAAAGGAGAAGGGAGAAAAAAAAAAAGCTCTTTTCTCAGTTTGGAAGCTTACGATTTAAATTTCTGAGCAGGAAAGAACTGTTTTTTTATTAATAAAAAGCTTGCTCCACTGAAATCACAAGATAAAGTCTTGATTGAAGTCAAAGTTGTGCAGAAAAGGGAGAAAAAAAATCCTAAAATTGGTCTCTAGTCTCAGTTTGATCAACTAAAAATCAATTGTCTTGGTAGAGAAGCAAAACTGTAGAAGATAATAAAGTTGATTCGTACGTGTATCCAAAAGTCAATACAACACTTCTAACGAGAGGCTAAGGAGCTCCAACATTGTCGGAGGAGAATCGCTGCTCCTTCGTGTCGAAAGCAATCAGTCGAGGTAGAGTTGGCATCTGATCAGGAAGCCTCTTTTGGAGGATCTCTCGGCTCGTCCAACTTGTAGGAGAGTCTGCTGTAGACCCAGACCACCCTGGGGAGTTCATGTACCTCATCTGATTTGGAAAGATCCCCCAGGGGGGGGAACAGGAAAACGTTGCAGGGGAGAGGGAAGTTTAGACTTAGTCTGCTGCCACTGCGATGCAGGGTATGTGACAGAAAACAGATGGAAAGTCACAACATACATGTAATACAAAGGCCTTCAATGACAAGTCCAATTACTAATTCTGTGGCATCTCTTTTCTTACATTTTTATAACCTGCAGACAAAAGGAACGATTCACCGGGATGAAGTCTTCTATGTTCAGCATCCCGAGGCTAACTTAAAGGCAGCAAACATATTAGAGCCAGAAAGTGAACACAACAATTGCCTTTCTTTAGCCTTTAGAGCTTTGAAGTCGCTGAATCCAAAGGCTGCTACCTATGATACAGATCTAGTGCTTCAGCCGACACAGCTTGCTGCGTGTGTTGATCATGGATGTATGGTGGTGATTCATTCTTGTCCCACCACTGTGACCGGCAGGTGCACAATGTGAAGGAAAAAGAAATCGAAATCAAAAGAACTTTGCTCCTGTGAAAATGTTCACTGTGCCTCGGCAGTCCATGAACGATGCTTATTGTTCACGAGCCGCCGAGGGAAAGTCGAACATTAATTCCATAAAAGATGATTAGTAAAATGAATTCAAGTTGTCGAAATTCAGTGTTGCCAACTCAGCCCGATCTCCTGGCTGACTCACACGAAAGTGTGTTGTATACAGCTGGTGTAATATGCATGAGAAGGCCAGGATTAATATTTGAAAGGAGCAAACCGGAGTGGCGTACTGCCAGGGGCTACAAGGTCCTCTACGCTGGTCCAACAATTACCATATGGACAGCAATTTTATAAATGTGCTTCTATTTTTTATCAGTCTTTAGATGTTTCTCTATGTTTGGGGTGAAAAACACAGATCACAAATCAGAAAAAAAAAGAAACTTTTTTTAATCATGAAAACAAATATGTTTTTATATAGACTATAAAATCAATTTATATTCGGTGTGATTGGAGCCTAAATGAGATTATCAATCCTGACAACAAGGAAGCACCAGAGAAAATGTCAGCGAAGCTGATCTTAGTGGAGCTGCTCGCTGCCACAATACAGGAAGTCATGAGAGACCTGATCCCGGCTTTGTACTGTATTTTTCTCAAACTTTACTGTAGATGTGTCAAAATATAGCTTTTTCCTTCAACTCAAAAAACAATGTAGCCGTACGCATATAGGACAAGTGTACCGACACGGTGCATGCTTTTAGGATCATGTTTGATATCGCTATTCAATTTCGCATAATTTGCAGAAAAGTTACAAAGTTTTGGGGGATCGAGCAATTATTGTGTGAGCAGGATGGAGCGCGTCAGTAATTCTGTCAGTGATTAACTCCAGCAGCACAGTTTGTGAAACTTAACATATGAGCATGTTTTTTCTTTTTACCTTTATTTTTGTTTATTTTGTACACAGACACTGTGCCGGTGCAAATCCTCAGTAAATCTTTGAAACTAGATCGTCTTAAATGTGCGTATGAGCAACACGGAGAGGTTCTCAGATTTCGTGATCGAGTCGCAGACATGTGAGCTTAACAAAAAAAAAAAAAAAAAAAGTCTCCTGCTGTTTAGGTTTCAATCAGACATATTGAAACGAGAGGAAAACACCCATCCATAAACATCTCTCCTTTTTGGAGTTTGACACCAGCCACAGTGTCATCTACAGCTGTGTCCATGCACAACAGATTTAAAGGTGTGCTGTGACTGTGTCTGTGCCTCCGCCTGATGAAATCCCCTCTACACAGCGAGGCCCCGCAGTCCCAATCCCCCTCAGACTGGCAACGATCGATCTCTGCTTGTTATTGACATGACACCTGCCGAGCCGGGCTTTAAGCTATCGAAAACCGATGTGGCAGATCAAAAATAGGACGCCAGCTTTCATGTTTGTAAACAGTATCGATTTGCATAATAACCTTAAAAATTAGTTCCCCGGATTAGGCAAGGACAAACCTGTTTCAGCGTTTGTTATGATGCTCGCAGCATATGCCTAATTAGAGAAAGAAAGAAGAAAAAGAAGAGGCAGAGGCTGTGATCGGCTTGAAAAGCAGGCTGTGATCGGCTTGACAAGTCGGTGCATCGCTGTCAACACCTCTTGGTTCGCCACTGTTAATGAAAGCCATTTCCCATTAAATAATAAAATAAAAACACACCTCTCGACTTCCGCGGCAGACAAAAGCGCTGATGCGTCACTTTTACGTGCATGCAAATTATTGCTGCGTGTCACAATCGCTTATTCATGAGGAGGCCTTCCATCTCTTGGCGGGTTTACCTGCGCCACGGAGGTGCACTTTCCTCCGTCGTGCCACAGCACTGAGAGAGATGTCAGCCTCCAGGAGTGACGAGGAGACAGATGTACTAAGGAAACAACACGAGCAGCACTCGCTTCACCAGACGGGTCCAGTTTAAAAGCACTGAATTATGTATCTTAGCGGCTGACACAATCAGAGTGACATGTCAGCATTGAATATCTCCCTTTCCTGTCTCAGACGAACCGTGACCTTGTTGACGACCAAGGAGCATTGATTAGCGGCAGATGCCGACAGACATTCAACTAATGCCAGTTATATTGACATTTACAGAGAGCTCGTTAAATGCCAGAACCATCAACTTCATGCAGTGCCTTTTAATAAAGAGAATACTCACATTATAGTATCGAGAATTTCAACCTGCAATTCTATAATTCTTGTGTATTTTGATACGTTTGCACTCCAGCGCTGCAACACAGGCATCACAACAAAAGATGCTGCAAGGCAGAGATGAAGGAGCCTTCCATTTCAACTCCCGGTTGTGGACATTTTTTGTATAATCCGTTGTAACACCATTCCTGCTGCAGGAATTCCCTAGTGAAAAATGCAAAAGATTTTTTTTTTTTTAAACTCAAGTTTATGGAAAAATAAAGGGCTAGTAGTGTCTGACAAGCCTTTAAATCTAGGACAGTCATCCCAAAGAGGACTGCACATACTCATTGGGACATAAAAGCGGAGTTTTAACTGATCTACCAGGGCGATGGAGATGGTAGGCCATTAGCTGGATGGCGTTCTTATAGCCTGTGAAGACGTCTACAGCACCCCACGTGTTTGAAAAATGTTGCGCCGGTTTCTATACTAAAAGCGTCTTTTTCATAAGAACCAAACATATTTATTCTGGACGCGCAGATTCAGGGTGTCAGAAAAGACTTGGAGGCAGCCGGATAAAACCATTTCATCCATTCATACAGGCGCGGCTTCTAATTTGTTTCTTCACATTTTGTCACAGCTTTGCTATCAGCTGTACATCAAAGGTCAACAAGGATATGTGTCAAAAGCGAGACGACTCCATGGAGAGCGGACAGAGCGTACGTGTGGATGTAGAAGGAAAGTCGAAGAAAAGCAAGAACCATAACAACGTTCAACAAAACCTCATGGTTGGCTGTGGCAGACTATACCACAGCCAGAATGGTTCTCCCAGACCCACCTTAAGAAAACAATACCATATGTGCGAGCTTATTTACGAAGTGCTGACACTGGGGCCTGAAAGAATTAGTATTCTGTTCGGTAAATGTTTTCCTCTGGGCTCTGTCTTTGCAACCGCTTACAGATGTTTCAGCCATGCGGAGAACACGAAGCTTTTCCCACCACGGCATGAATGAAAAAGCATGTTGAAGCTTTTTGCCCCGGCCAAGCTCAGAGAGTGATCTACAACTTCTACTGGGGTGCACGCTGCTAAGTACTACCTCCCGCACTGGCCAAGGTTTCAGCTGACATGGACGCTATTTAGTGCCGCTTCCACGGACTCCAGTGCATATTGTTTCGGCACGTCTTTGTCAGGCTGGCGAGTCTCCAGCGACAGATGTACTGAAAGTAGTGAAAACAGAGGAGTGTGCACAAATATGTGAGAAGCATCATAAGTCTGTTCATGAATTTGATCCTAAATCCTACTAATTGTTTGGTGTTTGCTGTTGCTTGTAAAAAAAATGTTTAAAAAAAGGGCTATATGTGTTTCTCTGTCCGCCTCCCTCTCACGCACACACTATCGAGGAGTCATGAAATCAAATGGAGCCAATCTTGTTTACAAGGACCAGCTGACTGCAGCGGCTGCTCAGTCCCAGCCCCGACTCCCATTTACTAGTGTAACAAACCGTCACGGAGGGGCGGGAGGCGGGCGGGGGGGGGGAACATTGTTATCAGCAGGCCAGATAAACCCCCTCCAGAGGTAGCGCTGATAGAGAGGCAGCCCCGCCGCTGGGCAAATAGAAAGATCATATCTGGTCTTTGCACTGATGCGGCCAATCAGTCCGGCAGAAGCACTGAGGCTTTTTCTCGAAAACGGTGGAGATGTGTGGAAAGAGGAGGCCAGAGCATCGCCGGGTCTGCGCCTCTTTTCAGATGGACTTTTTTTAGAGGAGAAGCTGGATCTCAGCCGCCTTGTAGAGACGGCTGAGAGCAGAGGGGGGCCTTTGCTGGGGCTGCAGGGCTCTGGGTCGGGTGATGCTCGTGTGTTGAAAGAGGTTGCTTTGACAGGGGGAAAGGTTTGAGTTTGGGTTCTTAAATGCTCTTCTGGTCACCATCTCTATGAAGCTTCACAGACACTTGGCAGAAGCAAAAGTCTCTTCATTTGAACGCTGCTGTGTTGAGCGACTGTTTCCCGACGTCGACCTTGTGATCGATAATCATTGCGGGTTGGCAAGATTTAATATTGATTGTTAATATTTTTCACATCTCTGGATATAATTGCGCCCACGCATCTGTAGTTGTTTTCAATTATTAGAAAGTACATCTTGAGCGTGACCATCTGCACTTCAGCCACCAAAACTAATGCGGCCTGCAGCATTTGATGAGACAGTATATCATCACTCCTGCAGACCTCTGTTTTAATACTTTTCATGCAGACTTTGAAGCACCTGTGTTTGTGATAGAATATGGAAAACACACTTTTAGAGGTTTGACAATTTACTGCCTTTAAATTTACGATGTTTTTCCTATCGTGCTCGCTGTAATTGTCATTTTCCAACTTTTCACAGTTAAATGGAATTTATTCTCCTATTTCCGAGCATTAGCTTTTGTGGCTTTTGTCCTTTAATAATTCAGGTCAATTTCATTCTCTCTCTCTCTCTCTCTCTCTCTCTCTCTCTCTCTCTCTCTCTCTCTCTCTATATATATATATATATATATATATATATATATATATATATATATATATATATATATTACATTGAATTAAAAAGACCTAAAAGAAAAGAATTATTAATGTTATATATTAAATGTTCTTTCTTTCCATCCAGCAAGCCTGTCTCTTATGTTCCCTCCCAAGATTACAGTCATTTTCATGCTTTTCCTTCGCTCATATTTTTCATGAATGTTCCAGAAAGAAGGCAGGCAATGTGTCGTCTCTCCTCCTCCACGAGTGGCTTTAGCTTTCCTTTGGGGCAAATACTTTGGAGCATCAACCTTAAATACCTGATTCCTCTCTGGTATTTCATGGTATTTGTCTATGAGATGCACTCAAGACCTGAGGTATAAATTAACTAGTTATTTCATCTCGTCATTAGTTTTAAGAGCATAATTTTAGCGTAACATAAACTTTTTTCTGATCCTTTACCTCCCCGTGATTCATTTAAAACCCCTTTTCTATCATGTCATTCAGCTCTTACTGAAGTCAGCTTCGCGACGGCGTTAGAAACGGGCACTTACTGAAGTTGCGATGATTGTACTCGAGTCAAATATTTCTGCACTCTTTGCACCTCTATTCAGCAGTTTGATATATGATAGCGAGAGGCCAAGCTCCTCCATGACAAGCAGGAGGCACATTTCTCGAGGCAGAAAGGAGGGCTGCAGGGTGAAGAGGCTACAGCTGTCATTGCTCATCTTAATGGCACGCCGGCGTGTGCACACACGTGCGCATCAACGCGCGCAAACCCTACACACACCTGCAAATATGGGGTAAATGAGGATGCTCTGGATGTATGCGGATGTATGCCAGAGAGGCCTCGCACGCGCTCGCATACATATAAGACTGCGCTCTTTCACGCGCACACGCATGCAAAATGTGCAGGAAATGAGGAGAGGAGGCTTTAGATGCACATATAAAAACGTAAGTACTCGTGTGTGTGAATGCATACTCCCACAGACATTCAGACGGAATCACATAAACACACAGCATCGCTGGATTTGTACACAGATATACACGCTCTTGCACAGGATGAATTCGTATTCCTTAACATTCAGAAGCGAGTACACAGCCGTACACACGGATGGCACATACTGTATAGCGCGCAGACACACCTTCACACGCCGAGCGTTGCCTGTGACAGATGTTGGCAGGAATATTGCCAGGAAGAAAGCTCTTTCATTTATTTTTATTCCCTCTGTATTTTGGCATGCCTATCTCTGTACACAGTGTGGCCATGTCACCAAAGCTGTTTCTTTTCTCTTCCAGTTCCTCTGTGCACGTCCCCCCCCCCCCCCTCCTCCCCTCTCCCCCACAATGTTATCATCATGGAATTGAAGTCATTTGTGCCAAGAGAGATTAGAAGAGAATCGGGGAAAGCGAGGGGGACATTAGCAAAGATATTTTTGTCAGTAATGAGCTAACTCTTTGTTATGCGCTGGGCTAAGGAGGTCTAATGATGACGTTTGTACCAAGAGGAAGAAACTGAGTCTCCAGAGTCCACACACACTGCCAGAAAGCACAGGCTTTGGTGCAACTCTTAACTCTATTCAATTATGCAGATGAGCCCATTGGGCGAGTGTTGGCCGTCACTTTAATGATGACGTGGGTAAACAGACATAGCTTCCCTTTCTGTCTGTAAAAGTCCCACCCCAGCCCCCCCCCCCCCCCGAAGCCCCCTTTATTTCTTATTTTGCACACGCAAGAAAGTTAATTGTCTTAGTCATTAAAGAGGTATCAGCTGTCATGCCACTGACAAAGACGAAAAGAGAAGGGAAGGCAGAGGGATGTGAAGAAGAGAGAGTTGAGAGGGATTTATTTTTTGCCTTCCAGGCTGATGGCAAAGAATCTCCTAAGATGCAATCATGATATTTTGATGCGGGATGAGGGCTCATCAACCTCTAAAGGCAAAGCCTCTTTGGAGATGTGTCTCTTTTCTCCCCAGCGGCCACCGGGTGGCAGAAGAGCACAAGGAACAGGCCGCTCTCTTCAACAACGGCTCCGCTTCGTGGAGGGGAGGCTGCACGCCTGCCCCCGAACCGACGGAGAAACTGCCCCAACAGCCTTGGAAATTATTGTTAAGTTGCAAGAATGCGGATATGCTTCATGATCAAATGGCTGCAATTGTATAGGCGCGAAAGCATTCATATGCAAGTCCTTTATTCATCTTAATTCATCTTTTTTTTGTTGTTGGAATAATGCAACCATAAACTAAAATGCAAACAGAGTCTTGATAATGAAAGGTTTAACTCAAAGCATAGCGTTCAATCCCATTCAGATACATTGATTATACTATATGCCTGCAGCATGTGTTCAATGCATTAAGCTGAGGACTTCTTCAGGCGCTCCGGCTTACAGGAGGAGGGAAGGATGAAAGTGTAAATGTATGAGCTTCATACAGTTTATGTGATATCGTTTTTTAAAGAAAAAAAGTTTCCATTTGGAAATTATGAAGTTGAATTAGTATGCAGCAATCATATTTCATTTAGATAATTGTTTTGATGCGTAGCTCATGGGTGATTCATTTTTAAATTTGGTGGACATAAAGGGTGGTCCACAGTGTTTTAGACTGTGTATTTGTTTTGAATGATACATATTTAGGTGTAGCTGACTTTATACTATTGTAATGTATTTGAAATACTCTTAATAAACATGAAAGCTGTTTACATATCCAAGAAAAGCAAAAATGTGTATTGACATGTGTCAGCTATTACTTTCTCTTTGGCAGCTGATCCCCACTGTCTGTGTGCATGTCACGAGTAAAAATCATGAAGACAATGAATGGTGATATTTCATAACAACATGCTCTGTCGGATGCTTTGTCTTTAAGGACCATAACTTACAGTCGAGCCTTGAGGTGGGCACCGATCAACCTGCGAATCAAAGCGAGGCATTATTCAGAAAACATTTCTGTTCTGTACTGTTTTTGTCTTTCTCCTGATTGCACACCAGATGCCTTGAGCTCTTGTGACTGAAGACAAATTAACTAGGGAATGATTGTCACATCAAAGTCTCTCTCGCTCCGTGCTATTCATTTAAGTCTCTGGGCGCTGACACCAAAGTTGTGTCCTTAACGTGGGGAGAAAAAAAAGAAAATCTGACTTTGGCATTAGCACCATATTTCTTGCTTGTTCCAATTGTCTGCTCGCTTGTATTTTTCCCGATCTGCCCGGAGGAACTGGAGCCAACTGAGTACCAACGGTCACCACAATTCACCCCTTAGACCTCCTTTATAAAGTAACCAAGAATCAGGGCTGCATTTCTTCTGCTACAAAGGCGTATTGTGTGAAGGTATTGTCACTCACTGTGTTCGTAAGTGGATTCTGGGTAGAATCAGCTCCTTGAAAAATGTCCTCATGTACTTTGGTCTAGTGTCACATTGTGTACAGGGGGGGTTACAGCAAAAGCTGCAAACTACTTCTCCCCTTTTTTCTGGTCTGTTCTGTCTCTTCCATGGACCGACATTACAATTTCTTCGCCTCGAGATGTAACACAGTACCTGCACCCAGATTTGCATCACACCAGTAGCCGCACAACAAAAACAAAACCGCATTTAGGTGACATCTTCCAAATCAGAACAACCTCCCCTCCCCGGCTCCCCTTCATAAAACAACCCTCCAGGGAACAAATACTAAGTGAAAGCATGTAGGTAAGCGAGACAAACTGTGCGGGAGAGATGCGGCCATTGTGAGTGTTTATTGGACGCCATCTTCTTGTGATGTGACAGGGGGTCCGAGCCTCATCTCTACATCGTGCATCGAGGCGCTCTCAGCAGGAGGCTCGCGCTCCCCTTCTCCCCGGCGCCACTGCCAGCCGTCTCTGCCGAGGTGGTGTGCTAATAATTTAAACAGCCCAATCAAAGGCAATGCGATGTTTCACACAAGGGAGAAAAAAGGAAGGGAGGAAAGTGATTATTAGTGTTTGGGAGAGGCAGCCAGAGTGATTGAGCTGAAGGGGGACTTTGATTCTGGGGCCTCTCGTTTTTCAGAATGGCATTGGGTTTAGCCGCCAGGCTTCAGGAATCTGGTGAGCTGTCAGCGCATGATGGTTCTTTTTTTTTTTTTTTTTTTTACTGCACGCTCAAAGCCACACAAAGAGATTCAGTCTTAACAATTTATTGTAGTAAGCCAATAGCAAGTCCATCCGTCTGAAGGGAAGGGAATTTGTCTCTAGGATTTTTTGTAAAATTTTTATTTTTGTATTGTTGTTATTGTTTTTATCCTGTGCTGCTCAAGAAGAAAAGTCGAATTTTGGGAACAGTTTGAAAGAAAAAAGCCACTTTGAAAATCACTTCTGAAGAGTAGTTAAAATAGTTAATGTTCAGTTTGGTTTGTTGTTAGGCTACATTAAAATCACTAACTGGAACGAAAACATACACACACACACACACGCACAGACACACACACATGTGTGCACACACACACACACACACACACACACAGTCACACAGTCACACCGTAGAGATGAATCACCTAGGCTTGTCAAAAGGTTGGTTAATAGATACATTTGATGTCACGCAAAGCCCAATGGTGTTGAAAGGGTTTTGTTAGTGTGTTGATATCACCTCCTGTGCATAAAGCTCCTCTTAAAACAATAAATAGCAATGAACGCATCCAAAGCCCCTGCAGTTTAAACTATATCCCTTTGATATAGGATACCTATTACTGTTGGCTTTATCTAATGGATTGGATTCCCACACCTCATCCCTCCGGTGTTTCAAAGCACTGAAACCTTCAAATGTAATGTGTTATCAGCACATTAGCTGCTCCAGAGCCACTATCAATGGCAGTTTTTTTTTTTCTGCAGGGGACAATGTAACACAGTTTGAAAAAGGGGAACAACCTTTGAACTCATTCACTTGAACCTGCTGGTCGGAGTCGCAGCCTTCACTTTGCCATTTGTCCAATTTGGTTGATGCTGGAAAGAAGACGTGTCTTGTTATGTATTGGAAAGTTACTGTTTGACTGAGTAGAGATGTTATTGCTTTATTCTTATCTAGTTGCTTGTCTAAATCAAGCCATTCCCCTGTCACTTAGGTGTCCTTTGCTGTTGGACAATCATAGCAAACATTTTCCTTTAGTTATTCATGAAATGACCATCGCTGCAGGATGCTAATCCTCTATAAACAGTTGGATCTCAGGGAACAAAATGAATTCCCCAAACAGCTGTTTGACAAATAAACCTTATATCTAGCATGTTTAAAAATTGCTGTCTGTTGGAAAACATAGGGATTCAACATTGGTCAGTAGCCGTTATAAAGTCTCAATGTGACACAATTGTATTCAGATCCTGTTACATTCACATAATCATACCAAATGTCCACTTTCCCCCCCGTTTCCTACCAATAAGCCAATTATCAGCACATTTTGGATGACAGCAGCATCGAGAATTCACATCTGCAGTGTCTGCATTTCCCTTAAGACAGTTTGCAACTTCTAGCAGAAGGCATCTGGATTAACTGAGCAGCAGCAGTCGCTTTTTTTTTACAACGCATCCTATCCTCCAACAGCTGTGATTGGTTACATCTTAGCTTACCTGCTAGCTGCAGCCAAGTTACACAGTTTGACAATAGCTTAGATATTGTTAGGGATGTGATTTATTTAATTGTTTGCTCACATTTGAAATGCATGGAGTGGAGCAGTCTGCCGATTCTCTGGTCTGAGTGACTGGAGGTTTGTTAATTGATGTGCGGCAGCAGGGTCTGGTTCTTATGGAATTATACTAATTCAGTTCATGCTAATTTTACACTACTAACTCATATTCATATTGCATTATTTCCTTTGAGAATGTGGTGATAATGTCAGTAGTTTTCTCTTTCAAACGCTGAGGATATTGTATTGAATTGTGAGTTGAGAGGCGATAGTTGTTTCGCAATATCCGTCAACTGTAATTACTTTACCTGACTGGTTTGTCAATATGTTGCCAAGCAGAAATATGACCAAGACCAAAAATAATTCACCCTAACCCAAGTCATGGGTGTAATTCCTCAATCAGAAAAAAAATCCAAACATGAATGTCAGAGCAGTTTCTTAGTTTTCTAACACATTTGTAGTATTTTTGCAAAAAACAAGGCTGTCCTTTTTTGCAGAATAGACAGAAATGTACTCTTTTCATCTCATGTATCCGACCAGATTAAATTGGACATGACATTATCCAGTAGCATGTTGACATAACTTATTACCCTGGATTCCAGCTGTTTAAGCATCGAGCCAATTTAAACAGTGGCAGCTGTTAATGACCATCTAACCCCATGTCATCCGCTGGCCACAAAGGCATTGAAGTAGACAGCACACAGATTAAATTGTCCACCACCTGTAATTTTCCGCAGAGGGAGGCAGATGTTTCGTATCTCGTCTGGTTTTGTAGCGGCGTACCACAGATATGTCTTGTTGAGGTGGCAGAGGAGCGCTCCATTTGATTCTGTACGTATCAGAGTACAGTTCCCTTTCCACCTTTCCTGACTTCTACATTTCTCCGTCCCTCTTTTTATAAATAGAAGTGGTGAAAATGACCCTACACACTCCAAATTTAGCACCGCTCCGTACTTTTGGTTAGCCTCAGTGGCCCACTGATTCGCTTTGAAATGTTCCAATTAAAATAAAGGGCTAATTGTTAGTTTGCTCGACAATTCTGCGTATGTGGGCTTTCTTCTTTCCCTTCAGACAGAAAAACCCTCTCCTTCACGTCTATAGGCCAACGCAGCTAAAATTATACGTGGTGTGTCTGAATGTATGCGTTATGTTTATCCCCTTAGAGTTGTCATTAGGAAGTATGCAGTGCATGTGAGGTCTTGTATGATAACAGGGTTAGTTGCTTTGCCGTGTGTGTGTGTGTGTATAGTGCACTCTATATAGATCATGTCTGTGTGCACTCTTGTGTGATTGTGCTTGAATGCTGCAGCAAAGCGAGCAGACATCTCCAGCAGCAGCCACCAAACAGCTCCTGAAGGGGCGGTCAGGCAGCAGCTGTTTGTTTATTTAGATCTAACTTGTAATTACGTCTGCGACAGACTGCACCACGTAGAAAAGACTTATTTGGCTCCGCTCACCAGCCAATCGTCAAAGGGCGTTCGCTGTCCCTCCTGATTACAGTTGTGGACTGTAGCCGTGCCATCCCAGCGGCTCCGCGGAAAGTAAGCCACCGGGATCTCATTTAAGTAGCAACTGCATGTGACTCAACTGTTGTGAATGTGTTGGTATGCGTAAACATTTCACCACAACGCTTTCATCTCTTACTATTAAAAGGGTCTCTGTTAAGTTTGTGCCTGTGAAAAGTGGAGGTCTATATCTAACGGGGGTAAGTGTGACGATAGGCCAGGTTGGCACATCATGCTTTTTTGTTGTTACATTCGTTGCAGAACAGTCCGGTGATGCGACAATACTTTTGTCCAGGTCGAGCAGGATTTTTGCTTATGACACAAACTGTATGTAAATGCTCGTCTCCAAGCGCGGATGCTTGCTGTGTTCCCTCATTTGGCATTCATAAGCAGTTGTGACGACCTCATCAGTTAGATGGAGCTGACTCCAAGACGGAGACGAGACAAAACCACAGACCTCAAAATGAGGTGAGCAGGAAGACAGAGACTCCACTTCACAGGGAAGCGTGCAAACTGAATCCAATTCTCCCTCTCTCTCTCTCCACCCCGTCTCTCTCTTCTTCCCATCCCCTTTCTTCCCTCGCTAGTTTAAAGTTGTCCTGGCTTTTATTTTGAGAAATATTAATTTGGTAGAAGAGTGGTGTGTCGTGTCTGAAACACGACTCAAAGCGAGAAAAAAGAGAGAGAGGGAGAGTGAGAAAAAAGGGGGGAAAGAGGGGAGAAAGAAAGAGGCGCAATGCGTGCACATTTCTCTCGCTTGACGTTTTGCTGAAGTTTGTACGCCACTTGAGCCCGCCGTTTCCCTCGCTAATGATACCAGCGGAGCCTCTCTGGGGAATGGCGTCCGTCGTGCGCCTGGCTTTCACATTTCCAGCACCAGGTATTTTGGGATACGCAAGCGGGGACTATGAGGCACATCATTCCAAGAGCTCATCGGGCTCTTTCACTCTCTCTCTCTCTCTCCCCCTCTCTCTCTCTCTCTCTCTTGCTTCCCCTCTCCTCTCCAATCGGCTTCACTCCTCTCCTCTTTCTTGTTGTTGTTGTACTTCTGCATACGCAGACATTCTCTGTCTCACTCTAGTTCTCTGTCTTTCTTTCTTCCTACCTCCCGTCCTCCCTCTCTCTCTCTCTCTCTCTCTTACTTTTTGATTTGGTAAGGATGATTTCAAGTGTGGAAGGGGGAGAAGAAGAAAAAAAAGCGTGCACAGGAGAGGGGAAAAATCTTTTTATTAACTTATTCATTGTATGTGAAATCAAGAGGTTTTTTCCTTTCTCCCCGCCGCTCCCTTTCCCCCTTCCTCTTGGTTAAGGCAAATGAATGTTTAAAGAGGTAATTTACTGGGCCCCGGCAGGATCCACATTGTGTATTACACAAACAGGCGGCAACAAAAGGAAATTCTAATCTAGACAGTAACACGACTGCACAGAGGATCCTCGGCAGGGGGTCCAGATGAATTATACAACAATCTGTGTTCTCCCTCGTTTAATTTAAAGGTCTGTTTTCAAGGCTATCGCCGGCTCTCACTTCAGAGGAGAGGCTTGGCCCGTTGAGGTCAAGCCCATATTGACAAATATCAAGAGGCAAGAAAGGAGCGCTCAAAACGCAGATATGAATAAGTAAAGGCAAACAGATAAGCAAACATAAAGCAATAAGGGAGAGGGGAGGCATTTAGGCATTCACACTACACTCGCCATGAAACATGGGGGCCCAGACAAGGTTTTCCAAAGAACTGAGGGAAACATGGAAACTAAGAATGTGAAGGCACTTCTTTTTAAATGGGAAATAATTGTTTGTTTGATGGCACTGCATGGCTGTCAGGGTTTTCACACAAATATACAGTAAAGAAGGTGTCATTTAAGACGCCGCTGTGCTCGAAGGCCTGTTGGACCTCGGCCTTGAGGTTTTGTGAAGAGAGGTAGAAATAGATTGCATGCATAAATGTGTTGAGATGCTGCATCCAAAAACGATCCAGGGCATTTCATGAATTTTAGTTTGTTACATAATAGCTATGTGATTGTGCCAGGCACCTCATGGTGCTTTTATTTTTAACTTCCACTGATGCTTTTTCAAATAACTCTGAGTGATGTATGACTAAGGCTTTGAACACAAATATTCTTAGAAGAACAGCCCCCTGCTGGACATGTTTTTTTCTCTCTCTCTCTTTTTCCTTTTCAACCGTTTCTTTTCCTTCCGCAGTTTTAGAAAAGAGAGTCAGGTGGTGACAGAATTGCCCAGCCACCCTGAGTCACCTCTTGTCGCCACTGATTTCCTTCATAGTTCATGGGAGGCCACACACTGCAGCCTCCGCCTGCCCACCTCCCAGTCCATCATACCACAGACAATCAACAGGTCACAGCCCCCTCACCCCTCCCTGTGGCTGACCACCAGCCGGCTTCTGACAGGATGAGTTTGACCTCTGACCCTTGAGCAGACAGCTCAATCAGCTTTTTATGGCAGCAGTCATAGCAGTGAAAGAGAGAGCATGGCCACAGCACACTCTGGGGGATGAAAAAAAAAACAATGGCAGCCTCGTTCTCCATCCCTTTCACCAGTCCTTTCTCATATCACATAGCTGCTATGTTAGGTATTTATTTAATAGCATGACACGCCAAATCACTTTCATCCTCCGACGTTACTCACAGACTTTATTTTTCTCATCTCGAAATCTGTGTTCTTAAAGAGGCTTGTGTAGCTTTTATTTTTCTTGCCCATACTTTGAAAGTCACAACCCAATGCGGAAGACGATGGTTTGATTGAGGATGTATTTTTTTTAAAAAGGGAGAACTCTGATGCAAATTTGGCCCCTAGTTCACAGCAGAGCTGCTAGTGATGTTTAGTCCCCTAAGTCCTCTGAGCACCAGCGCTGATTTAACCTCCAGGGACGAGCAGCCCGTGATCACAACGCTCAGAGGAAGTTAGCGGCCTCCACTCTCCAGAGGCCAGCACTTCCTCTTGATTTTGCCTGTTCTGTCAAAAAAGAAAAGGAAGGTAAAGATAAAAAAAAAACACCCCTGCTATGCTGTGTGTGTGGGCTTCACACAACTGTAAAACTGCGTCATCAGCACAAAGATGAAACTCTGAATGTCTGTGTGCGCGAGTGCATGTGTGTGCATGTGTGTATTTTAGACAAGGT
The DNA here is from genome assembly GCF_023055335.1 of Clinocottus analis. Classification (NCBI taxonomy): domain Eukaryota; kingdom Metazoa; phylum Chordata; class Actinopteri; order Perciformes; family Cottidae; genus Clinocottus; species Clinocottus analis. The sequence continues at coordinate 5,918,478 of NW_027175920.1, read as the reverse complement.
GCCTGCCCTGGAGCTAGATAATGTGAACAGAAGCAGATGGGGAAACTTAAACGCACACCCACTAGGGTATAGCAGAGCTGGCACAAAGTAAGAAGAGGTCTTAGAACATCTCCCAGCACTAGTGGATGCCAGCACTCTCGCTAGCACCGAGCCCGGATGACAAAGAGAGTGAGAAAGAGAGTGAAAAAGAGAGCAAGAAAGAGAGGATCTGTTTGTGTGTGTGTGCGTGTGTGTGTGTGTGTGTGTGTGTGTGTGTGTGTTTTGTACGGCACCTTTACTTTTTGTTCTTTTTGCATATTTATTCTTCTCTTGTGGCCCTCTGTCCTTCTGTTTCGTATCTCTGTGCTCCGACACTAAGCCTGTCTGAGTTTAACAAATCCAACCCAGTGCAGTCCACATAAAAACACTGTATTTTCTGCTATTTGTTTTTGTTTGTTTTCTTCAATGGCAGTGTTAAAAAAATAAGCAAAAGTAAAAATGTGGATCTTCGATACCGGTTGTGTGCAAATGCAGCATGAACATGTTACATTTGACTTTATCTGAAGGCCGTGATCATCCAGTATATTTAAAACAGAAAGCAAAAGCACAGACTTCAACGTTGCTTTACAGGACTTTACTGCCCTCACCATTGTGAATAAGTTTGTTTAGGAGGATATTCTCCATGTCTGTGTATAATCACATGAAATTCTGGATCAAATGAGTTGACACATTAGAAATAGTTGATTTGCACTCACTTGATCGGTTAACACCAGATAAGTAACTTGATTTCAGTCCATCACGCAAACACACATCGGGCATTCGCAGGAATACAACAGGCTGCTTCTTTTCTGCTGTTTCTGCTGATAAATAGTTGAAATCTTACTTCTCTGATCAAAATCAAAGTGTTTTGAATCAAGCCACCAAATGGTTGATAAAGGTGTCCTTCAATAATCGGTATTAGGCCCACTGCTATTTCCACTGTATATCAATTATATGTATTTTCCCACTCTTTTTTATGCTTATGATACCGTATTGTGTGGCACCAGCCCCACCACAAACAATGAACCTCAAGGCCTCGCTGTTCATTTTAAGCATTGCAGACATTTCACAAGAGCTAATCTTCCTTAAACCAATCCATGGTCGAAATGGAGATGTAATTGAGTACAGCATAATAAATACTTAGGAATTTGGTTATATCTTGCTCCAAAATTGTACATTTTAATTTGATTCTTAGATTCTTTTCCTTTTGAAAACAGAGACGCTATGATACTATTCACCATACGGTCTGCATTGGAGATATCCGGGATGCTCACGCTGCTGCCATTACCCTCAAGCCACCGGACGCTGTCTACCACAGTGTCATTTCATTCATTATACAAGATAGCTATCGCTCTTACCACTGTGAGTTTTATGAAAGGCTTGAACGGCCATCAGCATTCCTGTGTCTTTATTTAAAAGGCTTCGCTATTAAAGCAAAAGAGATATCCAACGTCCTTTGTTGAGTTCAGAAGACACTGATTCCCCTTAGAGCCTTTAAAGCCTTACTATTCTTCATATTGTATACATTATAGTATTTGTGATTAGTTTACTTTGCCATGTGTGGGGTGGTTTTGCAAATTAATAACCTTGTGGTGATCTGTATATGTCATGTTGTGTCTTTTGCGAAAGAGATCTTGATCTCAATTAAATTGACTGCATGAATACAGCTTACATAACTAGCTAACCATCGCTGCCTGTTCAGCAACCATGCAAAAAGCACTTGTCCAAACCTTTAGTCATGCGTCACATTTTGCAAAGCATCCGAGTCACTTGGGACCAATCCGTTCGGCCCATAAATCAGCTCTGGTTCTCCACACGAGTCAGCCGAAGCAGGCCGGGGGTAAAAAGGAGGCCAATGAGTCCTCCTCCCACAATGAGATGCACATGTTGCTGCCTGGTGGGTGGGTGCTGCAGAGGTCAGAGGGGGTGTGTAGGTTAATAATGAGGTGAACTTGATCTTCTCCAGTCCCAGAGAAGACTGGTCGCTCTTTCCCCCCTAGAGGGGAGGAGACCATTATCTCAACAATGTAAGGAGAGGAAAGTGATGAGGGACAGAGCGGTGGTTTTTCTGAACTGCTGGGTCAGATAATGGTTGCGAGATTGAAGATAAATGGGTTATTAGTTGTCGTAGTAATGACAACATTAGTACAAGTCAGAGTCATGCTAATAATATGCAGGAGAAAAAATAAAAAAGGGAACAAGGTAACCAAGGCCGTACCAGAGAATTTACCAGTTTTAGTACAGAAAGAGAAAAGAACAATTTAGCAAACTACAAAGCATAAAAACATGAACACAAATGTTAAACACAAGCAGCTGGACGAGAACTTTGCTTGAATAAAATTATTTAGTCTTAGAACAGTTTTGCTAAGAAAACCATCTGTTCAAAGTGGACAAGAGTACAAGTAAAATATGAAATGCATTTGCCTTTGAATATTCAGAATAATTGTATTTCATAAACTCCATGGCCGTACTATCACTATATAAGTATATAGTGTAACCTTGACATGGTCTTTGTACGTCATGAACATAATGTGGAATGTCAATCCTGTATAGTAAGCCTAAATGTATTTTTATGTGTTACACATTTCAGGTATAGTGATTGTACTAATTTTAGCAATTTTAATTAAATTATTCAAAGAAATGTGGAGTTAAATCATTAATATAAACCTGCGCCAATGATGTCATCATTGCGACCAAACTTTCTGGATTGTGGGATTCCCAGCGGTGTCCTTGCGCCATCATCAGCGTCCAGTTATAAGCCAGTGTTATAAGGTGATCCTCCGGCACATTGTTGCTGAGCTTAATGGTCCTCAGGCTTTTAACACACTTGACCTTCAGTCTGGACTTGGAAATGACCAAAAGGGTCTCGGCCTTCTTCTCACATTGAGCCACCGTGCGTTTATCAAATCAAATATTTATTATAAAGAGAAACCCATTCGGATTAACTTCTGTTTCATGGTAAATATCTGTTTCAGGGCAAACCATTCTGCACTGTCAATCCAGTTCATGAAGAGATCTCTGTACATAAATGAACTTACTGGTGTCATGAATTACAATAACATTTCAGGTATTTTAAGACAGGATACTGGATACTGGCTTTTTGGCTGATCATATTAGATTAAAAAAATGTAGCACTAACTGTATTAGGGAGCTCTTTTGTGATCGTAGCAGGATAACATCTTGTGATCAGTTAAAAGATCTGATATGAGATACCGTTTAAGAGCCAAAGGCACGTTCAGTTCCAAACAGCTCAACAGCTGAATGCTCTGAAGTCACTGATCGCAGGGCAGCAGGACAGAGAGCAGGCATCATGGAGGCAGTAAGGGACAGAAAAAAAGATAAAACCCACAAGTCTGCTGTCTACTCTAGCGAGGTTTAAATTACGTAATGAATTCAGGGGGAATTAAACTGGAACAGTATAATGGCACAACAATGCATTTGAACACAATCTTGGACATTTGCAGTAAATGCAATAACTCGTTTAGTGTATCTTTAGTGTTTAATTCAAATAAAACGGATTATAAATCTTAGGTATGGATAAAAGAGCAGCGAGGCGTATCGCTGCACTCTGTTGATGCCACTTAATGGCCTTCAGGTGAGGTCTGGAGATTGCCAATGCTCTCTGTCACTAAAAGCCAGACATAAATGTGCTCACACACACACACACACACACACACACACACACACACACACACACACACACACACACACACACACACACACAAATACACAGATCGCACCCCCTTGTAAGAACGCTCAAGTTTGATTGATGAGGAAATAGAGGGCAAATTGCAGTGTCCATCCTGATGGATGACATCATTTGGCCCAATGTGCTGATCACGTATGCCAAACCAGCTCCGGTCCCCCTCCCTTCCACCGCTCCTTTTTGCTTACAATTGATCAGTGGGAGTTTTGTACACCAGACTCCTTTGAATTTAATGCATGAGGAGGGCGAGCGGTCGACACCGCTCTTTACTGCCTGTCCCAGTCCCTCAGCCCCCTCCCTCCTTTCCACTCCCCCATCCATCTTTATCTAGAGGGGTCCACGCCATGACAGATCCAGTAGCACTCTGTTTGTTTACCCTCATACACAGACAATCACTCTGTGTTAAATGGCCCTTCTGCTTTTAGACGGATTATTGTTTACACAAGTTCAATTATAGGGGGTGTTAAATGGAGACTTATTGAAGGGGCGACTAAGAAAGATGGGCAGTGATTGTCAGTCCTTGATGTTTTCTGTCAATGTTTGTTCTCGTCATCAATCTCCAGCAAACATTGTCAAGCCTTTCATTTCCAGCCACCTTGTTTGCCAAGGAATTCTGTAAAAGTCTCTTCAAACAAAGAGTGTCAACATTAGAGACAAATATCCCAATTGATTTGTAACAGCCTTGACTTTTTCCACCAGACGATGAGACAAACTGTATAATGTGGGAATAAATGTGGAGGAGACCTCTGACTGAGGTGAGAGGGGTTGTCACATCCATTGGCACGGGAGAGCGATGCGTGTTCCTCAATCAAAATACCTACACGTGTAAAACATCTTTGCCAGGCCTTGTTCTCCCAGAGGCTTATTTTGTGGAAGCCGTCCAAGCGCCTCCTCATATTCAAATGGGCTGACAGGTGAGGAAGAGGTGGAGGAGGTGGAGGAGGAGGAGGAGGAAGGGGGCTGGGAGCGGAGATGTCTTGATTGATGGGCCGATGGCACGCGGTGGCGGCCGAGTTTATGAGCCAGAGCAAATCTGAATATTGAGAATCCGGCCATCGTGTCACACTCGCCATATTAAGAATTATTTGACAATGCATTATGTTGGAGATCTGTCACGCAAAAAAGACGAGCATGCCCTCCCCTGTGGCTGAAATTACAACCTGCGGTGCAGTGAGGAGTGGCTCCCCGCCCCACTGCGGGAATTCTCTGTGGACAGCTTTGACACGGGGGCCACTGGCAGGGGCCCTCCTCACTTACTCAGAGTTAGTGACTGACAAAACAAATGATAAAGAACATCAGTATGCATGGATTCCACTGCCGTCAGATTTGTACGGCATTGTTTGCATGCATTTCTCTCCTTCATGAAAAATGACTTTTAAAGGCAAAAAAAATGAAATGTACATCCTGAGATGTCTCAAATTAAACCCCCTGTGACAGCAAACAAAACTGTTGCGTAATCTCAATCCAAGAAGAAAATATAAATATCTTGATGACATGTCATTTTAAGATGATGCTCCCGCAGCTCCCTGCTTCCTGTCCAGCGCTCTACTGTTCCATGGAAACTGTTTGGTCGAACCAAGCCACCCCATCCCCAGGTTGTTTTACACTTCAACGACATGGTGCTAACTAATGGCTTCCACCTGGGCTTACTGGATCAGAGGCGTCCTTCTTGGCTCTCCACTGCTGCTAATCTTAGCTCTCTGAGCAGCACGTGACCGTGTTTTGCCCATAAACGATGCTTCATCTGGTTACCAGAGGCCCGGCCAAACTGCTGTAATGTGACTCATAAACGAGTGATCTTTCACTGCCGTGTTTGTGTGCGCAAAGCATGTGTGAATATCTCATTACAAGGTGTCAACCTGTTTCATATTTGGACATTTTAATGAGAGAAATGAACCCCGAGGCTGTTTTCCTGTGTTCTTTGTTCACTAGATGTAAACATGAATAAAACAAACTGAAAAAAAAAAAAAAAAAATCTTGAGCTTCCTAACACTTCAGCTTGTTTTTGTTGTGTGTTTAGCCTGTTGCGGTGCATGGACTGAACATGACAATAAAGAGCGCGCCGTAATGACTTCAAGGTAATAATCTGACATTCATTTAGATGTGGGCCGTGGTCCTCCAAGTGGTAGAGGAAACAAATCATTGGCCCTTTAATAATAATCAATGCCTGATCCCCCCCCTACCCCCTCCTTTCCCCCGCGCATCATCTGGTGTGCTGTGTGTGTGTGTGTGTGTGTGTGTGTGTGTGTGTGCGTGTATACGGTATGGTGTGTGGTGTTTCTAGGTGTACTGTGTGAGCCATGTTTTTTCCTCTGGGGGTCTCTTTGGCTGACCCCCCGACCCCTCTTTCTCTAAGGACAGCCAGCTAAGAACCAAGCAACATATCAAAGAGTGGGGGGGGCACAGCCAGGCCACTGGGTTTCTGGCAAAATCATCTCAATAAATAAATATCACAAGACACCGCTGGAGGGAAAAGCTTTGATGTGGGGGGGTTGAGCCCCATTCTCTCTTTTCTCTCTCACTCTTTCTCAACTTTAATACAGGCGCTTCTACTCCAGCGTCTTCACTCACCGCCAAACCCTCACCACTTGCTCCGACAAAATGGCTCATGTATGCTCCTGTATACACATCTCAGCAGCGCCAAACGTTCAGGGGCTTGTGCTGCTCCTCTCAGAGGAGGTGAGAGTTGGAGAAGCACAGTTTTGTTATCAATAGATCCAGGGCGCTGGATTGGTTACGAGGAGCTGGCAAGTGAGTTTGGAGAAAAGCCGTTATTTTCTTGCACAGTGTCGAGATGCTACGGTGAAAAACAAGTCTTCACGCTTTGCAAAGATACTCACCGATATCTGTTGCAGTTCACTTTTATTTATTTTTTCCACAAGGTTGGATAAGAAGGGATTAATGTGGAAAAGTTCCCGTAAATCATTATTTGATTTCTTAAGAATATTACATGTCAAGGCCCAACTGTGGGAAAATGAGAAGTAGTGGAAATTTACATCCGCGTCTCGATATCCACAAATCTTTCTCCGTCTCATTTTCCACTGAGGCTTTATCAGCGTTCAGTCTTATTATGTCATCATCCATATAAATGAACTGTAATCCGCTCTTGTATCTAAACAAGACAGTCTGGAGTTAAATCATCTGGGAACGTTTTCAGTCCTGGAAAAGCTAATAGCTGAAGAAATGTCCTGATGTAAGTGTCCCAAATTTGTTCAAGGGAATTGCAACACTTCTGCCGGCTGTTGCCTCAGTCTGTCACCAGACAGAGAAGCTTTTTTTTTTTTATAGGGTGACCCTTAAGGATGAATCACAAGTTCTACTTTATGGACAAATAAATGCACACAGTGAACACGGTGTACACTATTATGTTTTTCCCTTCCAGAGTTGCCTCATGCCCGTGTCTGCAACCACTGAACTTGAGAGCGTTGGAAATAACTGACTACCCTTAAACATGTGTGCACTTTCCAGCAAAAGATGTGAAATCATGTAACGTCAAACGCTGTCTGCAGAGTGAACGGCCGGACACAAAGCTGGCAGCAGGGTTGTCAGGTATCTTGTGTGGTCCAAAATTAAATTACAGCAGTAAAATGTGATGTTGTACCGCTCTCAATGCTCTCAAAAAAACTCACAAAATAATAATGTTCTTTTCTTTTGTATATTTGAAATAAATTACTTATAAATATATCTGTAAATGCAAAGTTATTTATGTTACCGAGTACTTGTCCAAATTAATATTTGCACATTGAAACACACTAAATTTAGTATTGTTTGCACGTAATGAATTTGTCTGAACTTATTACTGCTCATGATTATTTTGTGATGATGCTTTATTAATATACAAACACAAATATTCTTCATATGATTATCATAATAATAATATCAAACATGTTTTGTTCATGTTTCAGAATCAGTAAGAAAACATTTAACACAATGTAATCTTCACTCAAGCCCAAGTTTGATTGAAGGACTGAATAAAACGATTTCTTATACGCAGTTTGTTTGGTAGTTGGTCTTCACTGAGACAACAATCCAAGCACAACCCTCAAGACTGTTTCCTGTCACTGGAAAATCATTGTGTAATGGTGCAACATGAATAAAAGACAACGTGATAACATGACAACTCGATGAAAGCGGGTGGAGGAGGTGAGAGTGGATTGCCTGGAGGGTGAAACGCAGGTACATTAAGCTCAGAAATTGGTCAATAATGCTTTCCTCTCACTATTGAGAGGCAACTGAGTGGAATGTGGATTTGAGTGTGTGTGCTCTAATACGCTGAGCAGCGGGGGGTTAAACTGCGCGTCCCTGGGGAGCATGTTATTGACTGTTGACCAGCCCAAATTAATTTTCAACAAGCCTCTTCAGGGGAACAATGGAGATGGATTATTGTTGCAAAGAGTGAGGGGGGGGGGGCTCGTGTGCTTTACTCCAAGGTACACTAAGTGGATGACTGCCCTCTTAATACGCCTCCACCTCAGTTCAACTACCTCTTTTATCATCAATTGTTGTCTGGTACACTTTTTTGTTGCGACTGTAAGCCGTACACATTCGCTTTACATCTGAACATGGAGGTGTGTTGACAGAAAACAGCTTTTTTTTTCTCCTTCTTTCCTCTAAAATGATTTTTTTTCCCCCGATGACGCTGAGTGCAGTCGTTATTTCCAAAGTCTCGTCCTCATATGGATTTAAATGCACCTGTGTAGTTGATGTGCCTCAGCTGAGGAAGTCAAGCAGCTGAGTTAAACAAGAAGCCTCATTGTTAATTTGAGCATCCTGGCTTATTAGTTTGGTTTTGATCTATCGGAGGCGGCTGGGTGTCATCCCATCGCTTGTTTTCCCTCTCCCACTTTGAATGGTACAAGTGACAAAAGGCCTCCCACACACAGTCGCTGGCGCAGTGTGATCACTGCACGCTGAGACACAGGGAGGTGTCAGCACTAATCTCCTTTAAAATGGCTCTCTTGTCTTACACGCGACGCTCGCAGCATATCCTCAACACTGTAATTGTGTCTACTCGATGAGACTTTTGCGTCCCACTTTTGCACCACTTTTGTTTCATACAGTGCGCCACTGAAGTTTTGATACATTGTACTTGACTGAGGAGTTGAAAATCTGTGAATTGTTTTTACCTGCTATTCTCAGCCACATCAGTGTGTCTCGTGCTTTCTAATCTCCCATCACTGAAGGAGGTAATAAGAAGCAATATGCAGTACAAAAAAATACAATCTGCTCCCATTGTCAGTCTTGGGATGAAACCCTCTTGTTCAGCACATACTCAGGCGAAGTGATTGTTACATTTCACAAGGGGAGGAATATTAATTGCTTTTAAGGTTTTTCTTTGGCAGCTACTTTCAATTGATTACACAGGCTTCACGTCCATGTCTGCGTCCAGTGTATTAACGCTTAACTCTCCTTGTTAAGTTGTCACACACTGATTTATCTGCTCCAGTCTTTTTTTTCCTCCTCAAATTGAGTGAGTCTCTGTACGGCGGCCACTCTGTTCACGTTGACGCACAAAGCCAAGCTACAGTACGTTTGGATTTTCGTGCTTATAATATAATCTAATTTGAGTTTAATTTACTGCACATTGTCAAACCACAGCGCGGCTTTCTTCGCCAATGCTCCGTCTCTACGGAGCTACTTGGTTCCATGTAAAAACATTTTCATAACAAGACTCTTTTCATGTCCCCTTGGCCCTCTCAGTGTCAGCCGAGGAGACGAAGAGGAACAGATCTTCCTCATTGACGCTGTCCTCTGTGTTATTGCACATGTGGAGCGGGGTCAGCTCCACAGCATCGGCTCTCATGCAAAAAGAAAACCGTTAAGGGGAGGACAATGCGAGCCACTCCGTTCCTTTAATGCAAACAGAAATTCAGAGATGCAGCCGTTTGGCATTTGGATGAGACCTTTGTAACTGAGGAACTTTTGACTCGTAATCCCTCAGCAGCGAGCGTGGTTGGTGGTTCTCTACAGTATTCTGTAAATATGAGCCCACAGCTGAGGTAGTTTTCCCAAGGTCACAGCCTGTGATGATGAGGAGCAGAGCTGACTTGATGCATCTGGACTTCATTATAGGACGCTGGAACACGCACTGCTATCATTCCTGCTATCTGCTGAGGGATATGGAAGACAGCTGCAGAATCCAACGTAGCAGGGGATGTCTTCCATCTTTCCTCATGTTTCGGGGTTCGCCTTCCATCTTCCTCTCATTTTCCCTTTTGTTATTCGACTAACTTCATCTTTATCTCCACGCCTGTCTCTGAAGTGCTGTGTGTTTATGCAAAATCCATGTTTGGCATACTTGTCGAGACTGAAGTGAAGATTGAAGCGCTCGTCGGTGCTTTAACTTCAAGTCTGCCTCACTTGGATGATTCCCCCCTCCCCCCCCACACACACACACACAGCAGTTTCCCCCCTTTCACTTTGCTGAGAAAGTTTTAGCTTCCTCTCCCATGCCTCGTTGATGCCCCGGAAAAGTCAGAGCTAAGTCAGAGCTCTCCCCGTCTCGCCCCCAGGACAGAGAGCACCTAGCCACATGCCTCGTAGGCTCGCCAGGAGCTCATCGCCTCTGAACTGACTGATTGCCACTCGGAAAAGCAGAGAAAAAAAAACTCCCACACCGTTGCCATTCTGCCATTCGCTGCCGTGTGCGCAAACATGGAGCACATCAATAGAGCATATTCACTTACCCCCTCTCCACACCTTCATCAAGCCCAACAAAAAAACCCATTTCCCGAATGCCCCCCCCCCCCACCCTCATACACTGCTATTCCTCCTCCCCCTCCCTATCTGCCAAGCCTGCCTCTCTCTTTGCCCGTTGTAAATTTCGCAGATGAAATCAAGCAGACTGACGTTGGTCGGTGTGTCAGAAGCCGAGCACTGGACTGTGTAACTAAGAGGAAAAATCAATGTAGCCCTAAGTGGGAGATCAAACTCAATCTGTAGCTTTGGATTGAGCCATAGTGTCTTCATTCATATCTATCATTCATATCAAGAAACAACAGGGATCCATTATTGATATCTGGCAGCTAAAGTTGCATCACCTTGAGAGTTCCGAAGGTGAAAAACAACATAGCACGACTGGGTGTTTTTTTTTTTAAATATTTCTTTATTTATTTCTGTTTCACTCTAGTGAGATGTCACTTCAAACACAACCCGACCAAGGAATGTTATTATGCTGAGAGAATGTCAGCCAGTTACAATAGGCTGCTTAATGAGGTAGTGTGGCAAACTTTCAGGCAGGCCATAATATGAATTATTTGTCATTGGCTCTCTCTGTATGTGTATGTGTGTGTGTGTGTGTGTGTGTATGTGTATGTGTGTGTGTGTGTGTGTGTGTGTGTGTGTGTGTGTGTGTGTGTGTGTGTGTGTGTGTGTGTGGTGTGTGTCTTTGGAAAGGGCCCAGTGTAAAGCGGGATGAAGGCAGGCCTTGATGGAGAGATGTGGCACTAGCCTGGGGGCTCGCTCCACTGTGAGGGTAGTTAGCTCGCTGCACACCGCCATCATTAGGGACTAGGGCACTTGTGCTGGGAAGGTGACACACACACCTACATTCAGACAGCAGCACACACACACCTAACACCTGTATATAAGCAGTACCTTTACTCACTCACTCTCTTAGTCTTGGCCTCTCAAGTTATTTTTGTTCTGTAATCACTACCTGGTCCAAGTATGAAGCACTTTGTGGTTAAGATGCAGATGAGGCTGTTAACATCTGGACAATAAATACATTTGAATAGGATTACTGTGAGTAAAGGTAACAGTATATTTCTGTGGATCATCCATAGGGGCACCTTAATGGTCAGTGACCTAATGGTGACCTGTCAAAGTTTCTGGCTTTCCAAAAGCATTTCAGTCCCATTTCCTCTGCTTGACAGGTGTTTTGGCATTTTAATGAGATTTCTTATGTCATCTTGTGCTATGACATTTTCTATGACATTTTTTACAGAATACTATACTATGATATTTTCTATGACAAATTCATGATATGTTACATCGCGACCTTTTCTATGACCTTTCTGATATACTACACACTGACGTGTTATTACTTGCATGTGTCATACTATACTGCAGCAATTTTGAGGGCATACAATGCTATGAATGTTTTTATGACATACTAATTAGAAGTTTGTATGGCATTTTTATGGCATACCATATTATGACATATTTAATGGTCTTTTTATAGCACAATAACCATTTTTATGACACTTTAATTGCATACTATATTATGACATATGGCAATTACATATTCTATAGATTTTGTATGATATTGGTAAACTATAAACTATGATATTCTTTGTTATGTTATACTCTAATATGATATTTTTACATTTACATACTATAATATGATATTTCTACGAAATTGTAATGTCTTTCTCACTTGCATGGCCTTTTGATGGCAAACGATTCTGTGGCCGACTCTGTGATACCTTTTTATGGCATTCGACACATTTTAATGACATCTCTCTGTCGATAATAATATGTCGGCGTTGGACTCATGGCTTTTGACTGGGAGGTATGGCTTTGACATGGAGCTTTGTTCAAAACACCGTCTCCTCTAATCTTTCTTAAGATGTCTGCCCCTCCACCCTGGTACCCCAATCGCCCTGGCAACCAGAGACAGACACACACACACACACACAGACACGCACGCACACGCGCACACAGTGTATGTGTGCGTGCGTGTGTGTCTGTATGTGATCATATAGGCCCTTTTCACAGATGGAATGCTAGATTTAAAAATATATTTTTATGGCAAAATATAATACTTTATTAATAACATTATTTTACAACGTTCTCTGATATTAATGATAAAGCTTAAGGCCGTAAAAATGATCATTTTTTAATGTTATTAATGATGACATGGTATATGATTCTTTTATGGGATACTGTATGGGATTTATATCATAGCATAGAATTACATTTGTATTGGCATTTTCATCATAAACTATTGTATGTATATAAATATATATATGTATTTTAACAACATATATATATTAACGACATACTATATACTATGATTTGTTTCATTCATTCCTCTCCTATGACATACTATGGATGAGGCGTGCTGTTAGTTCATGCAGGACATCACACGCCCCCGGCTGTAACAAGCTAACAGCAGCTGATTGAATCCTTGATTCTAATCGGTCACACACCAATCACAGCCCACTCTCACCTCAAGGCATTCAAATAGGAGTCCCTCCTCCCTGCACCGCGCTACAGACCACGCTGCTGGCAAAGCTTTGCCAGCCACCACTCGGCTGAGTTGAAAAGGGGTAGAGGCGTGAGTTCATCTTGCATGCGATTGGATGAAATGGCATTCAAAGTCTTACTTTGGGCTCATTCCTGTTCACCCAGGGGGTTCGTGCATAGTGCGCCCTGCTGTGGCTTGGGAGCTGATGGTGAATCTAGGGAGCATTTTGAGAACAGAGCCACCAGCAAGTATAACCATTTGTTGCAAAAAATGGATAAATATCTATGATGACAGTGTTTCTGACTGACTTGTATTTATAGTTAGCGTTGACTCTGGAAAGTCTATTCCAGACTAATAAAGGACCAGATCCTGTTCTACATACTCTGGTATATTAGTTGGCTGTATGCACCTAAAAGTTGGCATTGCAATATGCCAATGTTGTTGTCAATTAATCATTTTATAATTAAGCTGGTATGAAAGTGAGTTTTTTTTAGGAAACACTTAATTACACATTTCTTTGACATCGGGATCCGCCATCTGCCGACAATAACAAAACAACTTTGTGTTTGTTAAATGACAGATATGTCGTTCCTCAAGTGGCTACTTGAGGCTGACTCGATCCAGCGCGTCATCCCCCAGAGGCCACGCCGTTAAAACGCCTTTTACTAGACAGCAGAAAACACCATGCTCAAAAACCACGTGCAGAAATAACCATGTTCATAGTGTCCTCCTCCATGTCAACTCCACGGGGGGATGAGGTTGACTTTTATATAAACCGCCCGTTTTAATTATATTCAAGCTTAAAGTTCGGCATAACTTTGCTGCTGCCAGACACAGTGGTGGAACAATTCAATCAGTCAATTCAATGTATAAATAAGCAATAGCCTATATACCCACAAATCAGTACATCACTGAGTAAACACATCGATGCACCTCATGAAGAGTGTTACATACACACATTATTACCTGAACAAACAATATTGAAGCAGAAGAATATGTATCGATGGAAGCAGCTTCGTTATCCATATAAATGTGTTTTGTCTACAATATTACGCTATTTATAAAGTGTTGTGTTTATCACCAGCTGTAATAAATTGGCCCGTGTCTTTTTCTTTCTTCCTGATGTTGCTCTTTGGCCTGTACACTTGTCGCTGTTACCGAGTGTTCATCCACAGGTGGTATTGATTTCCCCCGACAATAACATTTGGAAACGTATAACAAAAGGGATATAAACCGCAATGTTCTTTCGCACACAGGTTTTGGAATTTGACCAGCAACAGACACAACAACCATGTGTGTGTTTGTGTGTTGGTTCAGCCTCTGATTGAACTCATAATTCATGAGAAACTCCTGTTCTCTCTGTCGTTTTCCTCCTCTTGCATATTGTCCTCCGTACGCCTCGATGAAGCTGGCTCATAAAGGACAGGTGTCACGTCAAAAAGTGATTGTCTGCTATAAACTCATGGACGATAGCGAGAGCGTCTGTCTCGCCCAGTTTATAGTCGACAGCTACTTTTATCTGGAACAAACAGTCATAACTGTATCTCGGTGGCAATAAAAGCAAAAGAATGTCTCTGTTAAACTTTTATGGTTTTCTTGTAACCAAATAAAGCAAAACCATTGTTTCAATAATGCATGTTTTGTTTGTCAAATATCCTTGAAACTACACTGAAAAAAATATTTATAAGACCGATGAGTTATATGAATGATCTCATATACATTGAGACTGCATTATGTTACCAGATAACATCACACTGTTATAGTCATAGCTATAAACTGATCGTACGTATGAAGGTGCTTTTAAAGCAATTGGTTGTCTGTCCGTCCATGCAGCATGATGTAAGGAACACGATGGAGATTTAAACATATTTCGTCTCTCTGTGCTGTTGATCATCTGTTGCCACTGCTTGACTCTTGGTTTCATACATTAGATGGTGTGGCATTTGATCTTAAAGGAGAACAGCAGGATTATGAGAAACACTGAAGCTGAAAAAGAAGAAAAAGCGCTCTCCATGTTGTGGTGTGGATTGCTGAAATGTTCTCTGATGTAACGTCCCTTCACTCTCTGTTGCTTATTCCTCTCCTCTGTGTACTCAAACGTTGCTTTCATTGTCTCTTTTTTTCTGAACCTATTGTTGTGCCATACACACAATATGGCCTTAATGGGTCCAAAATAGTTCTGATTAAAGATGGCCTTGTGACTGGCACGCCACAGGAGAGTCCTTACGGGGAAGTATTGTGTATCAAATTGTACCAACATTTCCCTTGTGTGGTAGCCCTTAGTTATTTCTTAGATAAAAGAGGCTCTTTCATATTGGAGGAAAGAGAAAATCTCTCAAAATGCCCACCTTTCATGTTCATCATTTTGTTCTTCAAGGTTAGAGGACAATTGTTACTGAATAAAGAGTGGGCTGGGGAAAAAAAGCACATTCAGGCTACAACTTACTCATTTGTATGTATTCAAATCGCCAACGATGTATATATAGACAAGTTGTTTTTAGTGTCAAAACTAATGAAACTTGAGGATAAGTAACCACTAACAGTTTCCTTTACAGGCTCCTGCCATTCAAGAGTTATGTTGTGTTCACTTGAGAGCGAATTAGGAGCAAGATTTCTTCTTCTTCTTTTCAACCCTGCAAACAGATCATATAGAAACATATTGCAAACATGCAGCAACAGATAATCCTCAATGTCATTCTGTTTACAAAGAAGCATTTTGGCCAGATTCTGCACTTTGTGCGTCAGCTGTTGGCTGTGAGTCTGATAATGAAGGCTTTACTCCATTTCCGAAAAGAACCTTCTAAAATAATCCCACAAGGCCTTTTTCCCCGCACCATGGCTCTCTTATGTAACTTCTTTTTTCCCTCCACTGTTTGAGCAAACAACACATCATTGGAAACACTCAGACCTTCCTGTTCCATATGTTTTTTTTAACCATCACCCTACTGTCTCCTCTTTCTCACCCGCTTCTCCAAAGAGCAAAACCATAATAAGTAATAACATACCTTTTTTTTTGACACATGGTAAATCTTGAGTTCATGATTTACGGTCAAGAGCAGCACAAACGACAATGACTTAGCCTTCCCTTGGTCCTGTAAAGGGAGCAGCGTGTCACCGTGAGGACGTCCTCCTCCCTGACGAAGGTCGCAGCAGAGTGTCAGTGCATTGCAGTTGGTTTTAATATGTTCTTTTTGAACTATGCATGCAATTCAGGCACTTACTTTTTTTTTCTCGCCTGTACACAGAAACCCTCTTTCCTCTTTTCTTTGAACTTCTTCATAAACATATTTGAGGTGAAGAGAGGAATGTCATAATGGAGGACAACGTACATCTGTGAATATGAAGTTGTTTGGAATACATGTTGCATTTTCATCTTCAGCAAAGGAGATGCTGCAGATGTTGATGCTATGTATGCTACGGCCATTCCTTCAACCTTTCAATTTGTTCTACTACAGTGATCAGGGTCAGGGGTATATATATCTCTTTTTTTTTTAATAACATCCATGTTTTTCGTAACCTAGAGGACATATTTAATGTTCTGCAATGTTTTCTGATTTGTATGCTCGCCTGCAGTGATGGCCTTCAACATTGTTCCTCCATGCCACGCTGACATCAAAAAATGTCATTTCTTTACTGAGGTACACAATGCCTTTCCTGTTTCCTGAAATAAATTAGAACCGCCACGGACGCTCCCGTGTTATACGTCGCTAGTCTAGTCTGGTTTATAGTTCAAGGGTATAGCCCACGCAAATGCATTAAATGTGCATATTGTACACACTCAAAGGGAAGAAAAAAGAGTCCCGCGTTTGCTTGATGACAACTGGTCCCATCCCCCTGGTTTCATTTCTTCTTGGCTTTGTATTCTTCACTAGAGGACGGTCTCTATACATTATGGCCCTGTTCGAGTAAACACTTTATCGCTTTCATTATTTGCTTGGATGCTTCAACTTCATAATAAATGAATGCAAATAAATCCATGCTGCTCTCCTCAGCGTACAAGGTGAATCTATAAATTGATGCATTCACTTGTCAGCATGTACAATCAGAGACTGTTGTCTTGATCCATTCAGAACATCATGGAAGAGTCCAACCCAAACAAGCTTGTTTTGACCACAATGTGACGCCTGCGTGCTGCGCCTAACACAGAAAATGTGTCCACGGTACAGCTGACATAACTACTGACAAAACTCTCATAGCCAAATTGAATCATCGCTATGATAAAACATCCAGCGACCTCCGTACTGGCAGCGGTTTTGAAGTGCTCAGTGTGTTGATGTCAGACTACAACTGGTCAAGGGACAGAGTGAAGATAATATACAAGCCTCTTTGTCAGCAGCCTTGTCCATCAGCAAGTTGCTGGATCTCCTTCAGCTCCAGAAGTGCTGCTTTGAGCGAATATTGAACTGCAATGAGTTCCAGTGTGAACATTAATCGATCGCACACCACTCCAAAATATGTACTGTGCATTTGGCACAACACAGTTCATTTGACCTGCGGCGTCATACCCTCTATCCATACCTGACAGAGAGTAGCACATATTGATCGTGGTCCTCCTCTCTGCATGGATGGCCTTGTTCAGGTGTGTAGTGCCTCCTGTTTATCTGTAGTTGGTGATTCATCACAAGGGGTCACACAAGCTCCTTTTGAGATGCATTTAGAAGCACGCTGTAAACTGAAGTCTGTCTGTTTGTGTTCTTAAGATTTACAGTCAACATAAGGCTGTACATTTAAATGAAAAATGGAACAATTTCCTCACTGATCCGTCTGTTAAAAAGGGGGAAGAGCCACCATAGTGAGTTTAAATGATCCCAGGAGCACTCGAATACTGGTAAAACGACACTACAGAGAGAAAACATGAGTTTGCAGTTATATTGGATGACATTATAATGTAATGTAGAAGCTAGAATTATATTTTCAGATACAGAAAATACACAAACTTCAATAAATATGAACTTCATTGCATGTCAACTACATTGGCACTGAGTGGATGGATCTCCTTGAACAAACGTCTCACCTGATAAGACAAATATTCCAGTTTGTTTTGTTTTCTAAATGTCTTGATTCGCTTGTATCAGATGTCTCCTGCAAAGAGGAGACAGTATTCTCTCTTTTGCTGATAAAGTCAATGTCCACTTTAAATTAAAAATTCCACAGACGTCAGTGAGTAAACATTCACACCGTGAAAAAGGTTTAGATCTCGATTAACCAATAAAATGTAAATTGCTGAGAATGTGGGGTCAAGGAAACACTTGAGCCGAACTCTTAATCCTGAAGTGAAATACTGAGCGTTCCATTGGCTGAAAGCTGCACAAAGAACAGCACAGAGCAGCGAATTGCATCTCATGACAGCTGATGAAAGTATTCATAATGTTTGATTATAATGTCATGAATCTCCATTAGACTATTACTTAGACTATTACTATTACTTACATCTTAATGACTGGCAGTATTTGGCGATTCTGTTACGAACTAGAGGACAGTTAAACCTGAATAACAGCGACGTGCCGAGTTGCTGTTGCAACAGTTTCTCAGGTCGAGGACCTTGCCAGCGAATCTCCAAATAAAAAGGAGGACACGAATGTGCACATACTAAGTTGCTTTTATTAATACAGAACTGCATGCTACAGAGACTGTACAGCATAAACATTTATTCATTACAAAAAAACATGGTTTTGGAACCATTTAAAATAACAGGAAAAACAAACAAACAAAAAGATAAGAGCATAAAATAGAACAGGAACATCACAGCCGTTAAGGAAACATTCAAACTATTTATCATTAGCATCTTAATAAACCAGAGAAGAAATCGACAGATTACAGTCGCGTCATGTCAACTACAATGGCACCGAGTGGATGGATCTCTTGTAGCTTTTTTTACAGCCTCTTGCAACATCAACATGCCTATTTTTTCTATCTACCTATATGTAGTAGTGTACTTAAAAGTGGCAGTTTGTGTATTTTTTTGTATTTAATAGTTTTTTTATGAACTTCCTAATATACATAATTTGGCCCTTGTGGGTTTATACAGTATGATGTCCGCCTTTTTATTAAGTTTAAATTTTTATATTTGACAATTTGCTACCAAACACATTTGTTATAGCAACATTTATACTACATACATAGCAATCTATGTAACGTCACAGCAAAGAATGGTATCGAAATAAAAATAAAAACGACAAAAAAAAGAGGATCCCTACAGCATGGTTTAGAGGGGCAGAGAAAATTATCACAAAATTTGGCACGGAAAATCTGTACACGAATCTACAGTCTGAGAGATGTGACTGTGCAATAAAAAAGAAGGGCTTTAGACACTTTTCCAACTACTGAAGACACGGCACCCACTGTCTTGTTTCAAGTTTTCTTTTCTTCTTTTTGTAAAATGGCTTATAGACGCATTTCTTGAAATGAAGTTGTGCATACTTCTGTTCATGAGATCTACACATTACACTGAGTGGAATCCAGGTTTTCAGCGAGGAAAGAAATCAATAACAAAAGATTTGCCTTTTAAAACCTCCTTGTAAAAATGGATCATTCATATATAAGTCGCTTACCTTAAGAAAAAATATTTGTACAATGTATTAAGAAAAAAAAAGTCAAAAAGAGACACATACAAGATACAACAAGCAATCTCTAAAGCAATAAATACTACTGGTCCTAGCGTTGTGACATTTTGAATTTAATAACCCTCGACCCTCCCACCCCGACCTCCCCTCAAGCCCACCCAACTTGCCTGACTCCGCCCCAAAGGTAAACAACAAAGAAAAAAGACAACGCAGTGGAAGAATGCATATTTAACACAGTAATCCCCCCTCCCCAATATTCTGTACATTTAAACAAGAACAAGTAACATCACAATTAAAGTTGTTCCTCGAAGAGGTGTCGCCGCCAGCCTCATGCCCTCCTAGAGTTTGAACAGATGTCAAATGATTGGTTCGCAAGCTCGTATTTAATACAAATAAAGAAGGAGAACCAACTCTTTCAAGAAAAGGGCTCATTGAATAATCTAGCCTACCTTTTTATATCCGTCTTTTAAACATTTTTGAAGTTGAACTAGATAATTTTTCTGTTTGCACTGTTTAACACTACAAAAAAGACAAAACAAAATCCATAAAAATTTTGGCAGATTCACAAAGCTATACTACAGCTCATTGTATCATTTCTTTATAATAATTTGATTTTTTTCTTTTTTGTGTGTGTGTTGATAATGACGGGTCAAATATTGACCAATGAACTTTAATAAAACAAAAACTAAATTTCAAAGCCTCGTGGCACAGAAACATAAAAAGAAATGAACCGACAGCAAGTGAAATATAGCAGAGAGAGAGAGCCGAGAAATGTGTGCGCATGTTTGTGTGTGTGTGTGTGTGTGTGTGTGTGTGTGTGTGTGTGTGTGTGTGTGTGTGTGGGCAGAGATAGAAAAGAGGAGAAGAATAGGGTAGACTATTCTATAGACTTGGTCACTAGCGACAGAGGCTGAGGGCCCGTGGAGGAGAGGAGCGAGTGGGAATGACACAGCGATGCTGAGGGCCGGCCCATCGAGGACGCCACAGAAGAGCCCGGCTGCCGCGAGGACGAGACGTCACCATGCTCCAGGGCTCCGTTGTGGGAGGAGGCGCCGGGCGTTTTCCTAGCTGCAGCAGAGTTTTCCAGCTGAACCAAAGATGGCGGTGGAGGCCCAGCCAGGCGGTGCGGGTGGTGGAGTGGCTGGTGGGCCGGTTTCATAGTCAGTGAGAGAGGTTGCATTTGTTCAGTCTGAGGATTGGACTCTTTTGAGGAGGGGGAGGGAACCACTGAGGAGGGGGAGGAGGGGGGGGAGTCTAGTAAGCTTCCGTCCGTAGAGGGAGGACTGGCACAGCTGCCTTCACCTTGGATGTAGCGAATGCACTTTTTTTTTCTCCTGAGGGACAAGACGAGAGAAAGAGAGCATCGTTTAGCATCGCGTCTCCAAACCGCATTGCCTCTTAGGCCCGTCGCTGACTTAAATGCACCGTTGCCTTTTTTCTTTTTCTTTTTTAAATTTCGGAGAAAAATAAATCGTCACTCGAACCGTGGTTTTACACAATAGGTCCTATTTTGCCCGGTGCATTTAAGTAGCTCGTGCTAATACCAAAAGGTGGTAGAAATGACAGTCAATTATCCAAATGCTAAACCATCAGACAGGACAGACATGAAAGGAGAGATCACAGGTGAAGCGGCCGGAAAAATGAAAAGCACAGACAGCGAGAGGATGATGGCGATGAAGGAGAGAAGATGGGATGTAGCGATGGCTGCTCTCTGGATGTAACCTCAGCTTTTCTTACAGGCAGAGCTACAGCTGGGGATCAGCCTGTTCTCTCCAGCAACACAAGGTCACTGGACCCGTCTCACTCGTCTACCTCTATCCGGCCCTACTCTCGCTTCTCCTGAGGGGACGGAGTTTGGATACGAGGCAACAAAAAAAGAAAAAAAGAAAAAGTCAACAAGATCCACACTACTCCGCATCTGCCCCACAGACACAAGTGTGTGCGCGCGAAGGGGTCAAGGCATCATGTTTGCATTCCTGCCCGAGGTCGGGACCCTCCCCCCTGCCTGCTGAGTCCGGAGGCCAGACCCGTTGCGCTCGGTGGAACCCGGTGAGCGAGCAGTGGAGGGGAGGGAGGAGAGGGGGAGATGGGAGGGAAGGGGATTGTTGCATTTGTCTGCGGCGACTCTGCTGCGAAGGAGGCTGTGTTCAGATTTGGTTAAGGGGGAATCTCTGCCCACCTCATCTTTACCCTGACCCTGGCAGTGACCCCTCTCTCTCTGCTCTCCATTCTATCACGAGGATGCCTGAAGGCCATGGAGGATTAGTAGTTAAGACTCACAGGGACAGGGAGTAGGCCAAAAAGAAGACTAAGGTGTTTTTAAAAAAAGAAAGAAAGAAAGAGTGGGGCCTTTGGAACATATGAGGCTGATCTACTGTTTAATTAAAGTTGTCAAATCAAACCTTTTCCTGTAACTCTGAAGGGGGAAAAAGTCTAAAACAAAGAGAGCCGACTACTGAGGATGAGAAAGGATGAGGGACGTCGACAAATCACATTTAAAAAAAAAAAAAGGGCTCACGAAACCTCGATCTCATGCTGGGGTGAAAGACAAGCATGCGTTTTCCGAATAACTCGATAATACAGGCAAACAACACCGGACAGTATAGAAACACTGGAAAAGTCTAGAAAAGAGCGGGGACGCGGCTTTTAGTGCTTTCTCCACTGATACTGCAGCGCTGGGTGCTGCGGAGCATCGACCGGCCGTAAAAAGGTATCATTTGCCACTACATAGACCTCGTGCTCTGGAGAACTGTCTGTCAAACTGCAGCAAATGAGCTAATATCCATTTTTCAACAGACATATCGATTCATAGTATGTGCCTGTGTATGTTATTGATTTTTCCGTCTCGGGGGAAATTACACCAGATGCATCTTTTAGGAAATGGAGCCCAGAGAGAACTTTTAACCTCTCGGCTCCGAAAAGGAAGACGGAATTATCGCGCTTTCCACCCCGGTTCCTGATCTCATGATCTGCTGTTATTGTTATCGGGAATAATGTAGTGTTTTTGATAATGTGTGTTCCAGCCGGGAGGGGAATAAGAAGAGCCAAGTGGAATCGCCAACAATGGCGGACTGCGTGGAGGAGGGGCGATTGGGATGCCCTTCTTGTTTCAAAGAACATTTTAATAGAAGAAGAGGCTTATTTTAGGACGTTCAGCACATTTGTAGTCGTGACAAAAACTAAGAGCTGTCCTTTGAAATCGGCTTATGACCGGCTGAGAGCGACTTCTCCCAAGGTGCAGCGAAATATAAAAATATTCAGACTAAATTTGGATCTAAAGCCGCCCCGTGTTAACGATTAAAACGGAAAAATGAAACGTGGAACAGCGGAAAAACAAACAATGTGTTGTAATGGTGGGTGTCAAGAAAGAGGTGGGGCAGGGTGTGGTGCAAGCCAGACACAGAGAAGGGTATTACTTAGCAGAAACAAATACCTACCATGAAAATATTCCCAATTCAAAGACTGCTTGTGTCAGAACAGAAAGACAACAGGTAGGGACTAAGTAAGGGTTATTGAAGAGGAGTTTGGAGGAAGAAGAGGTGGAGAAGGAGGAGGAAGAGGGCACAGAAAAGAGTGTCACTGAGCAGGGCCTCAGAGAAAGCAGGGCTAAATTTGTAAGCATTACATTGTTATTCAAAGGACGCCAATTAGAACATACATGACATGGAGAGAAAATGGATTTCAACCGGAAGTCAGATTGGAAGAGAGGTTTTTTTTTCTTCTTTTTTTTTCCAAATTACACTCGGAAACCATGATCTGGCAGCACCATTTTTTTGTTGAGATGAAGTATTCAGTAATCTTATTTAGAAATCCATTTTCTGCCACTGGGCTTGAACCGAGTTCAATGAGGAAGAATTGCTGTGAGGGAATTTGTAGCAGGAAGCTCCTCATTAAGGAAAAAGGAGCAGAGCAGTTTGCCATCTGTTACCACAATGATGGAAACACGTTTGAGAGGGATATCTGAGCAAATAATCAAGCAGAAGAAGCTGCTCATTGTGGATGTCTTCCTCCCATTGGTTCTACAGCAGTTATACCTGCATGGTTTGCACCATAAACTCAGCTGGTCAAGCCCGAACAAGGCACGACACTTCTTTGGGGTATTTGCATCTGTTAGCCAAAGAGGTAGACACAAACATACACACAAAGACAAATAACAAAAGAAAAAGAAAGAAAAAACAAAATGGACACGTCATTACACAGACAAAAACATGTAGCCAGGGCTTAGGTTTAGGCTGGCAACACTGGGATGTCCTCCATATTGAACAAGCCATCAGGCTCCAGATCCTCCAAGCCCCGACCTGCCAGTTTAGGATTTCTGACCAATGTCAGTGAGGCTTATTGTACTGTACATCCTGCAATGAAACCCCTGTAACTCCCCCCCAAAAAAAATGTTTTCTCATCAAAACATACGCGCAGACATCATTCATACAAACACTCTAGCATTTGCTGTTAACACCCTTCAACCCATACGGTAGGTAAAAAAAAAAAAAGAATAACAAAATCAAATAGTGGGAACCTAAAGATAGACCGGCAGGGCGTGGCTGGAGGAAGCTGAGAGGTCACGATAGCCTGGCAGGACAGACAGAGGGGAGGGGGAGAGAAGAGGAAGAAGAGGCGGCAGCAGCAAAGAGCGAAGGAGGAAGTCCCAGTGTAACGTTGCTCAGCCTTCACCTGGCCCTGGCCAGTGCAAGCACACACCATACACACCTGCACGGGCCACACCAGTTATTCTGTTGATCGAGCCCAAAGCGCGCTCGACACTTCTTAGGAGCGCTCAGGTCTGATGCCGCAACAGTGAGGGGAAGCCAGCAGAGAGAGGAGTAAAAGAACCAGAACCAAAAACAATAAGGAACAGAAATCAAAAAGGAGGAGAGAAATAAAGAGGAAAAAAAAAACAAGTAACAGTGAATCTATGAAGCTTGGCTCATTGTGCAAGTAATCCCCCCCTCAAAAAACACCCCGAAAGCCATTCTCAAGTGTGCCTTTAAAGACAGGCTGAACACAATTAGTGTGTTTCAGACATTAGTAAAAATTGAAATGCATGCAAATTTTAAAACCATGACATTAATATAGAAACAATTGCATTTAGTAACCTAACTTCTGACTGGAGTTGAAGCTGAAGATAAGATGCTAAATTGGTCGAGAGAGGAATAATAAATGCAGCAAAGGCAGGTTGGATTATTTACTGCTGGGTGTTATCAGTGCACTATGGTTTCAAAAAGACACGGTTAAAAGGTGGTGTAACTAGGCAGCAGGAGCAGACTGATAAAAAAAAAAAAAAAAAGCACAGTCATGAGTTAGCCCTACAGCCAGGGGAAGGTTTAAAGAGGCTGGAACGGGAAGAGGGTATCTACTCCTTAGACCTGGCGTCAAACAGCATCAACACTGGCTGCCTGTTGCAGGAAAACTGCAAGTCCCCAGCCAGCTCGGACCAGTAACTGTTAATTATCAGAATTACAGCCGAGTGACAGCAGAATATTGTGGCGGAGGGATTGAGACCAGGTCTTGGCTGAGGAGACGGCTCTAAAGGGAACTGCAGCTACTGAAGCGTGCAGATTAAGGAGGTTCACCCTGACGTCACATCCCTCAGGTCGTACTCCACGATGATAACTTAACTTCAGATTATCAGTTCCTCGGGCATACTGCCTAGTCATTGTGTCAAAATACGGAAAACGCTTCAAACTAATGAGCAACATGAGTAAATTGAGTTTAACTGAATTAAATATAATCTAGCTTGAAGTTGAATAAACAATAGCAACATTTTGAAAAAAGAGAAACAGCAAACAAGCAGCAAAAGTAGATTTAGATTATTATTATTATTATGTTTTAAACCTGCCTAATATTGCACATCATTTGAAAAAAATAGAATATACATTAAGAAAAAAAGAAGAAATAATAAAACAAGTTAGTAATTTAAGACTCAAAATGACATTAGCACCTGTAATCGGAGGGAGTGAAAGGCAAGGGTTTGGAAAATATTCTCTGTGTTCTGAAAAAAAAGAACAGATAGAGAGGCCTTCAAGAAGAAATCCGTCACCAAACGAGCGCAAAATACATAATAACAAGTCGCCATTGCTCCTCACAATATGATCAGAAGAATATGAATCATAAGAATAAAAATAGATAAATCATAGAATAAGCAAACCTCCTTAATTTTAAGATGTAAGTGATTTTTTTCTTGTGTTGATATAAAAGCATGCATAAAAGCAAGCAAAGGGCAGTCCAACAAGCACACACACACACACACACACGCGCACACACACACACACACAGTACTGTAGTGCAGTCTATCTGCAGGGCACAGGCATTATCAAATAGGACCACGCACACAACACTAGCAAAGTTAATGGCTCTCACAATGCTTCAACTTCACATTCTCAAAACACACATATCACAATACCAGAACGCTAAGGGGCAAAGTGGGAAGGGGGGGTTGTCGAGAGGGGAGGGGAGGAGTGTGTGTGGGGGGAGGGGAGGAGGGGGGGTCATGCA
Organism: Clinocottus analis; assembly: GCF_023055335.1. Taxonomy (NCBI): domain Eukaryota; kingdom Metazoa; phylum Chordata; class Actinopteri; order Perciformes; family Cottidae; genus Clinocottus; species Clinocottus analis. The sequence goes on along the minus strand of NW_027175920.1, from coordinate 5,892,509 downwards.
TATTCAGTTGTTATTAGCTGGGGAAGGCTTGGGGGAAATGGGGGAAAGGGGGGTATTACAAGCAACTCTACCATTTAAATATTGCATTGGGAAGCATAACTATACAAAAAAAAAGAAAGAAAGAAAAAAGCCAGGCACAATAACACACACTCAAGAAAAAACATAACACACACAAAAAAAAAAAACTAGCTTGACTTTTATCTTGCAAGATGTCACATCTGCCTGACACATGATGGGGCTCTTCTAATATGAGAGATAATTGCAGCTCACTTACCATTGCTCTCTGCTTGCTGCTTTTCCCTTTTTCTCTTCTTCCTTTTCCCCTGTTGGTTAGCCGCCAAAAAAATAGAAAGAAAAAATAGACACAGACAGGAACCTTAGTTATTATATTGCAGAATGCCCAAAACATGAAACAGAGAATAGGAATCTTCTCTGTGTTTACTTATTTATTCATTCTTTCTCTGCCTTTTGTTTCTGTCTCTGCCCTCCGGTTTGTAACAGCCACTGCAGGCCAGTTCAGAATCATCCCTCCTCTTTCTGTTTTCTGCTCTTTTATTCTTTCTCTGTAATCTTTTGTCTTATTTTCCTCTGCTCTGTTAACATCTCGACATCGTGACGAGCCTCTGTTTTGGAAGACAGATTTCTCAAAGGCTGCTGGTGGAAGACTCTTGTCGGCTTGATCCCGAAACTGGACAAAATTTGTGAGCTTCTGATCACTTAAATGTCAGAACAAAGTGTCTGAGGCGCAACGCATTCACAGAGGACCCATATAAACAACAACATGGTCAGACTGTGCTCCGAGTATGTCAGAAAAAGGTGGGCTTGCCAATTTGCCCAGTCTCAGATATGAAAATTACAAGAAGAAAGTAATAACTCGGGCTAGATAAAACCAAAAGAAAGAGCTCATCCTGGTCACCTAGTGTCGCCTAGTGAAAGGGGAAAAGACCGGCCCGTTACGACTTGTAAACTTAAAAACTTACATAGTTGTCTCGTGCTGACCAGCCGGGGTACAGCTGCATGTGGAGCTGTCGCTCTTTCCTGGCGAGCTCGTAGTACTTGGCCTGCTCCTCCCGCGTTAGGGCGTGCCACTGAGAAACCACAGACAAGACAGGAAGAAGACGTAGAAAGATCTTTTTTTACAATGCATTCAAAATGAAGTAAATTAAATGACTCTACAAGGCTGAATACAATCGGCAGGAAAGATGGATGGGGAATCCGCTGTGCTAAAAACCCTTCAGTTCAACCGTCACAGTGTTGCTGTGCGTTCAGTGTCAGGTCTTACCCTCCGCCCCAGGATCTGGTTGATGGCAGCACTTTCCTTCAGTGTACACTCAGCCACCACCTTGGCTCGCATCTCCTTCATGTAGAGCATGAAGGCATTCAGAGGCTTCTTTATGTGGACCTGCTTCTTCTTCTCCTCTTCCTTTTTAGCGTCTGACTGTTTCCTGTGGAGCGGCACAAGGTCAGAGGGGGTGAACGGCACGAACTCACGACTGGTTTTCGGAAGTCACGATGTGCGGGACTGAAGCGTGTTCGGTCTACTCACGAGCTGAGAGAGATGTCACTGTGGGAGGATTCCTGCTTGACGTTGGGTGTGACGATGGCTGGGTGTGGGATGCCCGTGGCGTGCAAACTGTGGTGGGAGGGCACCATGTGTGGGGGGAACCTAGAGGACAGAAGACTGTGTAAATGGACACGGGTGAAATGAGGAGATGGAACACATGTATACACAGGACGAAAGGGGCTAAATTCCATTTCCCTCTTTCAATGACATGTCAAAGTGCACGGCCATCATTCAATTCATTTCATAGAAATGGAATTGGCCTTTAGCTACAAGAAAAGGCAGGCGCCCACATACAAACATCCGCGTGAAAATGCACACGGCTACATGTTTTTTATTCCTACTATTCAAAATGAGTGCAAATGTCACACTCATTTCATTAGCGAGCTGGAGCTACACACTTTACACACAAGCCAGTTATGACACCAAACCATCAGTAAAAACACCCGATTTGGAAGCGTGAGCGCTATATTGTGTGGCAATAATTAAGGATGAAGCTCTTGAATGCCATTTTTGCACAAAACAACCCCGTACAGGGAACACTTGAGGCAAGTGCCTTTCTTCACCTTTATTTAATCACAACCTCATTGAGATTTGAAAATTCTATCAAGAGTGTCCCGACCGATACAGGCAACAATTCATGTAATAGATTCAATGGAGCGTGTTAGCTTGAGGGCTCTAAGCACCTTGAACTTCTCCATTCACAGCTAAGGAGAGACTGCGCAGGCTGAATATATCAGTGCCACGCATAACTTTTATTGGAGCCGTAGGCGCAGACGAGGTTTGTATTTGCCTTAACGATGGGCACCTTGCGGTTGCTGCGGGATGAGATTTCAATTTCATCCGCGGATGACAAATGCTAACTGCACAACTTCTCGTCATTGGTATATTTGCGGAAACTGCAATTTGAGCATTTCAGCGCTGATATGAACATGCTAGGATTGGGAGCTCGAACCATTCTGTGTTATCAAGGAATATTGCAAACTAGATTAAAATTGTCCATCAAAGTCGAGTATCACTTCAGGAATTGGGGCTTTTATTTTCTGTTCTGCCAGTTCAGCATTGTCAGCAGCACAGACGTTTTTATCTTCATCCCTCTACGCTCCTATCATCATTCCATCGTCTCCAACCGCCCCGCACATCGAGGCCAGAAACCCTTATTTATGAAATCGTCGGCCAGACCCGCCATGAGACGCCGCTGCGCTGTGCGATGTATGACACTAATTATTTGTGTCGGATTATTTGAATGTGTGCGCTTCTTATCTGCATGTGTATGTTTACAGCGCGCCTCCACGTGACCACACACAAATTTAAGAAGAGAGGAGGATGAAGGAGGAGGGAAAAAAGGAGGAATAATTCTTTTTTTTTTCTTCTTCTTCTTCTTCTCCTTTTTTTTTTTAAAGCAGCTCATTATCTGGCTGTGTCTGGCTGCATGGCTCCGAGCCAGAATATAATGATGAGGATAAACTCGCCAGGAACAACTACTTTCTGTTGGAGGCCATCTCAGGGGAGTGCCAGTGCGCTCCCCCCTCAAACTCTTTCCCTCTTTTTCTCCTTTCCCCTCTTTTCCCTTCATCACTGACACATTGGTGTTTGTGCCATGTCATCCGTTGATGGGGAGCTCGGCAGCAGTGGCTGCATATCGCCCATCATTAGGGCTGCTGCATTTCCCTGCCTCACTCCGCTTCCTCTCTCCCTGTTCACCCTCCCTCCTCTCTCTGTGCACTTGTTAAAATTTCCTCTGTTCCAAGTTCTATTTCTTCCTTCTCTTCTTCTTCTTCTCTACTCCTTACTGTCCCCTCACCACCTCCGCGCTCCTTTCCGCTTCCTCTCTCTCTGCCCCCCCCCCTCCCCCCTCATCCCCTCCTCCTCCTGCTGCTGCTGCCACTGCATGGCCCAGGTTATGGTTTAAACATGACGGCCGTCCCTTTGAAGCGTGGGGCCAACATCATCATCATCATCATCCGGTGCTCATCAGCAGCAAGCAGCGCCTTGGACCAATTTAACCGACACAGAGAAGGAGACGCAGCAGAGACCCATGCACCCACCCACCCCAACCCTGGGGCTGCTATGTCTCAATCTAAAAGGTAAGAATGGCTCGCGGTGTTGGGGAGGGGGCGAGGGGGGTCACTGGCGGAGGAAGCCCAGTGTCAGCCAGTGCCATTTAATTGCCCATGCGAAGCAGTAGCCCCCGTGCCTGTTTAATGTATAATGATCCGGACGGTGCGCTTCTCCCGTTCCCAAAGAAAAGAGAGGGAGCGTGATGGTGGGGGAACATATCAAAGGGTAGACTTAAGCATGAGGGGCAAAGGGGCCTTCACTTCCTTCTACCTGTCACACATACATTCACCCCCTCCCACACACACACACACACACACACACACACACACACACACACACACACACACACACACACACACACACACACATCCAGAGACCTGCACTGCCTCCAACCCCATTATCAAAATAATGTCTTTCATTTGCTCCGCTGACTGTCTCTACTCTCCTTGGCTTTTTCCCCCTCATGTCCTAAAAGAATGCATTTTTTAACAGGACCTGGGTGTAAGGTGCTCATTGCAGGACTACGAGGTACCAGATTCCTTTCCTGCATCCTAAAGCAGTTCGGGCTACGGCACAGGGGACTGATACTGAAGCAGATACTGAACTGGCTCTCGACAAGAGTACAAGGCCAGGATGTCTTTTCTCTCAGATTTCATTCAGTTAGCCTGCTCCTTACAAATCGTTTGAGCTATCACAACAGTCCATATAGTCCATTCTTTGAACAAAACCAACTGGCTGAAGGCTATGTATGAAAGGATTCTGCCATTTTGCTGACACAATTGTCGATTCTTTTACTAGATATCGTCAACAAATTGATTTATTTCCTCGGTCCTGTCAAAGACAGACTTCAGGTTTTTTCAATGGAGATGTGTTAAACCCTCCCAATCTCCAGAGAGCTCCCAGAGCCCTCCCTCTATTCGGTTATACTAATTCAATTAGGGGCCTCATCACAGGGCATTAGCTCTTCCCCATGGCCAGTCCCCTCCCACACCCCAGCTAGTATATTCAATTAGCTCCACGGGAAATAAGATGATCACAATGTAGAGGCTGTCATTAAGGGACCAAATTAGCAGTCACTTAAAGCCCAGGTTGGCTGGGCACCGCTGCCAGATGCCAATGTCTGGACAAACCCATTGTCTGACCCTGTGCACCTGAGACTTTCTCTGAAGGACTGGGAGAGGCGAATCGAACTGTAATCCTTCACCGATCTCCAGAATGAGTTGAAATGTAAAATTTGATGCAATTAGGTATTTATATTGGAAAGACTAATGGGGCCGTTTAACAGCTAAACAACTAACTTGTCTGGGGGAGCTTTACTTTCCCTTATTCTCATGGCTGGGCTTTCAAAAATGTCCCCCTTGCGTCTCCTCCCTCCCTGGATCTACATGATCCATCAATGTCACAGAGGTCTAAACACGCCGCCCTCAGGAACTGCTTTTCCAATCAGGCTGTAATTAAACCGAAGCTCGGCCTCATCCCTCGACTCTACACCAGCCCGGTTCATAGTCCCCTGCTGCAAGGGCGTGTGGAGGGGAGGAGGAGGGGGGAGAAGGAGGTGGGAGGAGAGAAGAGGAGGAGGAGGGAAGAGAAGGGGGAGTGGAGTGGCAAGCTGTTTGTTTTTGTGTTGTTGCTTTTTAGGGCTTTTAGTCATCTAAAATTAATTATTTTCGCTTTCCACACAATATAGAGGACACGCATCCCTCAAGGGAACAATAAGTAGTTAAACACCAACTGACAAACACACACACACACACACACACACACACACACACATGTAAACAAGATGGCAACAAATACACATACCTCCCCCCTGGGTGCACGAATGTCCACAGCAGCACTTGAGCTGGACCCTAATGGGCTGGACCAAAGCGCTAGCCAAGTGTCAGGCCACGGCTTATATCATCTAGTCCCCATCAAAGTGTTGCTGTGTTTGTTTATCTGTCTGGCTGCTCAAACTCACAGCATGGACATGCCCCAGCTCATTTCAGATCTGCCTGACATGCAGTGGGGGTAAATGTTCTTCAGGGGCCTCATTAGAAAATGATAAATATAATTAATATTTGAGCACGCTAGCTGGAGCCCCACACTAGAGAATTGGCCTTTTGAACACAGAGATGTGGAGTGTGAGCTCTCCTTAAGGGATAAGTTGCTGCTCACGTCAGTGTGCACGTGTGTTGCTTGTGCATTGCCTTCACAGCCAACACAAACACACACACACAGCTAAAGGTGTAAGTAAGTGAGCAAAAGTGTGCGTGTGTGTGTGTGTGTGAGTGTGTTCAGCTCCGAGGTCTCAACTCACCTTGACATGGATGCGTTGACAGTGAGTGCAGTTGGGTAGGGGTGTCTAAAACCCCCTGCTGAGATTGGATAAACAGGTTGACCTTGCCTGGGAAGGGGGAAGAAAAGAAGAAAGGCAAAAAGGTAAAGGAACAGGGTTGATGGAAGAGGAGAAGTTAAAGCCCTCTGTCTCTCCCCTCTCCCCACCGTGGGCCTCTTTATTCTCATTTGATCAGGACAAAAATCTAGGGGATTGCAGAGCGCAGATCAAAGGGAGGAAAACTCTGAACAATTTGAATGCCACAAATCTTGATAGCGGTGGCTAATTAAATTTCATAACCCTTCGCTCTGTGTCGACAGAGCGGGGCCCGGTTCCTCCCCGAGCTGGAACTAGGTGTTTTGTTGTGATAATTAAAGACGAAGCGCGGGTCTCTTTAATGGAGCCATCACGCTAATTGAGGTCTACACATCCAAAGACAAACAATAATGAATGTAAATTTATACCAAAATAAAGTGCAGCAAATCAAAGGGCGCCGTGGCTGTGCTCGGGGCCTCTCTCGGTATTTAGATCGCGGTGAGAAAACATTAAATTAACAGAGCTTAATTTGTAGCCTTTTGTCATATTAACAAGTGTTGACAAGAGTTACCAAGGGAGAGCCCCCGTGTGGAATTGTGGGTAAAATACGGGCAATCACGGTTCATTACTCTAATTGGACCATACAGGGACATGCAAAATAGTATTTGCCTCAAAGTGGCAAGTTGAGGTTGGTGAGGGCCCGAGGAAGCTGCAGTGGGCTGCCGCGGTCCGGGAGTGAGTCAGAAAGCTAAGCGATCAATTTAGAGTTTTAGAGGCCTTAAACAGAGAGAAGACCCGCCCTCAGGACCGGGATGAGACAGAGACAGCTTCCATAATTTACTTTGTGAACATAAAGAACATCCTGCTACTATTGTTTGCTGTTTCCCTCGTTAATAATCTAGCTTGATGTACAGCGTATTAATCGTGACAATGGGTGGGTGTTGGTAGCCTTTTTCACACAGCTATGCAGTAGAAAGAGGAATACAAAAAAAGGATTTGCTTACTGTGGTACTAGCCATCCTAACGGATGGGGGATCTGGCCGACAGCGCCGGGTGACAGTGGGTAATAAGGAGATATATCTGGAGGATGTGGAGGCCTTGGGATTCCTGTGGAAGAAATAGGATAACAGGAGTAGGTAGGAGGTGGACAGACAGGATGATGACAGAGAGAGAACCAAATCTTTGTCAGCGCTGAATTCAGTCTTTGTTGAGAGTTTCGCATCTGAACGGGGCACACATCACAGGGGTGCAGATGGGAGGATGAGGAGGAGGAGGAAGAGGGCTTGTTGCTCGCATGTACACGGTGCTAAATCACACTTCCTGATCAAAGGCCTTTGAGGCGGCGGCGCCACAATGTGTTGGAAGAGGCAGAGGGGAGAGAGGTGAGGAGAGAAAACCAACACGATTCTTCTTGTCACATTTGTCTACTGATTCAGGGGATTAATTATATAAAATGTCTGAGGTTTAGAAGTTAACAAAACAGAACAATATAATTAAAGCCTTGTCTGTGATCAGAGAGGGGCTAATACAGGGCTCCAGGTTGAATCAGGTTAACACTGATAATGGTTTCACTCGATATTATACATGAAAAAGCAAATATTAGAGGGATGCAAATGTTATAGATCATGAGCTGAAAATCATCATCAATTTAACGACCAATGCTTTTCACTCATGGAGGATGTGAACGTATGCATTGGCTCGTTGGTCTCCATTCGTCCTCGGATTCAACATAAAAACAGGACCGACTTTTGTTTGTTATCTCCACAGACAAACAGTGACAAAGATGTCCAACTCGAGGACGGCTCGCGCTGAAGGAATCGCCGCGCAATCACAGCGTCCACGGTGTGGCTCGTGCTTCCTGTGGCAGCCGACAGGCTAAGAAGCTGCATCGACAAGCTGCCCCTGAACGAGTGCCTTGAAAAAGGTCTCGTACACAGCGGGTGTAAAAATAACTTTCTCTCTCATGGCAAACTTAAAACGGGGAACACTAGACATGTGTAAAAGCACAGCGGGGCGGTGTGTGCGCTCAGGAAGTGGGGGACTTTCATTCTGGCTGATGTGCGTTTCTTTCACAGCCGGCTCGCCCGTGCAGCTGTTGTTGCAGATATTTTCGACCAGTGCCGAAGAAGAACAGATCGATCTCCACGCATCAGAACTTGGCCGGCGTTGTTGGTTACACCCGAACTCTGCAGCCGATCCAGGTCATCCAGGAACTGGCTTTTGAGGAGGCTTCTGTTCCCGGCGGACAATGCGCTGCAGTTTGTGTCTCAGCGGTTAACTTTTTCCTTGGAGTAGCGCTCCAACAAAAGCAAATTCTATTAGAAAGGAAAGCCTTTCAAACATTATCCCATCACCACCCAGCGCTGAAGACCTAATATAGCTCATTAATTAATTAAAAGCTGAGCCCAATTAAGCAGCCCTATTAAGCACTACATTAAACAGCAGATGGCACATTATTTCCCCTTTGTAAGGACCATCATAATAAGGGAACATTATTACCTAAAACATTGACTGAATCCACCAGAGACCACTGAAAAGAAAGAAATTATGCCTCGTACTGAAAATGCATTAACCTGAAAGGATCGGCCGATAGAGTTGCCTAAAACTGTGCGCTGAATGGTTTTGGGAGAGATGTGTGACAGTCGATCATAAAAAAAAATGTATGAATCCCAGCGCTTGGGTCACGTCTTTCATTTCGAGGATTTTTGCACGCGAGGTTGAAGACGTCGTTCCGAGCAGACGGCGGTGGGAACTCAGTGGCTGTGTCTTGTTTTGAGTCTTGAGGCGAATGGAGTCGCGGCCACAAGAAGTCGTCCTGGTGGTTCGCTGAATTCCATGTTTTACAAGGTGGTTTACGAGCCACTGTTCAGGTTCTTGTTCTCCGACGTAAGACCACTTTCCACTGAAGCCGTTAATGAGCGTCAGAGTCGCAGATGAGTTGTCAACAAGAAGTACTTTAGCTGACTGAGACTTTGCCTCACTTTAACTAGCACAGGCTTGTTAACAGTCCTAATTATGTTTCTGAGGTCAATAAACAAGCACTCAATGGACAATGTGAACATTTCTAATACTTCCTTTTGTCATACTTCCTTACAAAACACATGGGTGATATCCATATTGAATAGTATAGTAACTTAAACTAGGTCATAGAATACCTTTATTGGAAGCATGCCAATTGAATTATCTTTAAATCTTGAACTGTTTTTGCAGGTGAGACGGACAGACAGACAGACGCCATCAAGACAAACAAAGTTCCGCATATGAGAACCATGGTGGCGGGGCAGAATTAAACATTTACACACCCATCGGTGCAAACACTATTTCAGAGCTGAAGTGCCCTCATGTGAGGAGAGCTGCTCCCGTGGTTTTCTCAACTTCTTGAAATGCATCGGGGCGTTCAGAAGATTCATCCTGACACCTTTAAAACACGGCAGTGTTTTCTAAAAGGTGAGGAGGACCGCTAACTTTAAATACAAAAAAATACAGAGCAAAAAAAGTACCTGTTTTGGGATCCACGTCTGTCTGTAGGTGAGGTGGGGGATTCCCCGGTGTGAAGTGCTCATTGCTGTAGGTGATCAGAGGCGTGAGAGGGTGCACATGGTGAGGGTGCTGTACCACTGGAACCTTATTAGACTGCGAGAGAGACAGAAAGGGGAAAGAAAAAGAGGCCAGCGTGTTAATATTTGGGTTCAGGGTTAGAGATTGCAGGCGCCTGCCACAGAATTACAACTTGGTCGGAAAAAGGCTCCCGAAAGAAGAGCCATCAACTAAACGGTACTCTCGAGGCGCCAAACCGCCAAGCCACAGTGAAAACAGTGTGGTTTGTGATAAAAAAAAAACACACTTCTGTGGTGTCACCCTGGAATCCTGTAACACAATCTACGAGGCTTGAGGGGTTGCCAGTTCAGATTTGGGTCTGATGTGTGATGAGGCACTTTTAACCACGGTTGCAGTCAAGTAATCGATCATCTGTAAACCACAAAATCAAGGCAGCGCGTGTAAATCCACAGTCATTAGCAGCACCAGTCAGCAATCGGCTCGCCTCTTTTCCTCCTCCTCCTCCTCCTCCTCCTCCTCGCTCGCCTCCTCTTGGTCTCCCCTCTTCCACCGCTCCCTTTCCCTCATCTATTCCCCCAGGGCCCGGTTCACGGAGGGGTATGGGGTGTATTGTAATAAAAGGGTTTCGGAGAGAGGAGGTGGGGCTGAAAATCCATTTCTGCATTTTTGCCAAATTAGTTTTAGCTATGTAATCTTCTCTTTGTGCTCCTAAGTGGTGCAGGCCCCCTTTTTTTTCAATTACCCAAAGATTACAGTGGAGCTTTGGGGTGTGCTGCCGTGGGCCCCAGCGTTAACCGGAGCTCAGCCCCTCTCATCAGGCCGAGGCTGAGACAGACACTAATACACACACAGTCCCCCGACCACAAGATAACCAGATTAGAGCTCTGCTGTAGATTAGGCTGGTGGAAGAGGCTGCTCTCGCCTCTTTACCCACACATCCTTATCCTGCCCTCAGCAGTCAAAGAAGCAGCACTAATCAGGCTTATCATAACATGGATGATATGTTCAGGGGGAGCGGAGAGGCGACCAGGAGAGCTGCTTGTGTGTGTGTGTGTGTGTGTGTGTGTGTGTGGTCAATCTGCTGCTCTGATAGGCCACACACCCTCATTAGTGACTTTAACCCATGCGAGAAAGAAAGAAGAAAAAAAAAGCGCTCCACTGTGGCACATTTCCAAAAGACTTTGAAAAACATTAATGGGACGAGATGTTGGCAGGGGGGCATATACATACAAATGACGCTCCGTTGCCCGACGCTCATTGACAATACAAATGCAAAGCTGTGGGCCCACGGCGAGACAGATGAGAGCAGAACTTAATGCTGCAAACTAATCATCTGCCCGGGCTGCAAGAGGCCAAAGTTAATATCGGGCCCGTTAAAGAGCTTAATACACAAACAGTACATGCTCCTACTACATTTTCACTGGGTAGTTAAAGCTGTCCGTCTGTATGGCCCGTAAAAGCCCGGCCATCTAGACTTCTATTCTGTAGTGGCAGTGGTGGGGGAGTGGGGAATGGTAGGAGGACGGGAGGGGAGGGGGGCGGGGGGGCATTCCCTATTGCCATGGTCCCAATGAAAGATTAATGAACCCCAGCAGAACTCCAGGGAGGCAGAGAGACTCCTGGGACTCATTCACAGCCCTGAGCTGAAAAGGCTATGGAGAAGAGAAGCAGAGAGGGGTGGGGGTGTGTGTGCGTGTGTGTGTGTGTGTTTGTGTGTCGAGGGGCTGGAAGGGGCGGTGGGTAGAGTGGGATTCGTTAAAAAAGAAACACAACCGAAGCCCTCCTCGTCGCGTAGGGGCTCCTGATCTGATCTGCACATCTAGAATAGTGGGATGAAAAAGAATAAACTGGTAGAAAAACAATCAGGATGGGGGTTATGACAGCTGCCAAATGCAGCTGATGAGTCTGCAGCTGAATGCAGAAAGATGGCCTCGGCCTCCGTCCCTCTTGCTCTTGCCCCCCCCCCACCCTTTCCTATATCTCACCTCCTAACCTCCTCCTTCACGACTCCCTGCTCCTCCCTCGGGTAATGATGTGAAAGAATGTTGTCAATTCTTCATCTCCTGGTGCTGAAAAGCTTTAGTGGCCATTTAAATGGGTTCTTTTGTCCAGGGGCCCCGGCCATTGAGAAGACGGTTCAAAATGCCCATCCACTGAGTCCACATTTGGACAGAGGGTGTTAGAGAGGGTGTGTATGGGACTGCGAGACACGGGGAGAGCTAGAAGCCAGCCGATTTACATCATAGTCACTTGTGGTAGAAGAGTGTGCTCCCCCCCCCCCCCCCTCCGCCCGCCCTACTCCTGAAAAGCCTAGACCAAGGCAAAGAACAACGAGCTGGGCCGACCGCTGCCTCCAGTCCGTTCTCTCCACTACAGACTGGTCGGGCTGGATGTGAAGACAGGGAAGTGCTTTGGTGGCTTTTACTGCTTTCCAACTAATTGTCCTCCTCTCCCTCCCCACATCCCTTTTTCTTTCTTCCTTTTTTTTTTTTTTTTAACTTTCCTTTCGGTGGCTTTCCTTCTGCTGACATGGTTGAGAACTGTCAGTGCCCTCAGTCAAACTAAACCCACAGTGTTCATCACCCAACACACACGTGGCCAGTCAGCCGATGTGGACTTCATTGCGGTCTGACGTCTTCACTCGGCTCACCTGCTCACGCTGCATATTCACCGACCACCGCACACGCAACAGCAACAACTCTGTCTGCCGCTGACGCTGGAGGCAGCACCCGGTGGTCCCCGCGTAAAGGAGGCCCAGCACCTGCCCCGTGGCCACCGCGGGACAATACAAGCGCAGGACTCGTCTGGCAGGCTGCTGGGTGCTTCAGCCGCACAGAGCCCAAAAGAGGGCCGAGAAACAAAAGCAGGCGACGTGGGAGGCTTTACTCTCCCTGCTCGACAAAAGCCAGGGGAAAAGAAAGAACACTTCCTGCCCCTACACCCCCGCTGACTTGCATCCTTCCCACCACCTCCGTCATTACAATAAACAAATATAGCAGAAGACAAACAAACGCCCTGCTCCGCAGTCATAAAGAGCAGGTTTTCCGAGCCTCAAAAAGGAGATTTGGCATTCAAAAGACCCTGCAGAAAAATTTAAAAGCACACTCTTGTGAGAACATCAATGAGCACATTGACTCTTTCCTCATCCAGGACACATACAGCGCCTGCTGCTGAGAAAGGCCAACGCTGTGAAGTGCAGGCAGCACACAAGTACAGCAGACACAAACAGAAGCAGTGGTTTGCCGCCTCTGGTTATGTTATTGATATTGCCATGGCTCTATTTATTCTATTCTTCTATTTCCAGCTGCAATGCTCACATGCTCAAAATGCTTAAATTCCTGAATATATATATATATATATATATATATATATATATATATATATATATATATATATATATATTCTGTTTTGTGTCATTAATCTACTAATCATTAATAGCGAACAAGCACCACTATTTGTTGGGGGGTGTTTACAAACTTTGTAAAGTAACTCTGCAAGTGTCAAACTCATTTCAAAAGCTGCAGCGCTGCATCGACCTCAACGCTATCTTAAGTGTGAAATGTTTCCTCTGCTCGCTGGTGACTAATGCTCTTGCGCCACCGCTTGAAAAGAGCCTTTTTGGAAGTAGACAAATGAATGAGCTGCTTCAAGTCGGACCTCTGGGGGAAAGTGAGGGGGGTACAGGAGGAGGCAGAGAGCGGGTGAGAAAGTGACAGCAGGACGGAGGGAGACAAAGGGAAAGAGACAGAAAGGTTGAGGTCGGACAGGAAAAGCTGTTGGCCTTGCATTTCCTCCCGGTGGCACCTCGCAGGGCCAATTTGAGCCCTAAATGTGAAGGTGGTGACCTTGTGGGCCCAGAAGGGTGGCCGGGAGAGGAGGGGGGGGGGCTTGAGCCTCTGTCTCTCTGCCTCATGTCATGATATGATGAGTTGTCACAACAGCTTGCGGGGCGCTAATGAGCTGTAGTGAGGCCGGGGCAGGGAAGGGAGGCCGGGGGAGAGAGGAGATGTGGGGATGACAGTGCCGTGATGGATTGGGGGTCCTCTCAGGCCTCCAAATTCCAAAGCAAGCAGAAAAAGCTGCCAGAGCTGCCTTGAGCCTCTCCCAGAGCGTGCAAGTGGCCCACGTCCAAGGCACATGGAGTGACACCATGCAGAAACACACACACACACACACACACGCAGACAGAGCAATACTGGGGAGCTGGGGAAAGTGTCAGAGAAGAGTAATTTGTATGTGTGCACGAGTATGTGCACATGCTTGATTTAAGTAAAAGTCAAAACTGTGCTGCCACCAATCTAATGAATCATCTGGTATCATCCAGTGCCCTCCTGTTGGAATCTGTTTACACATACGACTGTTGTTTTCCTGTGGGAGGTATGGAGTGCCCCCTCCAGGCTACAGATCTCCATCCCATAGCAAACCACATATCAAACTAACCATTCACACACTCTCTCACAAACACACACACACACACACACACACACACACACACACACACACACACACAGTCAAGTCCATCCACAGATTCAAGCAGACAATCTAAAAGGAATACTTGGAGATTAACGGCAATGGAATATGAAATGCTCCGACAAATTAAAAAGGCTCATCAGAGCTACGATCTGCCACTGATTTGAAGAAGAAGAAGAAGAAGAAAAAACCCTGCTAGGTTTCAGAAATAATATTTCTTGGTTAATCACTGGAGAGAAAAGAACTCTCCACAATATTAAGAACCTGGGAATTGTAGAGGGGGGAGCAAAAGGATTTAAAAAGCAGATATGGAGGTGTTGATCAGTTTTCTCTTGCAGAGAAGATGCGTCTCTGAGGGCAAGGGGCTCCCGAGACCACAGTATATTTAAAAGTTAATCTATTCACTTTGCTGCAGTGACATGCCGACTGCTTGATCAGAGCGCTGAACAAAAATATTATGTGGGCCAGAGCCTTTGCTCCCCTTCCTCCTGCTCTCTTCGCTAGCACTCAAGTCGTTCGTCACCATTTATTTTTGCTTCCCATCTTTGATAGTCGGCACATCAAATAGAATCACAGAAAGGACATGTTCTGATATGTCACAGACAAATAAAACTGCGCACAAATAGCTTAACTATGAAGTGGTATTTGGTAGAACTGTTGTGCTGTGTGAAGACAAATCGCCTCTTTAGACACACGTGTGTTAAAGCTTTTCCTTTTCAATGTAAACAGCCTCTTGAGCTCTCGTACCTGAGCTAAAGGGGCTTCTCTGAGAGGTGATATTGAATCACAGTGTTAAGAGCCAGACTGAATTCTGCCTTTTGAAATGCAATCAGCCCCTCAGAATTTGAGTTGAAAGCCAGGCAATTAGGAATTTGAATTGGATGGCAACATTAACAAAGAATATGTTAATCTGTGAGGTTATTGAAATCTTATTTTACATTTCATGGTTAAGACATGAGCTCGATCAAATAATGTTTTGTCCAATAAATAATACTCCTTTTGCGAGAACCGTGTTTCTGAAGATTTACTTCTATTAAATTAACTTAGAGACACTGTTCACAACATTTATTATTTAGGCCTCGATCTAAGATTATTGATAGCATTTGGGGTTGTTTTTTTGTTTTTTTTTAAAGTGTGTCAATTACTAAACTCTGTGGAACATCAATCAATGCTTTGAGCTATTTGCATGCATATTTTATATTATTATCACAAAGCAAAAGCTAAGTACAAAAGTTCTCTATATGGCAGCACATTTTAAACGCCCTCAAAAATCAGATGGCCACGACTCTCCACCCAAATACCAACCCCCACCCTCCCTCCCTTCCACAACAACAACAACAACAACAACAATAACCTGTCAGAATAATGCTAAAAGCCTTCCGCGGAGGTAAGAAAAAGACGAGACGGTGAAGAAGCAGGGGAGCAGGACTGCGTTACTCACCCAGCTGCTCAGATTGAGGTGCCAGCAGCCCACCTGCTGGAGGAGAGAGAGCCCGGGGCCCAGGACTCCTGCCTGGGCTCCCGCCTCCTCCGGCCCGGCTGAAGCTCCATCCCGCGGGTACATGACCCTTCACGGTCCCACCCCCGCCCCCGTCTCCTCCTCCTTCCACCTGGCCCCCCCAGCTCCTCCTTCCCTCTCTCTCTCTCTCTCTCTCTACGCCGGGGAGAAGCCCTCTTGCTTCTCTTGGACGCTTCTCTCCTCCACTTGTCTCCTTCTTTTGTCTGTTTCTGCCTGGGCTCCTTCCTCCACTGTGTGCGAGTGTTGTGCTGGGCATGTGTGGCGTGTGTGCATGTGTGTTTATCGTCCCCCCTCTCTTTGCTCTCGCTGCCGTGGCCGACTGAACATTGTCCCCTCAGGTTTTTTGACATGAGAGAGTGCGCGTCTCTTGAGATGTCGAAGGCAGGTTCGGGGTCTGAGGCCTAGTTTTCCTCGTAAACACACAGTCGGCACAATCCTCCACACCCACCCACATCCATTCTTAAAAAAAGAAAAAGAAAGAAGAAACCCCTCACTCTAACAACAGACGCTTTGCAGTCTCCTCTTCTTCTCAGTGAAAAGTTTGATGCCGGTGACAAGAAGCTCAAGAAGCCAGAATGTGGACAGAGAGAAGGAGAAATTACTGTGAGCAGATTTTCAGCACTGCTGCAGTCTTCCCACAAGCAATACTCCAGAAGAAGAAAAAATACTCACAAACACACACACACACACACACCCAGAAATCAGTTATTACCCAAATCCCTGCTGTACGTTGGGCCTGTGTATGTGTTTCTCAGAGTATGTGTGTGTATGTGTGTGGGCTCTGCTGTGCCTCCAGGATGCCCAGAGACGAACTGGCAGCTTGAAAAGCTTTGGCTACAAGGTAAAGCGAGCAAGGCGAGAGATGGAGACAAAGAGGAGAGAGCAGGAGAGGGAGAGAGATAGAAGGGGGGGAAAAGGAACAAGACACAACAACATCCACAAAGGGAGGGCAGGCTCAGCAAAGTGTGGCCAACAGTCACTTTATCTGTGTGATGCTGACAGTCCCTTCTTCGTACTCACTTTCCAGGGGAGGGGGGGGGATTCTTCACTCTGACACGGACGTGGCATCTTTCTCCGCAATCCTTTTTACCCCCCCCCCCCCCCTCCCCTCTTCACCCTTTTCCTAAACAATACCTTAGAGTGGAGAACAATCTTTCTCTTAACTCCCCCCTCGACTCTATTCAGGGTTCATGTGAACAAGGCCTCGAGCCCTCCTCACTGCCCTCTTCTCCCTATTCTTTGCCTTTCTGCAACTATTTCACCTTCAGATCCGCCATTCTTCTCAATACTTAAGTCAAATGATAAGCTTCTCATGGTCAAGACTTCCTTTCAACAAGCGCAAAGAAATTCAAGAGATCTGTTTGACATTAGAGCACACACACACACACACACACACACACACACACACACATACACACACACAGACACACAGACACACACACACAAGGTGCATTGAAGGAGATTCCATCAAACACATGAGTTTTGATTTGGGATTTTTGGAAAACTAAACATGTTCCTAAAGTCTGCCACGTTGTTTTCAAGAAATGTGGGTCAATAGAAAATCTTAGGATGGCTGAGAGAAACGATGTGTTGACACATTTAATGGCAATATTAGGGAAATATAATATTCTCTAGAGCAACATAAAGGATCAGAAATGTTCCTTTTTTTCTCAGGAGTTAAACCCCCTCGGATGAAGACATTGTCTTTTTTTCACAGCAACTTCAAATTGTCACAACAGAATAAACCGTTTCAATTTTATTTTTTTTTTGCATTCTATGATTAACAAGATGTGTCAACCGTTTATTATCTTTTATAACCTCTAACAACCCAAATTAAGACTAATTACCATGACAAATTAAATATTTATAGAAATAAATATCTCTATGTAAACACAGTAAGACTTCATATATTTACAATAGAACCTGATGAAATAAAATACTAAAGAAAAAATAATTCAACTAAGGGAATTAAGACATTTTATGAGGCATATAAAAACAAAAATATAAATGTTGTCCAGCTGAAATAATGCATTTGCAAAAATGGCCATAGAAACAAGTAAAGAAACGTGGAGACTTTTCTCTTAACGCTGCTCCTTTCTTTTGCTGGTGCACTCGTTCAGCCTCTCTGTCACTGTTGGGACCCGGCTCGTCCCCTGGCCTGCAGCAGGCAGTCCCGAGGCCCTTAAAGCCAAAACAAAGCCCTGGGAATGTCCTTTACACAGCCTGGACAATAGCGTCGCGGCTCCAGCTTGACAAGTAAAAGAGCTCCGACAAGGCGGTGGCTAATTGCCTGCCCTCCCTCTATTCAGCCGGCCTGCCACACTCCTGCCATCTCCTTTTGTCCCACGTGTACTTTCTTAAGTAAACTGCCAGTTCACCAGCAAGTGATGGACAGCTCCCAATCACCCGGCGACAATGGCATCAACGCCAGAACACAAGCGAGCACGGGAGGGAGGGGAGGAGAGGGGGGGGAGAAAATACTCTGTCCCACTCCACTGTCTGGGATGTTCGCACGAGACCAAAAAGTGTGCAATACAACAAAAAAAAAAGAAAGAACAAAAACTTTTACAAAACAAGGAAACGGAACGGCCTGTGACCTTAATATATGAATTAATTCACACAGATAAATGTGAACAATGCAGGATGTAACCAAAGTGAGAAAATGCCTTGAACTAACTCGTCTGCTTCTCTTCTTTTAGCATATGCTAGAATAATTATGGTGTAATTATGTTATTTACAAAAATCAGATACAAAAAGATCATAAAAGATTTTAGATATAAACAACAAAAAATGTTAACCCTGAGTTATTAATGTTAACTATAGCACAGAAATAGCAGATGCAATCAAAATCCCTAAAATCCAGATGTCAATAAAACATATATTTGAAACTGCTTCAATATAAATAATAGTATTTGTCAGTTAGATTTAATATAATAGTGGTATACCATACAATAAACAATAATACTATTTAGTTTGAAGTCTTAGAATAATACAACCCTGTCAGCCTGTCAAGACAAAGCAATCAAACACTGCCTTTCATTATCCAAATTGTCAATCTGTCACTTAGCAACATAAGTGTTATAAATTGCCAAAGAAGCCCAGAAAAATATCCACGAACACATGCAATGAAAACATGATATTTAAAGCCAAATAAGCCGCATAAAATAAAGCCCAGCTGTAATTAAAATCTTGAAAAGTCTTACCATTTAAAAGAGCTGTATTTGGGATGCTGCTCGCTTCCTGGTTAAAACAAGCATGCTGGCACTCGTGGTGGTGCACAGACTCCAAGCAGACTCCCACCACCATGTCAGCCACTAATCCACTGGGGGGCAGCACCTCGTCTACGGCAGCGCTCGCTAACGCCCGATGAGTTAAGCCGATAAGAGAGCGGCCGGAGGAACCGGGGCGAGAGCGCCGACTTAGGACGCCAGCCCTCCAGGTCCCAGGGCGAGGAGGACCACGGTGGCCGGAGCGGGCTGCTCGCTCTCAGCCCCCTCACGCATTCAAACGCACACTTAGGCTGCGCTGCGCCGCTCTTGTCTTCTCTTCTCCGCGTCTGACCGGGACCCCCTCTTTCCCCCCCGCACCCATCTTCATATCCCCCCCTAATAAGCTCTTTTGTGTCCATCTCTCTTTTCTTTGATAAGTTGAAAGAACAACAAAAAGAGGGAGCGAAAGAGAGACGCTTTCATTCAGCGGCTTGGCAGAAATAAAGGTAGTGGAGTGCCGTCTATAGGAGTTGCCCTAACTTGGCTAAACTCAAGCAGCGGGGTGTCTCTCGTCATGTCATTAATCCCCAAAACTAGCCACGCTCCATTCACCGCAAGTCACACTAAATTAAATACAAAATCAGAAAAAGAAAAAACACAAATGCCGGGCAGGAAAAGTGTCAGAGGAAAAAGAAGAGAAGAAGAAGAAAAAAAAAGGCGAGAGAAAGCGCTCCGATCCGGGGCAAAGGGTGTGTGGTGTCGCAGCCACGCTGCCCCTCGGTCGCCACAATTTTTGATGTAAGAAGCCACGGAGAAAAAAACAGCCACAGAAAAGACTAAAAAAAACCCCAGATATTTATCACGGAAAGAGCAGCTTCGTAGTGCAGCTTTTGCACCTCCAACTATTCTGCCTGAACTCTCTTAAGACAGCTGAGAGGCGAAAAGGAGCCCCACTCCAAAGCCAAACCTGCCACCACAACAAGCCAACAACAGCAGTTAAAACAATACCAAAAATACCGATAAACGGTTACAAGCCCTGTATGGTTTTAGGGAGAGCTGGCAATAGAAAATTCAACCCGGCCAACTGGTGGCTTTAAGAGAGGAAGCCCACTCTTAAAGCCGTGATCCGACCATCCACCATACCACCGCTGTGAGCCTTTTAACCACAGCAGAGAAAAAAATGACTATTGATCTTCAAATAGCGATAATTGAAAAGATCAAAAAGATTAAACAAGAAATCAAGAATGTGCCGACTTACCATGTTGTGCTCCCCGTTTGTTGCAAGTTTTTGTTTAAATAAAAAAAAAATCTTTGCTCAAAGATGCAGCATTGGAGGTGTCAAATTGTTGTAGCCGTCTCTTGATCGTATTACTTCCACAGTCCTGGTTTCCAATGCGTCTGAACTTTTTCCCTTTCTCTTTTATTTTGTTTGTGGTACCTAGCCTTTTTTTTCCCCTGCTTAAGACTTTAAAAGCCTTCAGCTCAGCAAAGCAGCACAAATTATCTTGCCACCTTGCTCAGCTCTGATGCTTTGGCCGCTAACTTTGGAAGGCCCTTTACTACTGCATCAAAATTAGCATTGTCAAAGCAGTTAATGAATATTAATATTGTATTTGTCATTGGAGCTGGCCCATTGCTGAACTCCAAGTCATCCATCAGGGACAAGATTAAGCACACAATTATTTCTGACTGACAGGGACCAAATCTGGAAGATTTTTTTTTTTCCTCCAACAATTTAAAGAAAAAGACACAACATCATCTTAAGGTACCTCCCATGAGACGAGACAAGATTAATACACTTTTAATGAAGCAAGATTTCATGGTGCATGAACAGCGGGAAATAAAGGAGAGGAATATAAAAATATTTTTGACTCCTAATTTTAATTTTTTTGAAGGGATTGAAATCATAAATTACAAATAATTTTGATGACGGAAGACAAAATTAAAATCCTTTTTGGTTGTCTTTCTTTCTTTCTTTTGATAAAATACAACGGATTTATTCTCCTTGATTTTCTTTGTACAAGAAGATCTGGATTTGCTTCTCTTTTTTTTTTTCCCCACCTTTGTTGGAACATTTATAGAAATAAGACGTACAAGCGCTGCACCCTGAACGTCGCTGGTGCTAAATTTAACATGAAACATTCATTAAAAAAAAACAAAAAAAAACCCGGACCTCCAGCGCACGGAGCGCCGACCGCTGAGGACCACACAGAGAGCCTCCATCAGCACCACCCGCTGCAGCGATGCAGCGCTGCTCTGCTCTCTCCCTGCTCCGCCACCCACTTCCCACAAAACAGCTTCACACCGGGAACACCGCGGCTGTCAAACACGGCTCTCTCGCACAATTTTCCCAACCTCCGTCAGATATGTCACGCAATTCTAATTATTTCCCACATAATGATGTCGTTCCAATTTACCTCCAAACAATTATGCCGGGAACGGTTTAATAAATATAAACTCTCTCTCTCTCTCTCTCTCTCTCGCTCTCTCTCGTATGTGGAATATTTGAAGCAAAAGCATTCCTACCGTAAACTGTCTTGAAGAATTAAGCAGATGACGTGCCATCATCTTCACTCCTCTCTATCCAACGCTTCACTGTATCCTGTGCCTGATATTTAAAAAGGCAAACCCTTTTTCTCTTTTCTCACATTTTGTAAAATCAGAGCAACACCGAGTCGAGCTTGGAATCAGGACCCGTCCCTTTTTTTTTTTTTTTACACAATTATCTGATTCGTTTTCTCCGTTCATTGATTTCCGTCAGGAGGAGCGCGCCCGCGTGAAAAAACAATCGCATTTCAGTCGAATTAAAACTTATTTTCTTATTTCTTTCGGAATAATACCACTGTGAAATAAAGGGAAAAGCACTGAGGGGGGTCGCGCGCGGAAAAAAAAAAAAAAAATGGCAGATGTGGGGCACTAATGCCAGCAGCCCAGTGAATTGGTGTGAGTGCGGGGGTCAAGCTGCGGGCTCACCTTGGAGCGCCGGGCCCCTGCCGACCACCATGCCGGCTCCCTAATACCATTAGCAACCCTTAGATGAACATACTAAATTGGCCTTTTGTTCTCCAGGTGCTGATCCACCCTCACCGACTCACTGGTGTCACGGACCCAAATACAGATGGTGCTGCCTTTTTCTGGGATGAATAGCGCGCTTAAGAAAGCGCTCCGTTTTTACGGATTCTCCCAATATCCGAAAAGCCGTCGGCTTCGCCGTAGTTTTTTTTCTTTTTTTTCCAGCGCTCCATTCACATATAAAACTTTGGATTTGAGATGTATTTATTAATGTTAAAATGTCCCCTAAATGTGTGTTATTATATTCACATACGTTCATCTAACAATTTAGAAGGTATATCTGCAGGATCTCACTATGAGACTTGATCCAGTTCAGCAGCAAAGAATGATGAATGTGGTCAAATAAGGGAGTCAAAGCAGAATTTAATCAAAAATGAATTCTAATTTTATAAACATTAATTTGAGACTTAATAATTATAATTATTATTTTAAGCCTGACAAATTAATTCATTTGCTGCCCAAAATCTTAAGGGAAAAACAAATATCTGTATTGACGGCATTAATTCACATAAATAAATACCATCTTCACAATACAAACATTAAACATATGAATCTATAAAGCAGATCCCAGAGTTCACAAATTCAAAAGGCGGCGTAGGAAATGCTAATTATTAAACCGCAATTACACAAAATGACGGTTTAATTGTTGTGACACGAGCACAGACACCGATGAAGTGCTTCACAGAAGGTTGCCGATGAAAACAGGCACCGAACACAGAATCCCAGCGCGGCTTAATTCGAGTTGAGAGCCTAAAACAGGTCCAATCTAGGTGAGGAGGAGAGGAGGGAAGAGGGAGACGAGAGGGAGCGGGGCAGGCGGCTCTGTGGCCCAGCGTGATCACATCAGCGCTAGTATCAAATTAACTCTCTGACTTTGAAAGTTATTGATCTGCTATTAAGACACTAGTGAACTTGATGAAGTGAGTGCTGTAGGTGACTCTGAGACTTCAAAGTCTCACACCAGCCGCATAAAACAAGCCACTTTGATCCGCTCTCCGCTCCTCGGATCTGGAGAGGGGGCTTCAGAGGAACCCCCCAATTCTGCTCTCCTCTCTTCTCGCACTCACCCCGGGCCCGAGCTGCCGCTCCAGCTCTTCCCCTTTCCCTTTTTCCACGTCTGCCGATGCCCCGAGAACCGGCAAAAGCTCCGGCGCCAACACAATGTTTAATCGCGGCGCTTTTTTTTTTTTTACAGTCAGCAAGTTGAGAGCACGAGCAGTGAACAGTGGCGCGGACAGATCTCCTTTCTGATTCACCAGGAAATAATAAACCAACACAGAAAAATGCAATATGATGTCAAAACAACTACGGGAATAAGACGGCCGGGCGAGCGCACTCGCATTAAAATTCAGTGTCGATAAGAAGGGGGATTCTTCATGCCAAATACGGCATGTAATAAGGTCGGCGATGAGAGAGACAATGCAGAGTGGGAGATAGCAGCACCATTGTGTGGTGAATACATCCCCCTCTTTGCTTAAGGCAAGTCTTCCCACTACATTAAATACTGTGTTCTGCCAATCACACCTGCCTTTTTTTTTTCTTTTTTTTTTTTTCATTTCGTGCCACTGGGTGGAGGTAGTAGTTAATGTTTTCAACATGCAGCGTATCACTTGGATACACTGAAGCAGACACAAATCACAACCGGCCCACAGAATTATTCCTCTCTACCAGCTAAAACCACTATGGGACAAATTTAACAAAAACAAGAAGAAGAAGAAGAAGAAAAAAAAAAAACAAGGGGAGAAAAGCAAACAAAAAAAACACATCTTTTTGGTCCTCGTGTTGCAGAATGCGAAGACCGAGAATCTAAATCTCGGGCTCGACCTCCACTGAGCTGCTAACTTAGCAGGACCGAGTAAAATAAATATTAACGGCTAAATTAATCATCGGCAAGACAGTGTTTGCGCTCAGGCTCCAGTGCTCTCAAGCGGCGCGTTTGTGTGTGTGTGTGTGTGTGTGTGCGTGCGTCTGCATGCAAGTGTGTCTGCACTTGGAGTGCCGGTACTAAGCTGCGTCTGTTTAATTAAGAGGGGTAAAACAGATGACAAATGCGAGACAGTTAAACATTTAATGTGTGCTTATCTCCCCCCTCATTTATTTAGTTGGGAGAGATTCAGAGTGGGTGGCGTTTGAGAGTGATGCGCCGGCAAAACGCTGGTGGAATTAGAACGCAGCCCCGTGCGCCGTGACAAGTCAGCGAGCAACACACAGCCTGACAATTGTTTTGACATTTCCAACCTAATTCTGTTTGATGAAAAAGAAAGAGATTACGTGATAAATCAAATAAACACAAATGCGGATTCTGCTATACAGCTGCTTGTGAAAAGCAACACACACACACACACACACACACAAAAAAAAGAAAATGTCATAAATAAATGAGTTTCAACATATATGACACGGTGTCACTTAATTATGGATGTATTTATAGCACCCTCGCCGAAATTATCAAAATGAAACCGTGCAATTAAAAAATGAAATTGTTTCAAAAGGGTCTAGTTTCTCCTTCGCTTCGAAGATTAAAAAACATTTTTTTCTGTATGATCCCCATTGTGTATCTGGTGCTGATGCACATTGCCTAGAGTCAATGTCAAATCCCAGCTCCGGTAGTCCCGCAAAAAATACAGAACGAACAGCGCCCGCGGCGCACACATCCCTTTACTCAACACACTTGCAATATCTCCTCCAAAGTTATCACTTCCAATGTGACAATGATAAAATGAAAATATTTTTTCCCCAAATTATATATATATATATATATATATATATATATATATATATATATATATATATATATATATATATATATATATATATATATATATATATATAGGGAGAGGGAGAAAGAGATAAAAAAAAAAAAAAAAATGGGTGGCAGCAGTGGGGGTATGGCTGGGGAAGGGAAGCAAAAAAGAGGGAGAGGGAGAAAAAGAAGAAAAGGAGGAGGAGGAGGTGGAGGAGGAGGAGAAAAAAAAAGCCCTGTGCCACGAGCATATATAAGAGAAACCTTCACCAATTAGTGGGGAGAAACGGGAGAGGGAGCTGCCGCGGCGTCGGCACTCAAAGAGCCAGGCCTCGCGGCGAAGCTGTCATGTCGGCAGGATTGATCAACAGGCCTGCTATTTCTAATGGCATGTTGTCATGAAGCTGCAGCCATGGGGAGCCACCTGCCTCAGTCCTCGCACAGCACTGTGTGTGTGTGTGTGTGTGTGTGTGTGTGTACTGTATATGTGCAAGTGTGTTTGTGTGCATGAAAGATGGGGTTGGGGGTACTGCAGCAGCCATACCTGTTCTGTGCCCATATATCTTTTACTAACAATTTAAAAACAGCCTGGAATCCTCCTCCCACTCTCTGGCAGTCTACCTTGCCTTTCCCTGAAGGTGGAAGAAATGTGCCAACCTGGATTGTTCTTTATTCTCACACAGCAGAGCCAAGCTATTGTGAAATCCAACACAATGGATACAAAATGTATACTGTGTTGTGTAGAGGGGGAAAGCAAACGGTTTTGGTTGTTTCAGAATGATAAAACGAATAATTCAGTGCAAATACAAATTAGAATTTTTAATCAATTTCACACCATTCAACAAATTAATTCTTGCTCAGTGGTATTGAAGCAGTACATTACATGCATACAACTATCCTGAGTTATCATCTGAAAGGCATTGCATTTGATTATCGGCCATTTCCTTTTTACGAAGGAAAAGAAGAAGAAGAAGAAAAAAAAAAGGCGTCAAATAATCAGCGGACAATAGGAACTCGTCTGCAAAATGTCATCGCAGGAAAAGCACAATCAAATGCACGGAAATTGCTTTATAAAAAAGAAACGGTCACGTTGTCCTCGTTTTTCAGTAATACGCCAACAAAAAAAAAAACGGCTTCCTTTTCAGCTTCGGCGGCCAAACAAGCCCGGCCTCGCAAACAATAAAAAGTCAAATAAAAGTTACGGAACTTGAGAGTTCAAGGTACGGCGGGCTACTTGGAGTGCGTGTCACGTACAGTTAACCTTTTTATCGGGCGCGCCTGTGGTCTCATCAGTCGATGAAATTCTGCGCCCGCGGCGGTGGCTTAGCCGAGGGACACCGACCAATAGAAAAATATTTCATTGTGTTAGCATTTCAAATGGCGAGTGGAGGGTGGAGAGGAGGGCATTTGGAGGGGCGGTGGGGGAAGAAGCTCTAACCGATCGTTGCCAGCGGAATTAATTGCCTATTCTGAGAATAATGTCCCTTATCCACGATCCTCGGAGGGCCGAACGCTAGCGGAGGCCACTTTTTTTTTTTTTATGTTTGGCGTCTTCAAAAAGAAGAGCGCTTAGGGGTACTGGCCGTATTAGGGCTTTAGCTCAGCCCCCTTTAGGCCAGGAAAAATAATCAGAAGCGCTGAACCAAACTTCACTAATCCGTTCCCCAATTAAAAACGTAGAACCCATTACACTTTACGTTAATGTGAATCGCCAAATAAATACTTTCAAATGAACGATACGTTTATTAAAAAAAAAAAAAAGAAAAATCGGCAAATTCGGAGTAATAATTGCATTCCTCGACGAAATTCACTTTTAAAAAAGGGAAAGAACATGAGAAGTAAAGTGCCAATGTTTGTTTGGCTTTCAGCCAGCTCCCAATAAATGGCTCAAGATGGAGCGACCCCGGTGGTGCTTCTATCCCTTTATTTAAGGGGATTTAAGTTCAGGCTCTGTTACACATTGGCCAAGCATATGCAATGACCCTAACTGATATTGGTGCATCTTTTAGCCACATCTTAATCTAACCTTTGTTAAGCTCCGTGGCTTTTCAGACTCAAAACAGCATTAAGAAGGAGTATTGTTTGGAGCGAGGAAGGAGGCAGCCCTGGGAGACGACTCCACCAAAAGGCTGGGCTCGGTTTAGGGCAGGAGCCCTCTGGAAAAACAGCTGCTTATGCACTCCAATCAGTGGGAAAACTATATTTAAAAATCCAGACTTTTTTCTTTTTTCTTTTTTCTGGGGAGGTGGAGGGGGCATCCTGAACGCTCCATCCCTCATATCGACCTCTACGGGCCTCGTTCGTGCTAGGTGTCGATTTCATCCCTCGGCAGATGGACGGGCAAATTCGCAGCAGTCCCCATTACACGCCTCTCTTTCGCTCATTGTGAATTCAGTCAACGAAGTCAATCTTATTAACTTCCGCGCCGGTTCACACATGACATTTTCTTCAATTTTCTCCCCGACATCAAAAACATCAATTAGCAGCTCGAAAATGGGAAGGAGCGAATGACAGAGTCCGATAACGCCGACTTATTTGAAGCTGAGGGTAAATCTATTCTCCAGTTTTGAATGTGTTCATTACAATTGCATGTTCAAAGAAGACCTCCAAATAGCAAAGAAATTTAATTTATCTCCTAGAAATGTCCAGAAATTGTTTTTTTTTCCACTCTTTCTTTTTTTTTTTTTAATCCTGTGTCTATCGCTCAGCCTCAGTGGGTGACACAAAGCATTGTGGGGCTGTATTTTCTTTTTCTCATTAGAACAGATCACAACTACCACAGAAGTTGAAACCCTGTACCGTAACCTCTAGAGTAACCCGTGAAAACATTTTTAACAGTCCGCCGTTTCTTTAGGAACAAAAGAAGGCGATAAAGTAGCCAGTGACCTACAGTTTTAACAAAAATATTACGACGATGGCGATAAATGCAGAATCTACTTACCCAACGAGGCGAGCTATTATCAGATCAGAAGAAATAAAAAGCTGCACAGGAAAGATTTGTCGTTTTTTATGGTTGGTATTCATCAATTGTCAAAATTAATCTTCGCACAGGTATTTTTCATATATTTTTTGATGTGCTGTTTTTTTTTTAAATATATATAAAGTATTATTGCATTGCATTTGCTTTGCATGAACATGTCAGAAGGATCCTGTGCTAATTAAATGATATTTGCCAAATTAAATAATATTATTTTTTTGTGTATTATATTAAGGAAATTAAACAATTTAAAGACTAATTTAAAATGTTCTTTATGTGTATTGGTTATTAATAACAAATGATGAGTGAGAATGAGTTCTCTTTATGTCAACAAAATTAAGACTGCATCCTCTCAATAAATAAATAAATAATACTAATATATATCTAAAATAGCGTAATATCTAATCCAATCTATTTTAAAATAGCTCTGTAAGTATTTAGCTTGATCGAGTAAATGTTTCCTGTATTATTAGAAAATTAAATAAATAAACATATGCTCAAATCCAACATCCATCTCAACTAGCATTTCATCCACGGCCTCATTGATCATTTCCTGCTCCTCCACATCACGGTTACATCAAAATGTGAAACACAAACCTCGACATTAAAGACGCTCTCTCGTGGCTCAACTCTTCTGCCTCCCATCACTGATGAACGTGTAACTCAATAAACCTTGGGCCGGTAACCTTTAAGTAAAAGGCTATTTTTTTTGCCGATATACAAACATTGTCAGACGGCTTCCTCGTGCTTGAGTTACATCTCCGAGAGGGTGAACAAAAGCAACTTCAGTGGCTGTGGAAAAACACTCGTAATGCGAGGGGGGTCGCTCGCACACGGAGCCGAGCGGATCAAGTTCCTCCGGCCCATTGATTTCTGATCTTTTGACATTATTTAGTTGCTTTTTATTTTCTTGGCCGTCTTTTATTCCATGTCACAAAAGACAGAAATGTCCAAACAAGTGATGTTGGGAATATCTACTTTCTGTCAAAAGAGCAGGCTTTTCCCGGCATAAAAGCGACCGAATGCTCTGACGCAGTGCCGAGAATCGGCGGGATGAAAATATCACTCTTTATAATGGAGGCTAATCAGATTTCGGGTGGCGTTTGCCTTCTAGCTAGAGGGAGATGGAAAGGCGCGTAGCAATGGGGCTGTAACCGATACACTCCCGGTTCATCGCCATCCTGACCTCAAGACAAAAGGGCTGTTATTCCCCCCCCCCACGTTTAATCTCGATGGTATATAAAGCCAAGAACAATTGGTTCACATCGTCAAAATCTGAATTAATACAAAATGTAATTTTTACCCTAAATTCTGTTTAGGCTGAAGGGACAAAAGCGAGCGCGTTAAATGCAAAGAAAGGCGAAGAGATGCATCTGAAAGGCGGCTGCCGGCTGAACGTTGACCACACAGTGCTGATCAGTTCCATTAAAACGGGATTTGATCATCTCCCCCGTGCGCTTTCACAGCCCGGCTTCAGATTAGATCACTGTGAAAATGGTCAAATGGTGTGTTTATCTCACTGTAATTATTTTTGATGCGGATGACAGAGATTGCTTGTTTGCATGTGGCTTGATGAGTGTGCACAATGCGAGCCCAGACATGCACTCACAAATGCACCCACACACACACACACACATGCTGGGGTGGAGAGCGCTGAATGGTTTCCTCTCAATGCCATTAACCCATTAGATAGTTTCAATAAAGGCCTGAAAATAATGTTTTATGTGCAAAAAAAGGCAGCGCATGGTGCGCATGCAATTACCGCGCCGTAATCCTTAAGTTATGACTAATATTAATGCTCTTTGTGGGTGACACAAATGGACTTTCAATGAGATTGAAAGAGAAAACCCGATGCAACAATGGGGCGTTTTGAGCTTAGCTTACAGATACAACCAAAGCAGGAAAACACCACGGCACACATTATACGCATATACGTCGACACACACGTTGCTGGTAAATGTAGCATTTTTAGCTCTCCCCTCTTTTTAAAATTCAAAGGTATTCCATGTGCTTCCAATGAACTAGATTTTGCAGAATAACAACAGCAATAACATTGGTATATTGTCGTTGCTGCTTGCAGAAATAATTTGCAGAACAACTCCCCTGGCATTCATTTAGACACTAAGTGAACTGACCTCTATCGAGTTTCCGTCTTCCCAGCTGCTGTTGCACTCATGATGCCCCTCAACCATGTGGTGACCTTGAGTGAAATTGTCTTAATCCCGCAGGGCAACTTTAAGAACTCCTGCGCACTTTTTTGCCCTTCCAAAAGCTGATAATATATTCGGAGTCACATGAGATCATCTGCGTGATGGATCCGTCCCCGTTCTCAATAATCACCTCTATTTTCACTTCACTCGAGTTAGGCTGTGTTACTAGATTACTGGCCCTTCGTATCTACCTTTCCAATTACTTTTAAGAGTTTTGGATGGACAAATTTGCGCTTTCATGTCCCGTGTTAGCGGATGAGTCGCTGCTTCTGGCCATGAAAGGAGACTTTTTAATGAGCTGAGGTGAGGTTAATTGGTTCGCTAAGATCCTCCAAGTCATGTACCCCTATATGAAATTAAGTCCATTTCCTGGAGTTTCTCCGGACGTATTTAATAACAAACACTTCAGCCCAATTTTCATTTCCTACAGAGAGAGAGGGAGTAGAGGGAAAGGGTGGCGGAGTTTGGTTGTTTTATTCGCCTTCACCATCCCGCACCGCAAACGCTATCTCCGTCTTCAAAGACCACTGGTGTAATGTCAGCTCCCGTTCAGAAGTTGTGTGAATGTCCTGTTGCGTATAACTGCAAATGCAGCAGTGTCTTACACAGATACCTGAAAGCTAATTACCGGCCAAATACTTTTCCCAGCATTGTTTGTAAAATCTGCAAATCCGTGACGCCGGACTACTGTTACTGTGGCTGCACAACTTGCATTACAACATAATTACATGCAAGGATTCGCAATTTATCGGCGACAACACATGATTCCCTTTGTGAAGTTAAAACCCTTATAATACATTTAATTATTTAATTAAGTCAGAATGCAAGAAGACACAGTTCAAACAGTGTGTGTGCGTTAGATTCCCTGCATATTTAGATTGTGTTTCTTTGTTAATAATATGCCAGCCTGACACTTTTGCTGTTGTTTAAATTTGTCTAACAATAAAAAGGTAGATTTTTCAGCACTCGGGAAAATGCAGGGGAACCGCTGTGTCTACGCAGTAATACAGTAATACAGTAATCCTCCGCAAATCACTGAACCTTTCACTTGCTATTAGGAACTCCGTGATGTGAATCGGCCCAGACTAAGAGACCTTGTAATCAACACTGGTGCAAATGTGTTAAGTTCAGCGTCTCGTTGAGGGGGGTTCAATGGTCCTGACAGTGTAATTACGGGTTGCCGCCACAATACAGCGGCCAGCGCACTCAACGCTAATTCAATCCATCTTCATTTCCAAGCGCAACGCCCCTACCGTTGATGGATAGTTATCATTAGAGACTGACAAAGCCCTGAAACAACTGAGGCGTGAGCGGCAAAGCGTGTGTGTGTGTGTGTGTACGCCGGGTGTAAAGTCAAAGAGCAGGAGGATGCGTCCTCTCAGATACACACTATTGCCCCAGACAGCAGGATTATATATTACTACAAGGATGAATACATAGAGACGGGATGGGGAAGGAACTTTGGGTCAGAGACCGGGGGTTTGCATCCTTCACACACACACACACACACACACACACACACACACACACACACACACACACCAAAAGAAATAGAATACCCACATAGAGCATGTGTACGTGTGCACAACAGTTTGGCTCGCTGTGACCTCGACACACTGAGAGGCTACGGCTCGACTCACCAGCCTTTTATAGCCTGCTGCTCAGACACAAACACACACACACACACACACACACACACACACTGATACACACTCTCGTACAGGTCTGGGCACCGTTTGCAGCCAAACACTAAACCACAGGCTGTGATTGAGGCCGACTGGTCTGCTCCTCTATATTTTCAGCCTATATATTCAGTCCACCGAGGGCTGTATATCTTAATTATGTGCTCTGCCTCTTTTCCTAAAAGAAGGGGTGACAGAGTCGGCTCGTCGGGCACTGAAGCAGCAGCAGGCCACTGAAATGAGGCCCTTCCACTATTTATGGGGCCTCCAGCTCAGCCACTGCATCATTACACGACTTTTAAGCTTTGGACAAAAACACAGCCGCTGCCTCGCTCCCCGCGTCTTTCCTGGCATAACGTGCTCGCACGCCGCACACAACAGAAATCCTCCTGTTTGTGGCATTAAGCTGGATGCCTTCAAAACAAGATAGAAGTCCAAAAACTTTGTTTTTTTTTAAAAAAAACGGGAAGACTAACTAAGACTGTGAAAGGCTGTAATGAGTAAATAGCTCAGAGGGTCGAAGAGGGAAAAAATGGCCAGAAGAATTTTAGCACAGTGCTGTGCTCAATGTGATTATCTCCTATTTCCTTGCGGGTCGGAGCCTTAGGGGTCACCACTGCCTTATACTCTCGGTCTCTCTCTCTCTAACTAACTAACACACACACACACACACACACACACACACACACACATACACACACACACACACACACACACAGGTTAGGCTTTGCCATTTCAATGACTCAATCGCATCTGGAGCTCTCCATCGATTGTGCTCAGTGACCCGGCAAAGGCCCACGCGGCGAGCGCCTGCCCCACCTCTCCGAATTAGAGCACGTTCGGATGGAAGCCGGCATCGTGATCGCACGTGTCCGTCAGCCAGGAGGTGGTGCTACTGGGATGTGGAGCACCACTTCATCTTTTTGCTCATGCCGCTAGGAAAAAAAAAAAAAAAAAAAAAGCAGCCGGGGGGATTTGTTTGGTTGGGGTTTTTCATAATAGCGGGGATTTAAAAGGCTTTTCTGACACCTAGAGATGTAGACACGTCCTCAAAGACACAGACGTTCTCTGTTTTACTATCGGTGTCGATTTAGCGGCAGAGAGCGCGTGGCGGTTCACAGTCAGGTGACGCTGCCTACTTGAATGCATAAGATTCTCAGACTTGTGAGCTCTTGTTCGTTTTGGCTCGGTGTGAGGAATGAATGGTTTGCTGGATCCCTCCTACGTCAGTGCACATACACCCACACAATTAAATGCGGCGCTTACTCATGCGCATTCCTTATGTGCCGCCGTACACTCACACATATTGTAAATTTTGTTCAACAGCTTCGGCGATTGTACGCATAAATGCAGGCGTAAGCTCAGCGGCCAATGCGCCGCCGTAGACGGGCTGGCCTGCTTGCAGACCCTGCAGTTTGTTTAGCAACACTCCTTTTGACGACGCCCGAAGGGTGCAATTAAGCCCAATTAGAGCCTGTCAGTTTTATTAAGAGGCACAGACTGGCCAGGCTCGGGGGCAGTGAGGGGTAGAGGAGGGAGGAGGAAGAGGAGAGGGAGGAGTAGAGTCTGCAGCACCAAGCTACCGCTACTCTCGAGACACTGAGCGAGCACCACGGAGAGGAAACCGGTGTAAATATACTGGATGCCAACCAAGCAGATACTAAACAGAAATGACAGACGAAATGACTAACTGGTGTTACCGGTAAAATATTTGCCAAGGGCCCGATCAAGTTTTCATAACCGTGTCAGGTTCTGCAGGTAACCTCGGGTGCTCTCAGTTCAAATACGTAGAGATTACCTTTATGATGCCACATAAAAGCTACTTTAAAGTACAGTTTTGTGATCAGAGAACCTGAAGGGATCAATGGATGACAAAACCAACTCATCTATAAATACTCACTGGCTACAGTGAATGCAGACATGTGTGGATGCAGATGTCACAAAGCATTTTCGGAAGGGGGATAGGGGGGTGGTGGCTGTGTAGTTATGTGAGCCTGCCCTGATACATTAGTGTGGCTGTGAATAGAGCAATACAGCTGGCGTGGAACAAAAAACTGCAGCATCTCTTTCATCAGCAAATCAAAAAAAAAAAAAGAAGGCAAATGAATATATCATTCTCTCACAATTCCTTTTCCGTCGACCCCTCGACAGAGATGTTTACAGATAGCTATCATTCCCCCTCTTTTTCACATTTGCGCTTGGACATGTTTCAAAAGACCGGGCCTTTTCATCTCCCCTCTCGCTGTGAGGAAATTTGCTCCTTAATGGCTTTCAAAACAGGAAGCGCAGACAATAAAAGAAGGGAGAAGTGAGAAAAACGCTTCGCTCCCCAGCCCCCCCCCCACCCGCCCCCCCTTCAATCGACGCATCCTTTGCGGCGCTGAGTGCTGCAGCACGCATGCTGCTGTGCCAAGGTGCCAACTGTGCCAGTCACACTGACCTCCATCTGCAGGCAACTTGATACTATCTCTCCAACCGCCGCGTACTCCCACTGAATGGGTTCACTCAGTCACAGTGAAGTCTGAATGCCATTCAAGGCTCAGGCTCGGAATTGTGTTTCGAGTTTGTGCGCTATTGTATTCTTTGTTCACAGCTGCTGTGTAAAAAAAAAAATCCTTTATCACTAAACTGAATACTAAACTGGTTGTATTGGAGGAATGCACACAGGAATACATTACTGCCAATGTGCAAATCATTGCACTATTAGGCAAATTTGAGCAGATTTTTCACAAGTCTTTATCAATGACCCTCCGAGGAGTAAGCTTGAACTGCTACGGACCGACTCAAATTACTACTCAAAGGCTCTCTTGCAAAGTACCAGGCTTACTATTTTAATAGTATATGTAGGTGTCTGTTTACTCATGTTGTATTCATAATTCCGCCTCCTGCAGGGCATCCGTGTCCACTGAGTGCCCTTGAACATGCCATGAGTAGTCTTTCTGCGCCTCAACTAAAAAGAGACCTGAAAGACAGCTACACACGCTTCCGCACAGTTGGATAAAACAAACCTTAACCACACAACTCAACCTCACCAAAGAACTTGCTTTTTTTACAAAGGATGTTCAGAAGAGTGCTTTTTTTTCTCTCTCTCTCCTCGTCTTTGCTTTTTCTCTCCCTGGGTAAAACAAATGCATCATTTTTCAGGAAAAAAAATATATATATATATATTTATATTTATCTTTACTCCCTCCTCTCCCTCCCATTGTGCCATTTCCGTGTAAGGAAGCGTTCCCTCCCATTGATTTTCTCCCTGCCACGGCCCTCCACACACAAGGCGCTTCCTTTCTGGTGTCATCCTCCTTGTGCCGTTCTCCTTTCAACTGTGTTTTACTCTTGTGGCATAATGCTCGACTGCCAAACTAGCGTTGGGGATGGGGATGTGGGGGGGGGGGGGCTGCAATGGGAGGAAAAACTGATACACGCGCTCAAAAAGTTTCAGCTATTGATTTCTTTTTGATGCAGATGGGGGAAAAAAGAGAACTGTTCAAAGCTGCGGAGAGTCTTTTTGATCACCCTCACAGTGGAGCCAGTTGGTAATGGTGTTGGTAGGAAGGCACAAGGATGGTCCGTGTTTGTCTGTGCTATACATTGCTTTGTTACACATTGTGTTAGGGTCCACGCCTTTGATTTGGCGCGGTCAGAGGGCTTATTAAACGCAATCACCAGCGTGCACTCTGGCATGCTCGCATCAATAATGAGCGCAATCGTCTGGAGAAAGTGTCAATTCCAATGGAGATTGAAGAAGGAAGCAGATCAGGCCTACAGCTCCATCTCAGAAAAAAAACACTGAAAGAACTGCGGGCTCGTGAGAAAACCCAAATTTGGGCCGGACCAAGCTCCTCAAGGGAGTTGCCAGGTTTACGGAGGTAAGGAAGCGGAAAAAACTGAAATGTGCAGCGCAATAAATGAGGGAAAAGTGGGGGGGGGGGGGGATATTTCTGAAATCAATATGCTGGAGACAGAATGCTGAAATCAAAGGTATCAGAGAGCCATGTGCAGAAATCTTAGAGATGGAGGAGAAAGCTAGCAGGAGTATTTTCCAGCCACTGCTGCTCCTCATCCACAGCTTCAGCTCCCCGCTCGGTCGGCCCTCTGTGATGTGCGCCTGTGTCCACTGGGGGCTACAATTAGCCCATCAAACTCATTCCAGCCGGGAATCCACAGCGCCTCTCCAATCCTCTTTTCTGGCTCTCCGATGCCCGGGCTCCTCCAAAGAGACAGGCAACTTGTAAGACTAGGGGAGGTAGCCTTTGATGTGCCAGGTTCTGCCGAGGCCTCCCTTTTTGCTCATATCAAGGCTCAGGAGATACAACAATTAAAATGGCGGGAGAGGCAGGCTGACACCGCAGCGTGCACCCGTGCAGCTTGCGTGCCACGTGCACCTTGGACATGGCCGTCGTCGGTAGGAGGGTGGGGGGGGGGAGGGTGCACCGCAGCAATAGAGCAGATGTCAGTGCCCCAGTGACTCGTGAAGCAACGAGAAGCAACATACCAGTTGAGAGCTCTCTATGCCAATGAAATTAATCTGTCATGTGGCTCCTTCTGGCTTCTGATTGGCTGGCCCTGTTTTTTTTCCCCCCGTCTGTTTCAGAGCTCTCTGCCCTGTGGCAGTGGTGCAGCATTTCACAACATTTTCTGGCAGGTGATCCTGTATTTACTTTGAATGTTACTTCACTTACATTTCCACATTAATTGTCTAAATAATTCATGAAGCAAAATTTCAGTCTTTTTCACATTTCAATTGTAAAGATTAGCTGCTATTTGTTTTACATAATTTTATATTTTAGGGTTTCCCTAAATTTATTATGACCCTATAGCAATCAAGAGTCGTTATATTCGTATGTAACTATAAGTGTAGTATTGTTCTGTTGGGGGTTGTATTCCAGCAACATGAAGGTAAGCTCCAAATGTAATATATGGAACCGAGGATACACTTCAGTTATATATATATATATATATATATATATATATATATATATATATATATATATATATATATTCTACCTTTGACCTCATCTCAAGAGATGCCATGTTGTGTCCTGAACAATCTCTTGGCCTGTGTTGCAGTCGGCTGCTGCTTAACGTGAGACACAGCTCCACGTCTGTCTCTGCTCTAGTGGGGCTCGGTGGCAGACAGCCAGGTAATTACACAGCACTGACTACCAGCCCGGAGACTACGGCCCACTGCCACACACACACATACACAAAAACACGTATTTGTATGCGAGTATACAGATCACACAACCCCAACCCCACCTGCACACACACATGACATCTTTCTCCCATTTATCTCCACACACGCACACACACACACACACACACACACACACACACACACACACACACACACACACACACACACACACAGAGGCCCCCGCCAAACACAAGGACTACATTATGTCAAGGAGGATTACAATGACTCCAACCTGACCCGGCTCTCTGCAGCTGCTCTGCCTCTGGCGTGAGTGTGCCAAAATTTACTGCTTGAGGTAAAAGACTGTACACAGTTTAAACAGTTGTGTACTTATGCAGATACGCAGCTTCTGCGTGTGGTTTGCGTTAGTTTGCTGCTGTGGAGCGAGCTGGAGTCGGGCCCAATATGTCATTTAGGGTCAGTGATCTATTCACTTTCAATTCCCTGAATTCAGGAAGTGGTTAATTATTTATTGTTTTAATCCTCAAAAGATACATGAATGGATAAACTACTCAGTCTGCATATTCAATCTCAAAATGTGGAATTGTGAGAAAACTGCTTTAATCTCTTTTAACTATTGTTGATGATGTCTGGCACAGAAATACTGTTGTCTCTTTACTTATAATTTATGATCATAACATCCACCATATTGTGCACTCTTCCAGGTTATTGCGATCTCTGCCACATCACATGTAAGAAGATTTTATCAGCTCTGTTTAATTCATTTGCTTTAGTCGTCATGCATGCACAAAGACCCTAGTATGACATCACTACTTCTTAAAGCCTTTGCGAGAGCTTAAGGCATCCAAACACAATGGTGTATACAGAGTCGCCACAAAGTCGCTCCAAAAAGCAGATATTGTAGATTATCTACAGGGCTGATTTCATTAGTTTTTATGATTCCTCACTCATCCCAAAAAGACTTTGAGGAAGTAGTACTTTAAAATATCAAGAGCATAGTGATACTTCATCATGGTAATGTCATTACTCCCATTGTTATGAGTTTTAAAACCTTCATATGAGGTGAATGTCATCTATGGCTGACATTAGACTACAAGGGGTTTGGTCACTTGATTACAAAAGCGCCAAAAAGTCAGTCAGTTGGGCAAGTAAACGGCATTTAAAACAAAAGGAAGTCATGCTTCAAGCAAGCAGGAGGTATCTTCTCTCCCTTGTCGGTTATTGCAGACTTTATCCAAAGAAAAAAATCTTAAAAAAAATGAAAAAAAAATGCAATGGATTCCAGTGAATGCCAGTGAGAATCAAGCGAGCTATTCATGCTGCCAGTTGATTTAGGCACGCCTCGCTACACACCAATCAGCCCGGCCCCGGCCTCACCAGCCACTCACTTGTCTGCCATTCCAACACAAGATGGAGACAGTGCCAAAAGTTCCAATTAAAATATCCATTTGTGATGTCTGTGCAGAAAAAAAAGAACAAAAAAAAAAAAACAGTACCAGGCTTTTTCGATAGCGTAGGAGAAAATACAACAAAAGCTGCCAAAATTCTGTGGACAAGCCACATACTTAAGAGTTTTCTGTCTACACAAACTAAATAAGTATGAAGAGTGTGTGTAGGCAGAATGTGTGTGCACGGGAGTGGGAGCGTCTTGTTATGGAGGAACAGAGCATGTTGCAGATAAGAGGGCGACGCTGTTCAAAGAAAAAGGCAGGCCGGTAAAGTGCGCGCCGATTCGACATCATCGCCTTACTGTCCCTTAATGAGCCTGGAGAGGAAGTCTGGTGTCCATAGAATCCGCTCCTGTCTCGCTCCAATCACGCTGCTGGGCTTTTTATTCAAATCTCACACACAACTGTCACACAGCCAGTCTGGCCGCGCTGTTTATCGTATTCCAGGAGGATGTTAACAAGACAAATGAATGAATAAATACACAAATAATGCGTTTAGGTAATGTTAATAATGTATGAAATGGAAGCTGCTTTTTGACAGTAGCGCTGCACTAAGGATTCTTCCCAACTTTGGTGACAGGCTTGTTTATTCTTTTCCCAGCATGCAATTCTCGGCATCGTTTCGCAGACGACGTCTGGCCAATGGTATAGCACATCTCACTGATGAGGGAAAAGTGGTGTGACACATTATTTGAGACTTCTCTCCCATGAAAAACAAAACTAAACATATACTGTCAGGATTGAGCCGTCTCTCCCTTCATCCAAAACGTCGAGTATGATGATCCCCCTTAATCTCATGGAATCCAGGTCTCCTTTCCACCCCATGACACTTCCCTCCTGCTATTACATGACTGATTTCAGTGACGTTTTAACAGGCCATTCAATTAGAGCACATTTTTTTCCAGAACGGCTGCATAAGTAAATACAAAAGCATGTGCACACCTGCACAGGTATGCAGGAGCAGTCAAATCACAGGGTCACGTGCCGCAAAGAACTGTCCCAAACTTCCAGGACTATTATAAAAGGAAAGAACAAAAAACAGGAGCGGAGGGGGCGGGGGGGGGAGAGAACGCTCAAAGACATTGACTGGGTAGGAAAATAAGTCTCTCATCAAATTCCTTCCCTGGGCCGAGACAAAAGCAGGACCTGGCACTCAGGCACCGTCGACTACACACACTCGGAAGACGGAGAAGAAGAAAATAACAACACGCACATCAAAACCGGAGCCAAACAAATCCAAGAAAAGTTCAGATAGGTCTTCAGTGGAACTGCCAAGAGGAACAAAATCAAATAAATTGGAGCGGGGGGGTAGTCTCGTTCAGGCTGGCCCGACAAACCGGAAAACATTGTTTAGAATATATGAGGAAGGTGACAGAGGACGATGCTAAATGACTCAGAAAGCAGATACCCCGTGTTTACCCTCGCAAACTCCAAAGAAAAGCCCCTCTCCTGTTATAACGCAAAACTGAATTCAAGGCGGCTTAAGTGCTCTCTGGAATCACTCAGCATTCCTCCGTCTTCAACACACACACACACACACACGCACACGCACACACACACACACACACACACAGTTCAAATTTGACTGTGACAGTGTATTCATCCATAACTGTGATTTGTTCTTTGGGGAATTTGGCGGGGCTTCATATTCTCTCCCCCCATCTTTCCCCACTCCAGCCCCCATCTCCTCTCGCTGTCCAAAAGGCTGTCTCCATCACTCTCAATCCCGAGCTGATTTGTACATATGTACACAACAGACAGTCGCCATAGCAATTGTGGGATCGCTCAACGCTAAGTCATTAGGAAGACAGAGGGATTGACGAGGCGGCGTAGTGGTCTGATTAGGATTCAGGCGGCGGCAATAAGTTCTTTGGTGCGTTCTTGAAATATCTTTTGTAGTTTAATTAACAATTGTTTTTGTCTGATTATTGATTGCTTTAAGGTAATGCTTGCCATCTTAAATACTATCGTCTTAATTGATCTTGGCACTGCCCTGGGTTTCAGCCTTGAGGAAGAGTATAAATATTTAGTCTGCACTTCCCGGTGCTACTGAATTCAGGAAGTGTTTAGACCATGCGCACGGAGTGAGTGAAGCTTTCTAACTCACCATGTGGCTATTCTTAAAAGGCTTTGTTATTGGATGTCAATGCACAAAAGCTTTCCGATAGACCACGAAAACTTGACTTGTGACTTTATTAGAAACATTAAACTCCCGACAACTGCATTGTGAACTCAGGTCAATAGTTTCCCTAAAGAAACTGCCACGAGCGTTACTTATGTCCCTGATATCGAACAGTGACTCAAGCTAGACACCCTGTGCCGCCTGCAGACTAATATAACAGACAAACACAAAAGCTCTCATCTGCTATCGCACTTTTAGTCTGGTTGTTGTAGTAAACTGACAGCTGCCTCCATACAGAGAAGGCCTGGCTTGTCTTTGTTGTGATTGGTCGGCTCAAAAATACACAAGAAGCATGCTCCTCTAAAGAATGAAACTTTTCTCAACTTCAGAAAAGGCTGTCAGTTCATTGCAAACACACCTTTGCTTTTTCTTGACTAAACAAAGGGTGCACCTACAGCACATGCATGCATGCATACAATATGAGTTTATGAGTTTCATATGACTCAAAAGAGCAAAAACTACTCTGCATTCTGCCGGCTGCCCCTGGGATATGCACAAAATCTGTTCACCCAGTTTTCAAAAGTTCACTTCCAAACTTCCTGGAAAAAAAAGGGGGCAGACATTTCTGAGGAATAACAAAGAGGGTTAGTGGGAGTAATAACATTGTGTTTAATCCCACACAATTCTGCCTCGTACAAGAGCGAGAACAGCGAACCAAGGGGGGACTCGCAGTGAAAACAAACCAACGCTCCTGCAGACTGATGCGTTAGCAACGAGTACAACATAATCCAGTGTCAGGATCTATAACAAATTACTGAAAATATATTTCCTTTAGTGCATACCTAAATTGAGAATGATTCCAGCTAAGATAAGGTGTATGTTGAGACTAAACTCTTCATGCACTGACACAGAGTCTCCCCGTTTCCTCAGCTGCCCTCCTGCCCCCGTCTTCTTTTTCTACATTGTTCCCCCTCCGCTTTGTGGCTCAGCTCAAACCTCAGCCCCTTCCTCGCTGCTGCTGAGAGGGAAAGAAACGAGGTCACGAATCGCCTTACTCCAGCCTGCGTCCGTATGGTCACAACTCCCCTCCCCTCCCTTTTCCGCACCTTCCCCTCGCAGCACCTCTCACTCAAAACCTCATTCCATCACCGCGGCCAAATCCGCCTCATCCATTCCCCCCCCCTCCCCCCCCGTTTCATTTCTTCCCTCCGCCTCTTCTCCACTCCCACCCTTCCTGCGCCCTCAGCCCAGTGCTAATTGGTAAATCTGTTGAACCATGCCAGCCCCAACAATGAGACACCTGGAGTTCTGTCAAAACAAGTTCCCCTGTGAAACGGCCTCCAGTGTTAATACAGTAGCGCCCGGAGCTGCCGAGTCTGCTGTCGCTCACGAGGCCGGCCGCAGAACGGAGCCGGAAATCGCGCAATCCGGGGAAATTTAGGAGTGGTTCGTCGTAAATTTGATTATTTATCAACACTTCTGAACCTTGATCCTAGTTCTTTGTGCGAATGAACTATGACCAAATCACGATTACCACGTCTCTCTGAAAGCCTCCTGGGTTACAGTGTTGTTGTTTTTTAATCTTCTTGTCCAGGATCCGGCCCGCAAGTCTCTGGGTTAAATGAGTTCGCGCTGTCGTACGCAAACACATGGAAGTTATAACCTGACACAGCTCTGACTACCAGTCATCTAAAACTCCAGTCACACCTTAGAAGCAACGATACTACATCTACGCTGGTGTAGACAAAGGTGTGTTTGTCAGCCACACATGCAGAAAGACAGGCACACCCAACAGTGATCCTGCCAGACCTTGTCAAACAAGTTCTAGCAAAGACGCTTGTATAAGAGAAGGAGAGGAGGCCGGCAGCAAGTCGACAAGAGGATTGTTTTTCTGCTGTTACTTATTTCTCGTTGAAATCCTCATCGACAACACCGTCACATTAATAGCTATTTGCACCATAAAGCATGATTTATCTTGTTTCTCTCTTTTCTTTTTTGACTTTTTTTTGCGTTAACTGGCAACAAATGCCCTGCAGAGTGTGCAAAATCAACAAGCAATTGATTAGTCAAACAATTCAAGCAGGCAATCCACAGAGCCGTGGAGATTAATAAACTTGCCCTATGGGTGTCAAAGTGCCAGCATCTATCCAGCTTCAACACAGGTGAACGAAACAAACCGAAACTGAAGTCCTCAGCATGTCAGCTGGCAGAGGCATCCAGACTAAGTCTACCTTTAAGGTCCACGTTCTTTACATTACAGTTTGTATTCAAGTGATTTCTTTTTTCTTTTTAAGGTTACAGGACAACTACAGAAAAATCTGGACTGTCTTGGATTAGATAACGTGCAGTGTTACTTCACTTTAAGGTTAGGTCATACATCCAGGCCCAGATGCTGTTTATAAAGACAGCGCAGCAGCTTCTCAATGAAGTACAAACACAACTAAAAGACTGGTGGCTCGTAGGCCTACTCTAAGCAACTGCACCCGCCATGACTCTCAAAGCTCAACAGTTCCTTATCGTTAAACATGAACGAACCAGAGACTGATACCGGTTAGTCATAAGACAAATAAAGTTGGCAAATGGAATCCTTAACACAGAGAAATGAGAAAAGAGCCAAACAAAGATAAACAAGAAAACACCTTGACTACCCGGTGAGGCCCTTTTTTTTTTTTTTTAGTGTTTCACATTTTAAGGAAGCACTTTGAAATGTTTGTACCATCCAAAGTATCCCTCCCCCACAAACATCGTATCACCGAATTGACATTTCAGACATTAAAAAAAGCACACCAGCAACAAAGCAGCAGCACGCAATGATAGCACAAAGCACAACACAGCATGATTATCATTATCATCATTATCATTATCATCATCACCAGTATTGAGGTTATTTTTGTTTAAAATCATCAATTATCAGTTGTTAATTTGCGTGTGGAATCAGCCAAAAAAATCCAACAAGATATTTTTGGAATTCAAAGGTCTCTCACCAAATGAAATTGGTGAAGGCTCAGATCTGACTGTCCGGGGAATTCCCAGCAGAAGGGCCCCTGAAAGGCAAAGATGGATGTTCCCAAGTCACACAATTATATCAGCTCTCCATCTCTCCATCTCTCAATCCCTCTCTCTCTCTCCCTCACTCTTTCTCTCTCTCTCTCGCACTCTCTCTCTCACACACACAGACAGACACACACATATACACACACACACACACACATCTGCACACAATCCTAGCCGGCCAGGTTTTATGCAAAAGAAACATGTTCTCGCTGGAAATAAAGCATCCCCTGGCTTTTTAGTTATTTAAACTACTACCTCGTCTCTGCTGGCTCAGCATTCTCCTGGGTGCATGTTCGGCCACATTATTATTAATCTTACACGGCTAGACTGGGAGAACACTGGCTCTGCACTGGTTACATGGCTGTTGGTACTGGCTGGCTGGTTGTTAAAACATTTTTTTCACTTTGCTAGAACATTGCATCTCCTCCCCATCTACACCCTCAGAGATGTTCAGGAGCAGTCAGGCTGCTCTGGGGAGCCACTGTCGCCGCAAAGTGATAGCTATCACGGTCCGACACAGGAGGAGTAAATAACATCGCCCGAGTGTCGGAAGTCATGTGTTTCTTGATGTTCAATTAGAAAGTAAATGGGAAGTAAGAAAGTCTGCCGACTACGGGTCCCCAGAGCGGTCATGTCTGCTATGTTCATCG
This sequence comes from Clinocottus analis, assembly GCF_023055335.1. Lineage (NCBI taxonomy): Eukaryota > Metazoa > Chordata > Actinopteri > Perciformes > Cottidae > Clinocottus > Clinocottus analis. The sequence continues at coordinate 5,848,665 of NW_027175920.1, read as the reverse complement.
CTACACTGTGTGCACTGACGCTGAAGCTGTGAGCTGCCTAGTCTTACTAGCTGGTTACATCCAAGTGTCTTCAGAGGAGGAGGAGGGATTCAGAGGTTAACCTGGCAGATCTGTGCCTGCTGCTCGGAAGAGCAGAAATTCAGATCTTACATCGTTGTTAGAAATGTCAGGAGATGATAGAGGACAGGGAAGGAAGAAAGAGGAGGAAAATAAGGAAAGGGAGTTATTGATTTCCTAAGGAAGAAAGGACATGCTAGTGGAAGTCTCAGAACATGCGGAGAAACGCAACAGGGCATTTAGTTTACTGAAGGGCTCCGGGACCTGAGAACTACTGCGCCAGTCGCTTCCTCTGCAACAAGATCACTGGGTTCTATTTGTACTTGTGCTTGACCCCGGGGCCAGCGAGATAACTTTTCATAACAGCTATGCAGTGAACACTGTGGTTATTGGTTAACACGCACGCACACACGCACGCACGCACACAGAGACACACACACTTACAGATACAGATACGTATTATCCTTTTAAATGTGCATGTCCAACACAGAGTCACACATCCCTGGGGTAGTTTAAGTTCACAGGGGTTATTCAACGGTCAAATAACACAGCAAGGAAAAATAGACGACAATACCCTAGAGCTATTTACACACACAAAAACGAACACAGAGTCAAAACAAAAGAACTGCTTTTCACATTTCCTACAGTAAAATGTTGTAATGGAGAGGCTCTATTACGATGTTCTTCGCACATTCAATGTATTAATTATAAGTTATTTAACCCAAAGGGCAATTTATGACCAAGAACCTTTACTTTCAAATGCTTCGTGCTAAAGTAGCGAGAAGACGCTTGAGTCAATCTGCGGTTTTGTTGCTGACTAAGCCGACACTGAGTGGATTGTCTGTGGGAACATGTGTCCGTCCCGGCTGCCGGACGGACAAAATGACTGAGGTGCTCTCATCTTCATTGTCACAGTTCCCGGGCCTGACGCCACGTCTCGATGGCCTCAGATTTGGGCCCAAGCCGATGATGTAAGCGTGACCCCTTGAACAAACGTCTCGTCTGGAGAAGACAGTGCGCTACTACGGCTGACAGGCACAATGGTCTCTGTCTGAGGTCTGGATCGCGTGCCCGAAAAGAGCTGAGATCTTCAATCGCGACGGCGCTTGTAAATAAGATTTCAAAATCGATAATGATACGGCACATTCGATTGAGAAATATCTATCCTATATGCCCAAAAAGTGGCCACTGCAATGAATGAATACATTTGTGCGGTATGGGCTTCCTCTTGCAGCAAAGGTTAAGGGTGGATGGATGCATGCGCAGAAGGAAGACAAAAGCGGGGGAGAGGTTATTTGGAAGAAGGAGCACAGTTTAAGGTCGGCATAAGCCAGGATAGAGAAAGCCTTCTAGGTAAAGCCTATGGACAGTGTGTGGGTGGTGTCTGCTGACCATGGGGTCGCTCATTAACAGCTGAGGAGGCCAGGCATCCCAGAGTTCTGGGCAATTGTTTGGCTAGCCCAGGTGCACGGCCCATTCAGACCACAGGAAGCCCCCTTTATCCCCATTACTCTAAAAAATGGACAGAGACGCGGTCAAGGAAGGTGAATGTGATCCTGGATCCGTCTTTTCTAACACAAACAGAGAGCCGCGGCCGCGTGCCCATCCAGTCCTCTGGCCCATTGTCGGGATCCACAGAGTCATTGTGGCGTTTCTTTTCTGAATGCCTGGCTAAGATGCAATTTTGTTTTTTTGTTGTTTTTTTTCATAATAATCAAAAACACGTCAGCTCTTTCAACAAAAGCCTCTCTCCAGAACACATTCTTCAGGGGAATCAAGACTGAATGGGAATAAAATAAGTATGTTCAGGAGTTGTAAAGGCTAAGGTGGGAGGTCTTGCAGGCCATAAAAATGGCCAGATTCCATCACTTCCTCCGCACTAATTACCATACACTTGGAGCAAGTGCCCTCCCTCTCTTCATCCCTGCGCCCATGCTTCACTACCTCTGACACGCACGCACACACAATAACGCACAGTGAGGCGCAGTTGGGAAATGGTTAACACTCCAGCCGTCCCCTGCTGCCAGTGAAAGCCCACAAAACAATGGAGACATTGTTCAGCCAGGACAAGGCTGTAGACTCTAAGGCTGTGTGAGCGTGCGTATGCACGTGAATGTCAGGAAAGTAGTTTGTGTGCGTGTGTGTGTGTGTGGTTCTGTGTGTGTGTATGTGTGTGTGTGTATATGCTCTTAACATTTGCATGTTTCTGCCCCAATTCCCAGAACGGTAAATTCAGAAACGCGATTTAATAAGAATGAACTTCCATTTGAAACACTTTCAATACTTTTACACATTTCATTGTGTAAAGGTTCTGTACTTTAGCTTTAAAAAAGAAAGTTTGATCAAATGACTGTGAGATGAGGTGGTTTAATACCGTTCAGTCAAACGATGTCATGATGATATTAGCAACATGAGCCGTGACTCCTGCTGAGTCCCTTACTGCACTATTGTTGATGCTATCAACACACGCACATGTTAAGTACTGGATTTACAAAACAATCTGAGATGGTATGTTGTGTTACTGGGGCAGTAATCACTGTCTAAATGTTGGAAGTGGAAAAACACAACAACATACACACTCACACACCTTCCTAAATTTGGCCACCCGCTTAAAGCTGATTCCACAAAGTCTCCTCAAGTCCACGATTTCAAATTAAAACATCACAATAAAAAAAGACAAGTTGACAAAGCCAGGACTGTTTACGGGTTTTCCCTCAGGAGCTGTGCGGGGCATGAAAAAAATGCTTCTTGGACTCTCTGCCTCAAAAAAATACACATCAATAGGTGGATAAATATTGAATAACTTTCAGCCAATGGCATAAAAGTTCAGCGGCGGCAGGTTTTGAGGCTGCCTGCGGGGTGGTCAGGCACTTCAAAGGGTCCCGCCTGGCCCCCTTTGAGGGCATGGTAAACAGGGGCATACAGCGCGCCCTCAGAAAGACCAGACTGCGTGAGGTCACTTCCCCTTTTCTCGGCTGATCCTCTCGCATTTCACCTCGCCTGAGCCTTCCGGCCAGAAATGAGAGCGTCTGTCAGCGTATCCGTCCCTGTCCGTCTCTCCTCCGACTCCAACAACTTTCTCAGAGGCCTTATCTGCAGTCATCTACGTCTTTCCCTCTATCTCTAACTGTCTTTCTATTGTTGTTTCAACTGTCTCAGGGTCACTTGGCCTTCAGATTGCTGTTATCTAGCGGGCCGATCCACGGCTTCTTATCACGACCGATGCAGCCTGCGAGCGCTGCCGACAGGCAGAGATCAAGGCGCCTGGAGTGTTTCTTCGCATTTGTAAACAAAAAGAAACTACCGTTTATGGCCGGATTGATTGATAAGGGGATCACGTACCGGAACATGTTGGCCTACAACTTCTGGTATTAAAAAAAAAAAGGAAAAAAGAAAAAGGGCTTGACTGATTGAGTGACACCAGCGGGAGTCCGTGTGAGGTTATCATTGGCATTCACGATGCTGTCCACAGTAATCTGTCTTTTCTATATGTACAACAGCCGGTATGATGCAAACCAGGGAAACATTCAATCACACTTCTCTCTCAGTCAGAGGTGGATGCCGGAGCAGGATGGCAGCAGCGGCAACTATACAAGCTGCATTTCACATTCAATTTGATCACTCTGTGCTAACAGCGAGATGTGTGCCTATGCAGCGATGCTGCAATTCCTCTGATCTTACCAGCTTGTGTGTATTCTATCAAACAGATCACACCAGGGCTGGGCAATACGACCACAAATATTACAATATATTGTCTCATATTGATCAGTGTCAGTACTAATCACCATGTCAGTTTAATAGGGCTCCCTCTGTTTCATTCTGCTTTTTTGCCTTCTGCTTAGAACTAAAGCTTAAAGAACGAAAGAAACCAGAAGGTTCATTAAAATTTCAGAAACTAAGTTATTTAACATCAAATACAACTGTTTTTTTTAGTTTTTTTTTTTTTTTACCCTGCAAAGACACATTAAGAATTTGGACAAGTCTCTAAAGTTGTGGCTAAAATTGCCATCCAAGGGCAGAAATCTGAGATCTCAATGACGACCAAATCCTACCTTTATCTGTGCTGAAAACCTAATAGAATTACAATTACCTCATATAATGTAAATATCAGTCACTTTTTATATCAACATCTTTTTTACATCATGCTAATTTATCACTTATCACTCATTTTTGCATGATCTTTTCATATAATTCACACATTGTGTGGTTGTGAATGGATCTGTACTTCCGCAATGTGCAGAGCGTATTGTTTCCATCTGACTGCTTGTCCATCTTTGTTGTTTCAAGTTTGTTTTCGCCCCACAGCCACTTTTGTGTTTTGGTGTTGCCTCTTTGTTGCCAGCCTGTTAGTGTTGCACGCCCGCCTGTTTGTATTAGGCTACAACTAGATAGAGCAACGAAAATAGGTGCTTGATTTTATTTGTGCCAAAAATTTAAAAAAACAGAGCGATGTAAAATAAAAAAATATACGTTACAACCGAAATGTGTATAAAATGACGCCATTAGTGTGTTGTGAGAAGTTGGAGCTGCAACGATTACACTTTACTGGTGTTCTCAAACTTATTTTAAAAGGGAACCGTGCAGCAGGAGTTTAGCTAGATGTGAGGTGGTAAGTATTTACAGCCATATGACTCATAGCAGGATAAAACCACAAGTATTTACCTGCAGCTTTTGCTGCCTACGACCAGTTTAATGACTTCATAGGAGTTGGGACTCTTTTCTCAGCGACTCCTAAAATAACAAAGTAAGAAGAGGCCCCCTGAACTCTTTGGTATAAAAATAACACGAGCATCGCAGGGAAAGATAAGGAGGGCCTAAGCTGGGCTTGTTTTGTTCAGAATAACGCTGTCATCGTGAGCTCTTTGTCTTAAATGCAACTTTTGACAAGGTTTCTGTTTCAAATAAACAGCCTTGTCGACTCCTGCTATTTTAGGACGTGCTTAACTTAAATGGGCAAAATAGCGACGAGGCCTCGGCTTGCCAACTTTTGAGTATCTGCTGGAGATGGTATTTATTACAGACCATAAAAGTAACTGAACTGATCAAATGTCAAAAGTGACTCAGAGGGACACTCTGTCTTGACGCGGTAATTTGTGCGATAAAAAATCATTGCTTCCCTGTGTGTGAGCTCCATGACGACTGCTAACTGTGTTGTTGCACAGAGTGCATAAACAAAAAAAAAAAAAAGGGTCAGCCGTGTATTATTAGCCCCAGCGCTGAGCAGTCACCACAGGAGTTATTATATTCATGAGCACACAAACTTGGAAGGCTTCTTCGTCTAAAATCGTTAGACGCATTTTCAAATTTTCAATTTCCACAACAATATGTAGATGATGTCGATGCCCGACAACGAAACAAAAGTAACAACTGCGTCCAATAATGGCTCCGGGCCGCCACGATCACCTCACTAATTCTGCTCGATCCCCACACTCATTGATTTTCCTGGCTCACTCACCCTGTGACCACGTACACCTCCCTATGTTCAACCTCTCCGCTGACCTCCCGGAAACTTTATGCCTCTAGTTAACTACTAAGTTCACGTTAATTTGTTCACTCTTGAGCTGCTTGTCTCTTAGATATTGACATGCCTGGGGTGGATGCTCTGTTTGTGTGTGTGCGTGTGTGTGTGTGTGTGTGTGTGTGTGTGTACTGCATATGCCCCTATGGCTGACCAGCCAACTCTCCTGCCAGACTTCTCCAACTCCATGGATAGGGTAATCAATGTTGAAGAACCGCCCACACTTCCCCCTCAAAGACGAGATGTTAGCAGCCCAGCATTAGCTCATTCTTAGGAAAAAAGTTGTCAAGATAAGGCCCGTTTTCCATAATCTTCCAGCTCAGTACAAGGCTGTGCTGATTTATCCTTTTCTCTGGGATCACTGTCCAAAGAACAACTGCTGCACCTGCCACCGCGGCGTCTGCCTCCTGATCACTCGCTAACAGACAAAAGCTCTACTCTCCGAGATCCACACAACAACTTCCATTGTCGAAATGTGCACGTGTAACAAGATTACAAGATTACATAAATACTGACTGGGTGTGTTAGTGACTGATTTAAAGGGTAAATGAAAACAAATGTGCATTTTTTTTTTTTTTCCAACCAAAACATCTATTAATGGGGAAAATGGGAGAGCTTTAACGCTGAAGACGTTTTCAGGATGGACGAGAGAGGAAAAGCAGGGCATGTGTGTCTTTCTGTCATGAATAAGGGAAGAAGAGCTGGTGAAAGAAGAAAAGTACCGGGCGGAGTGTTACTTACAACGATGTGTGCCGGTGACGGGGACCGGGCATCTTTAAGTGCTTGTCTACTTTGAAGACCTGCTTGTTGAACATCTAGCAGGGGCCATTTCATCTGTAGGTACTGAATGGTAGAAAGGAAACAGAATGGAAAGAAACAAACAAAACATGTTAACAATGCAGAAAGCAAAAACCAAAAAAAGAACAAACTTAAAAATAAGACAAAAAGGGAAGACGACATTTCTTGACAGGTGTGTGGGTGTGAAAACTCAAAAACATGGAAAAGCAAATAAAGATCTTAAGGCGGATGGTGGATGGGGTGAGGATGCATGTGTCTGAGCGTCCAGCAGGAGTGCACGCGGCAGATGTGTTAACCAAATGAATACACACTTTAAGAAATGTACTGCACAGAACTCTTTTGGGGGGCAGCCAGGCATCTACACAGTAAGCAGAAAAAAACGAGAGAAAAAACGATATTTTCTTTTAAAAAGTAGCTGACGGATGACTTTGGATTACATAAAGTCACTAATTTGGAGTTAGGGGAAAGCAGAGGTTAAAGGTACTGTACACGGCTCATGGCCTTAAGGTGACCTAATGTCATAAATGTGACTGTTGTCAGACTTTTATTGGAAGCCATAAAGAGGTTAAAGCGTGGCGTCTCACCACGCTCCTCTGGGGCTAAACCTCCTGACTGCTTCCATAAATGATTGACTTGGCCTCTATTAGTAGTCTCTCTCTCTCCTTCTCTCTCTCTCTCCCTCTCTCCCTCTCTCTCCCTCTCTCTACTGCACACACACACACACACACACACACACACAGAGATAAGCAGAAACAAGGGTCATGAGAAACATCTGTCTATGTTATAAACTGGGTGGAGTCCTTTTAATTTGATGACATGTGCTGTGTTAACTGTTCTACCTAAAACGGTTTATTACCTACATTTTTTAAATATTCAATTCCCGTCTGCCCCTGTAATCAGATTTGTTTTTGTTGCACAGATTCATATGAAAATGATCGGATAGCATGAATCCTTTGTGGATTTTAGACAGCCATTGGCTGCTTGGTGTTGACCTTGCTGTAGTATGTGGCCTGGACTCTGCTTGTCAATGTCACTGCCACCTAGTTTGAGGGAAATAGGTCACAGCAGCTGTTTCGGCTCTGAGGCCTTTGGAATGAGTAAAGAAGGTGAAGAGCCGGAAAGCCCATGAAGAGGGGAAACTACTGAGTTACTCTACACTCAAATATTGCCCTCATTGGCCACCTAGATGACGTCCTTGGTGTAACCTTGGTGCCACAGACACTTCAATTGGTACCACAAAGGCAGTCATGTAAAAATGAGCCTTCATATGAGCTGCTCCGTTACACACCAGATATTCCCTTAAAGAAGTCTGACAGGTGAACTTGAACTTGGATCTGTGCCGATGACGCCGCGTGGACATAAACCCTTCAACGTGATCAAGAAATCTGAATTCTCCTTTCCACATGTTCAGAGTGAGTTGCTCCACTTCAATATGCTTTCTGAACCCTACTCAGTCATATTTAATGAGTGATTGACATCATGTCGTTCTTTGCAATAATACCCCGGGGGAAAAAAGTTTTATAAATTATGACTTAATTGCAATCATCATCCGATCCTTTAAAAAGGATCGATGGAGTGCACCCGCTCTGTCTTGTGGCATCTTGACTGCTGTGATGCAGATACAAGACTACATCTATTTTGTGTGTGTGTGTGTGTTTGTGTGTGTGTGTAAGAGATGGTCAGAGATTGGGTGTGTCGCGACCCTTCCTGAGACTGTGTCTAAATCAGTGGTAATTAGCGAGGAGTTCACTGTGGGGTGCCTGCCAGTGGTAGACGCTGGAGGGAGTTATTGACTCCACGTCCTCGGTTACAGCCTGCGTAAGGAAAAAAAGAAACGCTTCGCTTCCTGGTCTTTCTCCACCACTACCACGCATTTATGACCCCAACATGGGTTTTATTGCTAAAAAACTGGATTTGTTTATGCTTGTTTGTATGTCCTGAGAGTGGAAAAAGGTAAAGGTTGTAAAAAAACAAAAAAAACTCCAGAGATGAGGTCTTGCAGGTTTTTTATGGACCCCCCACACTGGGTATTAATTGCCATGGAGGTGGGAGAGAGGAGGAGACGCAGTGGGAGGGGGTTGGGGGGGTTGTAGCAGTTAAAGAGGAGGAAGAGAGTGACGGGGCTGCTGTCATGTATGAGGTAATTCAAGACAGTGTCCATTGGTGCCAGGGGGGCTAGAAGACGGGGCAATGCTCGGGAGAAGGGGCGGTGAGGGGGGTGGGGGGTGGGGAGAGAGATTGTAAATCCAGTCATGGGAAAGTCCTGCCATTGCGTGTGCACACATGCTCACACATGCAAATATTCAAACACAGCTGCAGCCGGGGACGGGGTCGAGCGAGAGGACATTCTGAGTAGGTGGGTAAGGAACGTGAAGGTGACACCCCTGAGTGTGGCGGAGAGACACTGAAAAGACTGCAGAGAGAGAGAGAGAGAGAGAGAGAGAGAGAGAGAGAGAGAGAGAGAGAGAGAGAGAGAGAGGGTGGCGCAGCGCATGCCCTTACAAGTGGCTCCACTTCAGGCCTGCTATTGCAAATGTTCTCACAGACTAATCTCTCCTGCAGGTTTTACAAGCATGCCAAGGAAAACGGAGCCCTGGCAAGCGTCGTGCTTTCCGACCACCCCCCTGCGCCCCCCCGCCCCTCTGCCTTGGCCTCCTTCCTCTTCCTCCACCCGCCCGCCTGCCCTGCTAACCGACGCACTGCCTGGGCTCGAGTAGGCCGTGACCTCTGACCCCTCTCTGTTGCTCTAAGCCCCTCCCTGTCCCCCCACTCTGCGACCTGAAAACTCTCCCGCTATGAGGGGGGCCCCCCGGGTAACTCAAGAGCCATTCCAATGTGACAAATTGCTCCGGAGTTCCAGGATAACTCTCTCCTCTCCTCTGTCTCTCTTCCTGCCCCACACACACACACAGAGACACACACAAACACCAACACACCACCCTTTACAGACCCCCAACCTGTAAGAGCCACCCAGTGACTGCTGCAGCAGACGGCTTCTCCTTCTCCCCCTCTCCCTTTCAGCCTCCCCCTTTTCTCTGTCGCTACCCCGGCGCCCCTCCTCGCCCGGCCAGCCCCACAATGGGAGCTGAATGACTCAATTGTCTCTGATGAAGTGAAAGACAAGGGAGTCCTCTAAATCCTTACAGAGGGATGAACTCCCTCTCACTGTTCCCTGCTCCCCGTCCTCCACTGCTTTCCCAAGCACGAGAAGGGAGTTGGTGGTGGTTTACAAGGGCTGTGACTATTTGTTTTGATTATTGATCATTTTATCTGTTCTTTTTAACCATTTTGTCTTTAAAATCCGTCAGCCTAAGGTCCCACGGTGCTGTCTTCAAATTGCCTTTTATTGTCTGACCAACAGTCCAAAAGCACAAAGAAAACAGAATTAATTCAGTTTGGCATTTTTCCCCGAACCATATTTAGAAAACATTCTGTTTATCAATTAATCCGCTACTTGTTTCAGCACTTTTATTTTCACTATATGTTCGAGCAGGTGCTTGCTATTTGCACGCTGGACTACTCACCCGTGTGAGTTACTGCTGCTGCACCGAGGTCTGGCATGTCCTGAGTTACAGAGCGTTAACCCAGATCCACACTGACTGTCATCACAATGAAAACAAGCTGGGGCCCTGGTCCCGGTGTCACCGCTCGTGGCAGCGGAGAAGCAGGCCGGAGACAACTGAAGGGGCATCCTGAGCGCTCACACATCATCCCCACACGTCTGCACACCGCCCGCCTCTCGCCACTGTTGTTACGAATTCAACAAGCTGGCACAGAAGCAAATTGGCCTAAAACCTGGCACCGGTGCTAGACTCTGATCCGCCCAAATATAAACCATCTTTTCCACATCCTATCAAACATTAACCAAACGTCAATACGAGCTATTGACAAAGAATGGAGGGGGGGGGGGGGAGGGTACTTTACTCATACATTTTTTAGTGAGAATGACGAACACGGAGAGTGCAGGATTGTTCTGGCAGCATCTGGTCAGCAACCAGCTCCTTTTCCATCAAGCCCCCATCTGATGTGTTTATCACATGCGGCCTGGCGGCCGGAGCAGCAGCCACCGCACGGCTTGTTCGTTTTGTTTTGGATTAAGAGCAGAAGGCTTCAGACCAATCAAACAAACAGAGCTCATGATGTGCCAAATGTGGCTCCCAAACACTGGTCCACTTTCCAGCAGGGGACCATGGGACAGATGATGAGGGCCACTGGGGCTCCACCAGGCATCCCAGCCATGTGAGCAATGCGAGAAAGGAGGGGAGACAGGCAGAGGCCGGCAGACAGACAGACAGAGAGCAGCTTGGGTTTAGAATCCAGCATATGGACACTGGGTGTTGCTCTAGAGAGAGTCCAGCAGATCTTCGACCCATCTGTGGCCGCCTCGTATAACAGACATGACATAGCTCTCCGAAGCAGTCATCGACGGCGCACACATATATAACACATGTGCATTCACAGTGACCCCCCACGCACACACATACTGTACATGCTTACTCACCCATTCACACCTGAACAACAACGCTCGCCCACATTTGAGCGCACTCTGGTCGACAGGCCCGGCAGCTCCTCTGGGAAAGTGCTCAGAGATGGGATTGACAGCTTGCAGATTACACCAATCAGACCGCTATACTAAAGAGCTTTATTTAAGTCTGAAATGATCAAGGCTAGTAAGAGGAGCCCATTCAAAGCTCTGCAAGTAAACTGCACCGAGCTTAAGAGATTAGTCATCCAGTTTGACTACAATTTTATCCCTTTAAAAACGAGAGCTGAGCATATTGTCTTGATCTGTTGCGGATATTGCCGGCACTCAAAAAGTGGGGGGAAAAAAGGGCGCAAGCGCGTGCTTTTTACAAATTCCTTACGTAATTTGTCATTTTTGGTAAATGAGGCAGGGAGATGCTTAATACAACGCAGACCCTTTGAAATCCCCCTGATTGAATGACAGATCCCCAGCCCACTCAGCTATGTGATGCATTGTTGGGTCTGTTTCTGTGTACCTGTCTGTGCAGGAAGGACTTCACTGTAGAGCGAATGCCGTATCACAAGAACATACTGACAAAATTGAAAGAAAGTTAGCAGACACAAGACCGCCCATCACAACTGCTTTGGTTCTACTAATGCACATTTTATGAGTTAATATTAAAGAAGAAGAAAAAACACACCCCACCTGCTCTAATAGCCGGAGGCATTTTGCAACCAGGAAAATAAAAGTGAAATGTGGGAAGGCCTGGGGTTTGTGTGCCCTGGGGCGGGAAGGGGTCCGCTGGGCCCATATTTACTCCAAAGCCAGAACCGCTTGGGGGTTCCACTGGCCCGACAGCACTGGGGCCGCCGACCTGACCCAAAGCCTCCACTCCTCACCTCCTCTACCCCTACTCCCTTTGCCAACTCTCTCCACCTCAATCTCTCCTTCTTCCTCTTTCTTGCAGAAAATAAATACATAAAAGAATGTGCACGTGACCTCTCCTTCCTCTCCACCCAACTCAGACTTCACTCACCACTTAATATGAGGCTATATGAACAGAATTGTGAAGTTACTTTTGCTCGTAACATCTCGTTTTTGACACAAAAAAAAAGTTTCTTTGTTTTTAACAGATCTGCTTGACGTCCTTCCCTCACATTTAATCCCATGCACACTTGACTTTTATCAAGCCTGTTCTGGAAGTTAGTTTCACTCCCTTAAACACCGGTTCACGAGATAAGTATGGCTTTGCTCCGACACTGTTTACTTAGCAAGTGTGGACAAATGTGCTGTTCAAACACCAGCTGATTGACCGGAAAGTTTCAAAGGATTGCGCAACACGTGGCAACAATCCCAAGGAGACAACCTGTTTTCCACTTGTCAAAAACGTTTAGCAAAAATCCCCCTTAATTAAATAATTAAAATGATGACAGACTACGGTAGAAGACTACACGCACACCTGGACGCACATGTGCTCTCAAAGGAAGCGTGACATGATTGCGGTCCAGAACACGCCGGCTTCTCAACAAGCCTCAGAAAGTAAACAGCGTTCCATTTCTGACTCGTGCGCCCCCTCTCCCCTTCCCCACTGTCCCTCTCACTGGGTCATTACGAGTGTCTCTTGGCTGCTCTATAAATATTGTGGCAGGGAGGGTGAAGGCCAGCAGGAGCTGGCTGGTCTTCCGTCAGCCCCGCTAATGAACAGGCGCTCTGGCACCTTTAGCATCAGGCTCTGCTGCAGAATGCCTCTGCTTTCAGGTTCTCTTCTCTGTGAGTGACTCTTCCCCCTTTCTTTCTTCGCCTTTACTCAGGCAGAAACATGACTACGACCACTAGGGTGACACACTGGGTTATATGTTATGGAACTGGCAGTTCTTATAATTGCGTCATAAGTGCAGCGTAATCGAGATGTCCTACTTACTCTTGTTGGAGTGATGATCATAGTTCATTTATTGTATTAAGTGATATTACTCGTCAATACGCCCTAGTCTTGTAAGTAGAGGCTTAAATTAAAAATATATGGACGCGAAGTGCTCTAAAATAGCAAACGATGAAGCGAATTTTGATACTAAAACACAATTTATGTTCCTGTTAAAAACTACTTTTTGTATTAAGGTGCTTTATGCAATCACCAACATAATAAAGTTCTACTTTCCTTCCTGTGAAGATTGTCAAGTCATCCGTGAAACAGGATATCTAGATGTACTTATTCAAAAAGCAACTAGCTTGACTGGTTTAGTCCTGAGGACATTTTGTCATGTATTAATTATGAGAAGTAATAAACGTTGTGGACGTCTTCACAATTAAAACTGAAAATCCAGTTGCCAGTGTTTTAGATTTAGCTACTGTATTATTGTTCCATTTTCTTTTCAAATCGTAGGCTACATTCTGTATAATTACATGATGCTTGTTAATAATAAGAGTCAGTGGAGCTCAGTGGAAGCCAAAGACCAGGTCCTGGACCTTCCTGGCTTGGAGTCTCGTATACACTGACCTACTTACAGGCTACACAGAGGTGAACGGGCATGTCTGCAGCAGTAGGTGTGTCTGAGCCCCTTACGCAAGGCCAGGCCAGGGGGTAGGACGAGAAGAGGTTGGGCAACGCATGCACACACTACATGCGTACCTTTGTTTGCAGGAAGCAGGGTTTGGGGCGTGGAGGAGAGAGTTAAAAAGGTGAACAGCAGCTGAGCTCTGCTGAGGGAGAAAAAGTAAGCTGATTGCAGCGCCCACGTTCTGCTGGAGAACGCTGTATTTGATATTGTGCTGGAGGAGAGCTGAACGCTGCCCTTGATGTTGGGCGTCTGGTTTTGTTCTGTGAGAGTTCACTATGAATTAGTTAAACGGTAGACTGGATATAAGGAAGCTATAAAACATGCCTCAGAGGGAGAGAATGTGTACACTCTCAGGCTTCACAAAGACTTCCGATATAGTGAAAACACTACGCGCTATCACACAATTCCACCTACGCATAGTTATCAATCAGAAAGCATTATGATGAAGGCGTCACACACCACACATACCAACAGGCAATTAATCTTCACAAAAGCATCATACGAAACCAACAAACAACCAGTCTGTTCTGTGTCTCTTTCACACTTGCACATACCTTGAAGCAGTTCGGCCTCCATATTCATGAGTCCTACTCCCTCAGCATACCTAAAGCCCAGGATTTTAAGAGTTTCAACTCAAATATGAGTTCAGTTCATGGATTCAATAACCCAACCATCCAGGCTAATTCATCAGCTTTGGGCCATCCATCTTAGGTTCAATTAGCTTTAAACGAATGTATCGTTGTGGTTACGCAACATGATATTTACTACGGCACCGTGCATGAAGGAAAGGAAAAGAAAAATCCCACACAAGCAATTACATGCACACTCACACAGTGGGGTACTGCCGCTTTGCCACGGTAGCTTAATGAATAAATAAGTAATAAGGGCTTGGTTATTGGTGCTCATTAAAATGGGAGATGCTTCCGTGACAATAAGACCTGAGGAGGGTCAGCCCCCCCGCCCCCCCTTCTCATCCCCCTTCTCTCCTCCCCTCCATAACCTGACCACATGGCCTCAGCATTCACCTCCAAATCAACTCTGTCAGCGATGCAGCCCCCATCTTACCCTCTGCATCCCCACTTTTTTTTTGACACACACCAGCATCTTCATGAACACACACACAAGCACAGGCTCATAAGTACACACACACACACACCTCTCTCATAGTTAATTACCACTTAGCTCAATCACGTGGTGATCCGTCCATAAGAGCCCTCCTCCTCCTCCTCCTCCCCCCACAACACAAACAGCAGCACACATGCCAATTATTGATGAATCTTTAATATGGCGTTTTGCAAAGTATCCATCTCATTTCCTACCACTGAGCAGAGGATTACTCTTCCAATAGGCCAAGTAATATAAATAGAAAACGGCTTTAGCATACTACATATTACATGCATAACATTGAGTACAAATAAATTAATTTGATGTAATATCACTGCAGGGTTGAAACAAAGTGGCCTGAGCCATTTGGGAAAGACAGCTAACTTTTTTTTTTTTTCCCTTCTCGCCTTGCATCTCTGTCAAGCCCTGCGTAAAACCCCCGCACAAAAATCCCACGCCGCGATAACATGTCAATAATGAGCTGAGGCCATCTATTGATCAGCTTAATTTTGCATCTATTAGCTAGGGAACGGCTTGCTCCGGGGGCGAGGGAAGCCAGGCGCTAACACGCACCGACAGGCTGGATGGAGATCATTACAACTGATGTTCACACACACGCTGTGATTGACATGGAGATAAGGCAGGGGAGAGCCCGGGCTCGCACGCCTCCCCGCACACTAAGCTAATGATACACCAAACGTGTGCTTGGTGTGTGTACAGCAGTGTGTGTGTGTGTGTGTGTGTGTGTGTGCGTGCGGTAGCATGATAGAGAGCGTCTATCTCGAAAGAGAGTTGGAGCAGGAAAAAGAGGAGAAGAAAAGCAGGCCACACGCCTTTGCTAATTGGCACAGTCAGACAGGGAAGCTCATGAAAGACGAAACAGCATTTAGTGGAGCACCTCAGCTTTCTGGATCGCCTTATCAAGTCTGTGTCATTTAAATACAGTTGACTACGCCACAGAAAAGCGTGGCATTGGCCTGGAAGGCAGAGCTTCATCTGATATTTTGGAGAGTCGAGGCGTTCATCATTATTGTTTTCCTGTGAGCGAATGATTGCGAGCTTTCTGCGCCCTGTGTCAACACGGCAAGCTGCTCTGGTTGCGTTCTCCTCGCAGCATTTTCTGACACTTTCTTTTTCCTCACATTCAGAAGAAGTGACGTAGACAGTGAGGATGGATCCATGCGCAGAGGGGGCGAGCAGAAAGCAGTATGGTGCGATGCCCTTTTCTTCCAGCGAACCTCTCCACCACCGCCGCTACAATGGGCCTGTCTTGGCATTGATGCAACCAGCTGCAATGAAGGATGCTGCATGTTATCCACACAGAGAGGGGAAGAAAAAGAGACAGGGAAGGGCCGGGCACTGGAACTGCACCTTTTCCCCCATCAGCATCAAAAAGAAACGACTGAATCTGTGTGTACCCCATCTGTATATCGGAGTTTTTACGGGGAGGAGGTCTTGTTTTGTGCCAGATAGGTTCTATGGAGGTGAGGTCAGAGGCACAGAGAAAAAAAAACACACACACACAAAAAAAAAACCTTGGCTACAACTGTGTGTTTTTGTCAGCTGAGGGATGCAGCGGAGGGATCGAGGGAGCAGCGGGAGGAGGGAGGGAGGTGAGGGGGGAAGAGGAGGAGAGAGGAAAAAAAGCCCTCAGCCAAGCCATCAAGTTGAACATTGAACTTCACAGTAGTAGCTGCCTTTCTATGCCTCTCCTTTTGATGTTACCTCCAAAGCAAAGGATCAAAGGCTTGGAGTGTGGCGTGGGGAAGTCCCAAGCTCTTAGCCTGCCAGCCTGTGATATATGCAAAAGTCTACGCCAAAAGAGAGAGAGTGGGGCAGTGAGAGAGAGAGAAAAAGAGAGAGAGAGAGAGAGAGAGAGAGAGAGAGAGAGAGAGAGAGAGAGAGAGAGAGAGAGGGGAAGGGGAGGGAGGTGCAATGGAGCAGGGGGAAAAAGGAGAGGAAGCTTGCATGGAATGTGGCTAAATAGTATGTTTGGTGTCTAATGAATGACAAGGGGATGACGCAATCAGCCATCGAGTTGCAGTGTGACGTAGAGCGTGGTAGAGTGCACACACACGAGTTTTAGAGAAGAGGCGTTTTGATGCTCGCAGAGGGCTGGGCATGAAGGCAGGGGATGGGGCGGGGCGGGGGTTGCTGGCAGTGTTTGTTGCCCTCGCAACTACCCCCCCTCCTCTCCAAACCCCCCTTCCTCCCCCACCCTCAACAAGCAACGCGGGACAGCCTCTCCCCCACTTCCACCTCGCACCAACCCCCAGCGCCTCTCCAACATCAAGGGGGTGAGAGGCTGTGTCGTCTCGACATAAATATACAGTGTGCCGTTAAAAGCGAGGACTACAGTAAACACAGTGCACATGAAATCCTGGTTGTCTCTCACTGGAGCACAAACACTCACACAACACAACACAACACACACACACACACACACACTGTGGGCTCAGCTGGGCCAAAGAGGGAGCAGAGGTGTGCTAAACTTGACAAATCTCTGCGAGACAAACACACACACAAACAAACACACACACGCACACACAGACACACACACCCTTTCCCCAAGGCTGTAGGATTAAGAGGTCCAGCTGGCTGACAGCAAGCCCTTCCTTCCCACGTATCCCGTGGATTCCCCCAACCCCTCACACAAAACCAACCTCCACCCCTCAACAGCCACTCCCACACCTCCATCCCCGAGCCTGCCAGCCATCCAGCTCACCGAGCATGCCAGGCGTTCACACCTGAATTTGACATCGATCGACCTGGAGACCTTTTCACCTCCCTCCGCGCCACGCACATAATCACAACATGGGAACAAGAGACTCCGGCGTATTCAGGGATGTGGATATGGGGTGGATAGAGAGGAGAACCTGATGAGAAATGATCTACAGGACATGTAGCCTAAACTTCACCAGCATATCGCCAACGCCATCTATCCATCCATCGAGGCCTTTGAGTTACAGATTCCTTGATTGTCATGGCCTTGAGAAATGGAGGAAAGAGGAAAATAAGGAGTGGGGGGGGTGCTGAATCCCATAATGAGCCCTGTTGATGGGGGAGTAAGAGAAAGTGAGACGGAATGAGAGAAGAATGAGAACGTTGGAGAAGGAGGAAGAGCATAGTGCGATCTCAACCCCCCTTTCTCTCCCCACTTCTCAACAGCTGCCAGGTCATTTTACAAATGTCTGGAGAAAAAAATATGCAGCAGGGTGTCGTTTGAGTGTTATATAATTTTGTCGACAGGGAATCATGTGCACTTGAATGTGCAAGAAAATAAGCAGTCCACCATTTGAGGTGGCTGAAAGTAAGGATTATGTTTTTCTGAATCGGTTTAGCACTTGTTTTGTTTGCACGTGGTAGCACGCATCTGTGCCTGGAGGGAGTGAAGATGCGAGAAAGAAGTGGTCAATACGCGAACCCATCCTGGATTTTTTGGAGGCTGATATCAAAAACAGTTCAACACGTCTTAAACAACTCACTCTCCAAAAAGTCCGAGGTTATGGCAACAAAACATATGAATTCTTAATCTTCCTTGTTACCTCGAGCCAGAGCTGAGTGACGGGGCATGATTTAGGTGAAGTTTGGGTGAAGGCGAAAGAAGAGCGGCAGCAGCAGGGTCTCATTCTGGTTGTGATCGCAACCAGAGGATGCTAAAACCGTGCTTAGGGCTGCCTTGCCCCAATGGATACCTAATGAGAGCAGAGAAAAATCCATCCGACGATTCACCATGATACCACTGACAGAGGCGGATCGCTAGCACGGATTGGGTTGGGCGGGGTGGAGAAGGATGAAGGAAAAAAAATAAAATAAAAACAGACAAGGCAGTGGTGTAAGGGAAGAATACGAATTAGGTAGTGAGAATGGAGAAAGGAGAGAGCAAGAGACAGACAGGAGGAGAAAAAAATTCACAATGATGACACGTAAGTGCAAAGAGCGATTAAGGATTTACTTTCAAAAGGACTCCCATTGATCTTTTTTGATAGACCTGCAATAAATCAAACCGGATTGACTCGCATGAGAACCAAGCCTAATCCTTTAGTCAGATCCAGGAGAACTCCAACCAAACCAGCTGTTAATTTAGGCTTTACAAGATAAAGCGAGAGAAATCCAACCTGATGTACCCTAGGGCAGAGGCTTACATCATCTCTGTAAAGCAATCAACTTATTGCCAGTTTGGAGAGGTAATCAGAGCACATACTGAGAGGGGAGAGGGAGGGAGCGATCGCTGGGTGGAGCGAGGGAGGTGGAAAAAGAGAGAAGGGAGACGAGAAGAGATGGCTGAAGAGGTTAGAGAGAGAAAGAATGGAAGTGTAAGAATGTCAGAAACAATGGGACATGAACATTTAGTCTATTTGACAATATGTCATTTAAAAATGAAAAACACTTCTTTTTTTTCTTCCCTGCATGCTGGACAGATGCTCTGACTGAAACAATGAAACTTAACTTTGGAACAAAAAACACGATTAGACGGAGTACATCGCCAATTATCCTTCGAGGGCGAAGATGAAACAAGAGTAGCGAGCTGCAAACAGTAGCTCTCTGGGCTGGGACTGGAGGCGGACTTCACCCCCCACTCTTCCTCCTACTCCCTCCTCCTCCTCCCTCCTCCTCCTCCCTCCTCCTTCTCCTCTCCCTCCTTCTCCTCTTCCTCAAAACCCTGTAATTTCCTTGCAGGCCGGCCCAGACCTTGTCCCCATCCCCAGTGGCCGGTGCCACCTCAGCCGGGCCCTGCCAGCCGCGCTGTGGCTACACCATAGCACAACCATAGTAATTAAAATGGTTATTTTTGTTTGGGGGGGGATCAAGTAGGTTGTTTTTTTTTCCAGGCTCTGGACGGAAGTTTTGCAAGACATCATCCAGCCCACACTGAAAAAAAACGGTCTTTTTCCGTTTTGCCTGTGTTCGTATATGAACTTTATGTCATCACCGAACCTACGGGGTTTTAGTTCCTCTTCTTGACTGGGTGTGGACAACGTTGTGGACCACAATGAAGGACGCAGAGGGTTGAAAGGCTGAAAACAACACAAACACCCCCCCACCATACACACACTGACTGAAAGACTCATTAGCGCACCATCTCCCCTGTCTTTAATGTCCTGTGTACAACGCAAAACAACCAGATCAGGCCAGAAAATCCAATCACAAAGCTTTGCAGGGCCTCGCAGGAGCGCTGAGGAGAAGCAGGCCTTGTAATCTCTGGACACTGTCCAAAGGAAACCAAACCTCAGGAGTCAAAACAAAACCACACATAAAATCAGAGTTAAAACAGCAGCCTCTATTCAGCCTATTGTGACCCCACCAGCACACACACACACACACACATACACACACACACACACACACTTTGGGCCCAGCATCTGTACCCTCTCCTGGTTACACTGTGTGCACACAGGGATCACGGCGACTTCAGCGGGGCGCTTCTCGCATCGCTAAATTGACCGAGGCGTTGGTGACTTGGGTTTTCGACACGGGCTCGATGGTGTGTGTGAATACATGCGCAAGACGCATCCATGTAAAGGAGACTGCCACTTAATCTCTACTCACATCAGCCTGTGCTATCTTTAGCAGCTGGGCTAAACTGTTAAACTCTCACAACAGCCAGCCCCCCACCCCCACCCTTCACCCTCCCCTCCAGCCTCCACCAACTTCAAATAAGATGGCCTGGCTCATTGGCAGTAGCTGCCCACTGGCACCTCCCTCCACGGCCGCAAGGTCACACGTTTAATTACACAGAAAGTAGTAATCTCACCAGACAGATGGCAAGCAGGCCGGCTCTCAATTACTTTATACCCAATTGAATCATTACTGATGTTATTTGCTAAATCAGGGTGCACCACAAAACTGGATTTGTGCGACAAGTGCAAGGGAGGGAGGGTGTGTGTGTGTGTGTGTGTGTGTGGGGTGGGGGGTTACAGGGTCGTGGCAGTGTTAGTGACAGAGAGGCAGATGTGCTTCTTGCCAAGCAACTGTGACAGAGATCAAAAAGGCGTGAAGAAGACAAAGCGCATGGCTGTGTTAGCTTTTGCGCAAAAAAAAAAAAAAAATTGGAAGTTTAACACCACAGTGATCAGTGCCAGAAAAAAGCAGACCCTTATTTTTCCTCCATACCAAAACCGGTCGAGAACATTGGCCGATGTGGAAACAGTCGGCTCCCGGCAGCACAGTTGAGGAAACCGCATGACAAGCCCAATTTAAAACGTGAAGAAAGTGTCTGTCTCTTAAAAGTGAGCCAAGGAAAAAAAAAAAAGAGTTGGGTTTTCTCGACTTTTTTCTTTTCTCTCTTTAGCACAACCAGTGTGTCATTGGGGAGCATCCCATTGGGCCTCGAAAAACCCCCGAACAGCAAAGTGTGAGCGGTCTCATCTCAGCATCCGCCCTCCCCCCGCGCCGTTGATGCCTTACTCACTCATCATTTCTCAGCTCCTCCTGCCAATAGCTTCTGTGAACAATTAGAGGTCGACTTTCCCAGCGTCTCAGACCACAGCGTCTCAATCTTTGGCGAGAGAGCTCCAAAAGTCAAGCTGTCCGGCCAAAAAACAAGATTCTCCTTAAGTTCAGGCCTGAGTTTTGCCTTTTATTCATCACAAACTGCTAGTCTCCGCCTGTTTATATTTTAACACGACCATAGAGTTGAATAACAGCTAAATAACTGCGCTGGCATGAAACGCTTCCAGTGAGATCATTTCTGCATGTGCAATGCCTCTCACTGATGTTAACTCAATCCCCAAAAATGTGTTCCAGTTATACCGAAATAAGGTGACTATAAATTCTCAAACTGATTGGCTGCACATTTCTTGTTCATTTTGGTGTCATATCTCCATGGTTTACACCTGGAATAGGTCAATGTATGTCATGTTAAATAAACCTTTTCTGGATATTTTCTTCTAAATTTGCCAAACATTAGATGTTTGCTTCCACAGCTTGAATCACAGTACGACTGAGCCACATTGATGTGTGTGAAACTACACGCAGAAGACAGTGAAAAACATTTGTCCGACTGGTGACCGCAAAAAGATTGGCAGCTCGCCACTGACTGAGAACAGTTGTGTCGAGAGGCACGTCTACTCCTGTAAAATGATCTGCGGGAGCATATAGAAAACTTCCATGCATTTCTCTTTTCTTTTCCTAAGTCAGTGTGAGGAATTGCCCCGGCCTATAGACGACAACCAGCAGTTGTTCTCCCATGAGGGTGGGCAAGCATCTGGGAAGAAGCGAGGAGGTGGATCAGGAGAAGACGATGACTAGATCTGCATATTTAGAGCACTGGATTTTCAGATCGCAGCACTCAAAGTGATCCCAAAAGGCGAGCTCTAGAAAATGAGAAGAAAATATCCATGGAACTTCCCCTCCAAGGCTCAGAGGGCTTACATTAATGGCTCCCAGGCACATCTACAACCCCACTCGCCTGAGAGGACGGGGGATGTTTCCTGTTCCACTTCCCAGTTGAGACATTGCTGTGAATGGGAGAGAGGCTGCACCGCTGTTCAATACCACAATGTTCACAAGGACGTCAGAGACATTAAGACATCAACAGAGAGGAGTGGATGGAGCATTTTTACATAATTTGAGGATTTTTTCTCCCCTAATTTATCAAAAATAACTGTAAACTAACTGTAAACTCAACCAGGTAGGATTTATTCTGATGATCACACATCCAGAGCAAAAACTCAGCATCGAACCAGAATAGAATTAAACACTTTTAAAAAGATTTTATTGATTTTCTTATTATGAAGAAGGTGACAGATGTTACACAGTGAAATATAACACTGAAGGATGACACATGACAGGTTTCAGGTCTGCAATGATGTAATCATAGCATGTGTGAAGATATGTTGCCCATCTCGACAAATACGGGACGTTGTGGATTTATTACATTTCCATTGCACAGCTTTTTGCCGTTTGATTCTCGTTCTCCATCTCCTTCGACATACAGCTGCATGGCAAAACAACAGATCAGCTGGACATTCAAATTGTTGCACAATGTTTCATTCTTACCTGTACAATCTCTGAATGATTAACGCATAAGAACAGAATCTGACCAGCACTTAAAACACAAGCAACCGGCTTGAAAGTTTACTTTAGAGCACAAAAGATGTCGCACTCTAGAACTGTCAGAGTACACATGGCATATAGAGCGCTGCTGAAGGTGCATGAACATGCTCATTTGGTGTGTTTCAGGCTTAAGCCACAGGACTGCAGCGAGGCCTGCCCATTTGATCCTCTACCGGGAGGGAATTCTAGCTGATGCTGTCTCCCGATGGCCCACACTCGACTGTGGGCCTTGCAGGCTTTCTCCCAGCTGCTGAACGGCAGGCTCGGGCGGCAGCACTGGCACCTGTCTCTGACAAGCCTCGGCATTCCCACTGACTCTGGTTTCCTGAAGCCGCCTGGCAGTCAGGTGACAAATGCTAACACACTCTTCCTCCGGCACTAGACTGCAAACGTGTACGCACACCGGCAAACCAAATCAACAGAACCAAGAGGCACTTAAGTGTGATCTCCACCACTTTAAAAAGCATCGGCATAGTGAGAGAGGTCTTAGCCTCTCATGTTTCTACGTCTGATAGCGAACCCCGGCCTGATTTCAGGCTGTGGCTTGGAGCTGTAAACCAAAGCTTCCCTCAACGCCTCTCACCCGCTCGGCTATGATCTAACCACAGTTTTTGCATACCGCTCAGCTTGTGTAACCGTCGAGTGGTTTTGCTCCAGCGAGACAATGGCTGTGTAACAGACTAAGCAGAGCGAAGCCATCGAATGTCAATGTGTTGCAAGAGTTGATAAACACGAGTCTGTCCACCCTCAAACAAGAAGCACAGACGAAAATAACTTGAAACATTTAGCAGCTGGCGGGCTTTCATGGACGTATCGTAGGTGAGACTGCAAGTGCTAATGGCGAGAAGGAAAGCGTTCTCAGGTGAGCGGGTCACCGTGTCGAGGGCTTCGCGGGCGCACACTGTAATTATGACTCAATTTGAAACTCCAGAGTTCAGAGAGAGTATGAAAGTCAATCTTTGCGAGAGTGAATTGTGACATTATCAATAGTAGAACAAATCCTACGGGAATATTTCAATTGTGTTTTTTTTCTTCTTACTTGTCTAAGTATTATCTTTCACTCACTTCTAATTGATTCTTCGCTAAGTCCTGCCCCTCAAACGCAGAACGGCCAATTATAGCGTGGCAACGGCCGGCTCTGATCAGGTTACGACAACTATGCGGCTCGGCTCCACAGACTCTCGCGCAATCAGTTCACATCGTCTTCATTTTCAGGAAGCTTTTGTTGATTTTGAGCGTAGACGTTGGGCGACGGTGATACTCCTTACCCGGAGAGGTTGGAGGAAGATGTGCATTTCAATGTAAAAACCTTAGGAGCCAGCGGGGTATGTTACTGCTTCATAAACAAGCATTAGCATGTCCATGCCACAGGATCAGTGTTGTTCCTAGCTGTAAGGACTTCTGTCTTGATCCCCAGGTGAGATAGTGGTTCAATTTCCCACTGTGGCCTGTGGGCTTTAGCTTCCTTATCTTTTTTAACGTTTTATTTGCTGCTGAATCCTGTTTCACATCCTGTATATCTTCAAACGTGTATTGTAAACCCTTCTGTCTGCTTCTCACCGCAATCACTTTTTGGTTGTTTTATCCAAAACTTGAAATATTTATTTTAGTGCAGTTAGTGGCAGTGTGCGCTCCATGATACCTCTGACAGCTTGAAATAGTAGCTGCAAGGGGCGGGGCTTAGAGAAAGGTTGAAAACGTAGAAATCTAAATATTTGTCGAGCGGTTACTTCATTGAGTGACACTAGAAGCAGAAATAAAGTTACGGATCTGCTCTTCTGGGACATTTAATTACTATGAACGGTCAAAGCGTGGCCGCTACTGCCGCATATAGAGAAAGCAGTCATTAAACTCGCAGGATGTGGTTGGACGACGGGACCTGACTGAGCTCTCGTTATTGCAAGGCATTGCGGTGCTCACTCTGCCGCCCAGCCGACCACAGACACGTTTCTCCACCTCATTTGCAAAGCAATCCCTCTTCCCTCTCACTCAGTGCACTCAGTGCATCTTTTTGTCATTTCCATGTCCAGGCTCCATTTGTTTTGTCCGCTGAGACGGAAAGGGGGTGAGGAGTGGAAGGAAGTAGGGAAATAGGTCTCAAGGAGACTGCTCTACAACCAACGAGCATCTTCACGTGGAGCCGCCCTCCAGAAAAACCAAAAAAAATACACACCCACATCCACCCAACACACTGGGCCAACACACACTCACCGCTCCCCCGCCTGACTAATGTGCCCTGACACTCGTACATCACCCGTAAATTGGCCAAATGAATTAACCACGGCCCCTGCTTAGCTTTACGGGCTTTAAATGGATTTTCTCCTCTCCAGGTCTGCCCAATAATTGCATTTATCCATCTTGTTGAAGCCAGGTTTACACACTCGCGATGATCATGCCAATCCCCCGGATGCATTTTCCGCTCTGGTGGCAAGCGCATGAGAGATTTGTCATCGGATCATAACAGGTAATTTAAACAACAATTAGCTTGACGACTCCGCCGTATGTCAATGTCTGGCTCCTTGTTGGACAGGACCTCGGGTTAAAGCCATGAGGTGCCTTCTATCTCTTCATCTGTGTGTATCTCTTCCCTTATGTCTCAGTGTGATAAATTGAGCCTTGTAATACTTTTGTATCTACCGCCCGAGCCTCCAGGTTAAAGCAACAAACACTCACAGTGGGGAACAAAGTAGTGGCCAGGAGTCTTCATTGTTCACAAACACGCATGCAGACAGAGAGCAGAGGCAGGGTGAAGGCATAGCTGTGAACGCCAGCATCAGTGGGGGTCATCTCCACACTTGTGAATGTTTGAACAGAAGTGCATTAGACACTGGGGGGGCCCGAAGGACAATTCAGCTATGTAAACATGCAGCAACTTCCTTCCCTCAGCTCCTCCAGGCCTGCACTGAGACAAGCCACTGTTTAAACAGCACACACAGCATTCCTGTGCCTGGGCCCCGGCCAGCTGCTGCATCCTCACTGCAGGCCTGCCCGCCTGCCTGAGCAGAGACAGATACAGGCCTCACAACAGCAAGGGTCATCCCCAACAGACAAAAGGGCTTTTGTAGACATGCAAAACTGGACTCATCTCCTAGAAATGCTCCAGAGCCCTTTGCCGGCTACTTAAACACTGACTGACGGAGCCCACGCTGACCTCCCACGGAAGAGAGATTAGCTATTAAAAGAACTGGAATCGTCACGTCGCTAAAAGGATCCATCTTGAAATCGTAACCACTTGACGCCACCTGTAATGACGAAGCTGGAATTTTATCTTTATTCCAAATATGCAAAGTGCGGCTGCCAATAAAGATAGAGAGAGCAGTAAAGTGGAGATAAAGAGCCTCCCGGTTCTAAAGGGCACTGTGACGTGCATCACATGACACAAAGGCCACCCCCGCTCGGTGATGCTCGTCTGAAATCTGAACTTTCATTATGACTGAACAGGTTTCAGATTCATGCCTTTGGCTTGCATCAGATGAGATAGTGAAGTAAAATCCTACATAACGCTTCAAAAATGTTTCACCTAGAAATTCCGCAACAATTTCCCTCCTGCTGGAAAATGGTGCGATATTAAAAAGGTGTTCAGCACAAGTTTGGGAGAACATAAGGATTAAAGGGTGTAGAGTGTTTACATACAACCAAGTTACAGGCCCACCAAAAGACACACTTTGGACCTTCACAGGAATTGCTCCACTCAAACAGCTACCAAACCAAATATGAAATCCAATCTCTCACTCCAACAGTTTTGAAAAGAGACTGCCATAGGCAAACACGCTGGAATAAGATTTGCGTCCCTTTTTGGGTCAAGACCCGTCATTAAACAAACCAGGATGTAGAATAATCATCCGTGGAGGACACCCGAGCCAAAGTACGTAAACTTGAGTACGTGAACATGTGCAGCTCTAATCTACATTTAATACTTAACACAGAGGTCTACTAAATCAGCTGTCATGCAGGCCTGATTTTATTATAGGAAGACAACACTCATTACTTCCTCCGCGTGCCAAGGCCTCAGCGGTGGACGCCCTCAGAGCTCCCCACCGCGATGCGCTGCAGGTCATTATTTCAATCAAGCAGTTAATGCAGGGTGACGAGACTCAGGGCCGGGCAATGTATCAATATGATATCGATATTGCTTAGATATCGTCTTCGATTTTGTACCTTGTACAGATAGTTGTCTTTCGCTGGTTTTAATAGCGTCATAACAGTGAACTGATGTCATTTTGTTCTAATATTTCTCTTTTCCCACTTACTCCTGATAGCAACATTACTGATGATAGTTGTGTAATATTTTGTAACAGTACCAATGGTCAATGCTACAATATCATCTCAACATCAATATTGAGGTATTTTGGTCAAAAATATTGGGAAATTTGATTTTCTCCCCATCGCCCCGCCATAACTAGACTGCTGTCTGTCTGTCTGTCTGTCTGTCTGTCTGTCTGTCTGTCCCTTCTGGCTGAGCGGTGAAGGCCACCCATCTCACCTCGGGACAGTTGTCCAAACAAGACGCTCCATTCACTCTGACCCCCGGAGGGAGGAAGCCAATTGACAATTCACTCAGTGCTGTGAGTCAATTTCTTCACTTCTGGAATTGACCCCGAACCCCGGCCGACCCAACGGCCTCTCACTGCAAGGGGAATGAATACAAGGATGGGCAGAGGGGGGGGGGTGGAGTTTGTTTTTTTTAAAGGCTAAAAACATGCTCAAACAACGTCCAAACATATGTTTGTGCATATCACAAGTAATAAGTGAGGATCCATTTAGGGGGAACAAAATAAGAAAAACTAATACTCTTTGCAAGTCAATATTAAATACAATTCATTTAAAATGGAAAGCACTGTTTATAAACTGTATACAATAACATTAATATTTATTGAAATTAGACTGATGCTGAATATTGGAGCGAAATAAACACGTTACATTACGATGGCTGGCTCAGCGTGGGCAGCGTGTGGATGTGACAGACTGTTCACATGAGATGTTAGCTAGTGCTGTACACAAGTTGACAGCTGTCTCTTGACAAGAGGCGCATTAGCATTGTGGGTAAATAGGTTTCTAACAGCTGGTTTAAGGGAATTTACCCTTAATCTGTTTTCCACTGGAATTAGTTCATCAACTAGAAGATAGAAAGAAAAAAAAAGAGAAGAATCCAACGCGGCTCCACACGGCACGCGAGCGTAAAAGGGGTTACATTTTATTAGCCTTGTGCATTTTAAAGTAATCTCGCCAACATCCTCCCCTCACACAAACACACACACAAAATCCTACCATAAGCCGCAGATTAGCAGATTAATTTATTTCTGCTTGCACTCTGAAACCTCCCTCACCTTTTGCGGGCAGTTATGAATCCAGCACCTTGCACGACAAACAAGCAGACGATCGCCTCATTAGTCGACTCCCTCCGCTTCCCAAACACAGACATAATCGCACACGCTCCTCGGAGCTTATCCTGCCACAATTAAAAGTTTAATTAGTAGATCAAAAATACATTGACTGGAGTTTTATCACCTTAAACTCCTCCATTATGTGTTTAGCACACACAGAGTGCCTCCTCCCCGTCTGAGCCATTTTGAACAGATTATCGGCACACAGAAATTCCCTTGACGACATTAAGACCGGAGATACAAAAACAAGACTGCTGAATAACAACATCTGCATATTAAACTGGATGCCGATAAACCCATTCTGATACCGCACATAGTTTGATATGAACGTTTAGTATGTTGCAATTACATATTACAGAAAATAGGAGCTTAAACTACCACAGGATAAATAAGCTGAGGTAAGATAATTGTTTGGATTTTATGTTGAGAATGCCAGTATTTTCTCCCACTGCTGTCTGATTATTTGTGTACACGATAAAATTTAAAAAAAAAGACATTAGCGTGAATGAGATTCTTCTTCTGTGGTGCGTTCCAGAGCATTCTACCACATCCATAAAAGGCTGATGTACCACAGGTGTTCACTGCACACTGGCATGGTTAGTCATTATCTCGCCCGACATGATCATTAAGAGCTGTGATGGCAGTGTGGCACCTCCTCCCCGCATGCACACACACACACACACACACACACACACACACACACACAAGCTCTGGGGGGAAAACATTTCAGTGGAGCCTTAAGCACTCCCTATCAGTTGTTGTAAAAAAATAAAATAAAATAAAAAGAAGGGGTGGAAGGGGAAGCTCCTTTCCCAACAGAAAGCATGTCGGCGCTGGTGCACTTTGACCCTCCCCAAACACACTCCACGGTCCGAAACAGAAGGCCGGCACCAGCAGAATCCCGCCAGCTTCACAGCGGCCCTCTCACCCGGAGCTTTTAAGGGAAATTTGTCGATGACAATGAGTGTGGGAAGCGCGGAGAGCAACGTGGAGGAGAGGGTGGAGGAGTGGAGAGAGGGTGGGGGGGGGGTACCACACACATGAACACATGCCTGCTCGTCAAGCGTGGCTAAAAACTGTAACTTGCAGTGTGTGTTCGTCTCCGCTTAGTCCCTGCTGTGTTTTTTTTTTCTCTTTTCTCTTTTTTTTTAAACGGGAAGATAAATGTGAAGCCTAGGGGCACTATTGTTTGGACATCTAACCAGGAACTGTCGCTGCTCTCATTGCCCTGGCATTAACAGCAATTATGCGCTCTATTCAGACGGCTTTTGTGCGTCCGACCCTCGCACACCACCACTCCCCCCTCACCCCCCGTCTTCTGCCGTCGCCCCTCCGTCCCCCTCCACTTTCACACACACACACACAGAGCCCAAACACACATTTCCCGCTTTTCTCTGCCTCCCCCACCTCCCTCTCCCCCTCCCCACCCTCCGTGCTTTCCCTCCCTCTCCGCTACTGGTGAACTCATTTGGCTACTGGAGCACTCTGGTCCCATTATGAATGAACTTCGAGAAAATATGCACATTCAAGGCAAGGAAAAGAGGAAGAAAGAAGGAGAAAAAACGAAAAGAGAAATGCACATACCAGAAGTGTGTTTGGAGTGATACCTGAGCTTGAACCATTCTTCACATCACATTCTGTGGATTTCTTCTGCTCAACCAAAAATGCACTTTGGTCAAACATATGGTTAAATTTACAGCTGCAGAGGACAAAATGCTCATCTTGAAAATGGCATTTTCAATGGTTTGTAATTATGACACTTTGTGAAAAATACCTATTGAACAGGTAATCATCTCCTGAGACTAGCTAATCCTAACCATAACCTTTATATCTAACAGAAGCGATCAATAGTTATTTTGACCTTATCTTTTCAGCTGGATGCAGCGCAGCAACGCTGATAATAAAATCTCATCATCTATAATCTATATCACCGTTTTCAATAAGTCTCTATTCGAAACAGCTCCATGTAAGTTCTCTCTATTGTCTGGAAATCAGAAGAAGCTCCATATTTTACCAACAAATACTGTCAACATGTGTATAGATCAGCTATGCGCTGACCTTGAAGAATTTAAAATCCAAAAAGAACAATGTGTTCAGAAAGAACAGACAGGAGGTTTGGGTGGATATTCATGTTTAAAGTATAAAAATACAGACGTTTCTTTTAAAAAAAGAAATTCAATGAGAAAATGCTCAAAGAACAAATGCATATCTGGTTCTGTGCATATCTCTTGCCAACAATTCAAGGGAGTGCAAAATGTGCTTCCTACCAAGGAAAAACTGTAAATAAAAATAAACCTACATGCACAGTATGTGGATACAAATTTAACTGGTGGCTACATGTACGCACACACACACACACACACACACACACACACACACACACACAGTAATTTAATTTCCATGTTTCAGGGAGCCCCAAATCCTGTGGGCCAGGAGCAGAGCGAGCCTATATTTAACAGATGACAAAAGTTGCATTCCAGATGTACAGTACTATCTTTGTGTTGAGCTCTATAGAAATGCATGGAGAAAGAGGGAGCGAGGGAGGGAGGGGGGCTTTGAGAAGGGGGGGGGGGGGGGGGGGCAGTGGGGGCCTGTGGGGGGGCGGGGGGGGGCACCAGTGCACAGCTGCTAAACTAATGCCATTTTTTTTTTTCTTCGCTCAGGCACTGAAAAGCTGAGTGTGGTGGCTCACTGACAGACACAAGGACGGATACAGGAGGTGGTAATAGATTTATCCATTCTAAAAAATAATTTGTTTTGCCAAAAGAAAAACGGAACAAAAAAAAATAACCAGCCCGTGCTATGACTTAATGAGTAACAGGCCTAATCTGCGACATTGAAGTCAAAATTAGGCTTCAGATTAGCTGTTATTACATTAAAAACAATGAAGTCAATGATTTAATTAAAAAAAAGGTTCAGCCCCAAACCAGACTTGACTGCAGCTGAACGTTGGCTACACCCAAGCCCAGTGCACACCGCCACCAGGGAACCACCTCATCCCTTTGCACTAGTTAAAAATCTGATTAGAAACACACTCACAAAGTGACTCGCTTTTTTTTTCCGCCTCCGTGGTGTTTCAAGCAGAGTGACAGATCGACGGGCGCGTAAGCTCTCACACGGCTCAGGCTGCCAACATCATCAGCATTAGACAATTAAGCCCCGCTAGCTGAGAGAAAAATATATATATACATATTTATGCTCAGTAAATATTTACTGCACAAATCTTTTCCATTCGTTCGCCAAGCACTAACAAAACCTTACTGTACTCCCTCTGCCTCTCTTTCGGAGTCCCCCCCCCTCCACCACCACCACCTCCCCCTCCCAAACCCCTACATCTGCGATTCATTGACTTTACAATTTACCACATGTCGAGATGGGAGAGGTCGAGCCTCCATCTGAATCACGGCACAAATATGCAAGTGATTTATTGTTTTAAAAACCCTGGGCCGATTTAGTGCAACTCCACTTTTCCTGAGCATTACTCCTATTGGCAGACCATGAACAATTACAGTTCGGACTAATTAAGCTCTGAGAATGTGCTGTGCACCGCTAATGTCTAGCAGGCCCCAATTTTTATTTAATGGTGCCAAACTTTGCTTCCCAGCCCCCAGACCCCCACCTCCCTTCTCTAACTTAACTCCTCAAATCCAAAGCAGATTGTGCTTTTTATGACTGTTTATTGAGTCGGAGAAAAATAAGGACCTTTTCTTCCAGCTCTCCTCTCACATAGGATGAGACAAACAGCAGAGTGAGAGCAAGAGAGAGAGAGAGAGAGAGGGAGAGGGAGGAAGAGATGGAGCAGCAGAAGAAGTAGTGGAAGGGAGGGGGGGGGGCGCTTCCGCCATACTTTGTAAACAAAAGTGATTTGCAAGACAAAAGGAGCGCAACCTTCCAACTAAACTCTGAGTGCATTTTGCGGCTGGAGGCACAGAAAGCAGCCGCGTTGTGCCACGAAACCCCCCGCGGACACCAATTAGGTCCTATTAACATGTAAAGCCAATTTGATAAGGTGTGGGCCCTATCCTTTAAATCCGCATTAAACCATCTTTCCTCTTGTCACAGCCAAAAATCCATTTACAGCAGCCGAACACACATAATCCATATGATATACCATTGTTATGCTTATGCTGCTGCCACGTTTCGGAAAGATACTGTCTGTCTGTGTCAATTATAACAGATAAGGCCACAGCAATGTGTGCACGTGAGCACAAAGGAGGTGGCGGTTCATTCACGTCGGCATGTTCATTACAATAATCTGACCAGAAAATCCTCCATTATGTCTTCCTGAAAAATAAGAATGATAAAGGAAGAAGTCCGCCTGTATGAAAGTGGATGTATTTTTCAAGAAGGTGAATCCGCGGCAACACGAGCGATCCTGGCACGAGCACAAAAATGGAACAAAGAGGGAAAAGAGGAGAAAAGCTATTGTTTCAACCACACAAAGCCTTTTCCACCGTCTTGTAGTAGAATCGCCACGGGTTCTGGGAGCGTCTTTTTTCACTCTAAACACAGCGGTGGATGCTTGGTGTTGCGTTTTCATCCCCCATTTACCCCCCCCACCCTCCCCCCTCCCTCCTACTTTCTTGTTCTTTTTTAAACTACTCGTAATTATACGTCGAAACCCAAAACCTCCGCCAAAAGTCTCCAGGCTTGGAGAATTATGGGGCCAGGGGTGGCGTCAAATATCTTAACATTCATAAGTCCGAGAGGCAGTAAATAAAGCCAGTGGATTTACGGCCCTGCAGCCCGATGCAGGAGAGCTGGCCGCCCAGATCCTGCTCTCCCTCCCTGAGCCTCGGCGTCTCCAGACTTGTTGAGGTGTGATGTTAGCCCACAGCACCGCAGTTAACCCGCCGCCTTTTTTCACAAGCCCTGTGTTAGCATCGGCAGGAAACAAAAGGTAGACGGGGAGAGGAAGAGAGACGGAGAGAGCAAAGGGAACAGGGGGAAAGTGAAAGGAGATAGAAAACCGGGGTGAACTGGGCAGGCCACTTCTCCAATTCAACCTGCACCCAGTGATCCAGCAGGCCTTTGTGTGAGGTTTGGGGAGGAGGGAGAGGAGAGGAGGAGAGGACGACACAAGGGCTTTTAAAGCCCGGGCACAAAGTCATGTCAAACTGCTAAATGATACTAAATTGTGAGCCTCCTTGGACTGAGTGCTAGGAAAAACCAATTCTGACTGATTATGGCTCCCAGAGGTCAGACATATTATGATAACCGCCAAATGCAGGAATTTCTTCCTTTTTTTGCCCACTCAAGTCATGCAAAAACTAAAATTGGAGAAACCAGGTGGCATATCCAGATAGAGCAGCAGTAGTGCTAGAAAACAGAGAAAAAAAAATCTAAATTCATAAGATTTTTATTCTCTGAGAAATACAGAAAACCATTACCTCAATTTAAACCATTTATATTAAATACAAAAACACAGATTTAAAAAAAAAAAGGCCCAGATGTTGAAATCCACATCCTAAAAATAAAATATCACAGCATCGCCCAAGCCAAGAGGAGGAGATAAATGAAGGGAATAGCAGCAAGAATCAAACCCTTTCATGACAGGACATAGAAAGTCTCATTCCAATAATAATACACGCAGTCATATTCAGTGTCTCACATGACATGTTAGGGAGCAAGACAGCTAATCAATGTCCAGGTGAATTATTTATGCCAGCTTTAAGTCTAATACATTTATATTACAGCGGGCGCTGACTTCAAAGCTCTAATGGCCGGACACACAGGGCGCTGCAGACAGTGGGGGCCGGGCTGAACAGTGGGAAGATCACCGCAAGCCGAAAACCATGCTCATCACCTACAGTCACTGCTCAGGTACATCTCTGAATTCAGCTGTAATAAACGTCTGCTAATATGTGAATAAAGAGTGTCGATAATCAGCAGTGGCTTTCATATTTTTGCTCTGACTTTATCTTGTGTACAAGCAAGTGACGCAGGGAGGGAACTAAACAACAGGTAAACAGCATGGAGCCTGTATTTAAATTTAAAAAAAGATCCTTATTTTTCTAAAAATAGTAATTCAGGGGTGGAATTAAGAGTCAAAACTGTCTCGCCGCATCCTCCAGCCGCGTTACACAATTTGCTGCTTTTCTAACTGCTGCATAGGCACAATAAAACGAGCGCTCCTCGACTGGTGCTGGGCACAGTGCTGCGATAGGCACAAAGAAAACTACAAACCTCTGCCACTGAGACAAGGAAGCGCCTCAGTTCAAATCATGTGTGTTGTGAATGTGTGTGTTTGTGTCAGTACTGATGAGAATAATGAGTGACTAATTCCACATACCAGCCAGTAGCGTTAACAAGGTTGGCTGACTGAGAGGGAAAGAATGGCAACATGTTCTCAGAAGTGCATTTTCCGGGAATGATAAAATCTTTTCTTTTTTTTTTAAACTATATAAAGCAGCCAGGCGTAGAGAGAATTGTGTAAGCAGCAAGAATGATTTTACGTGAGAGCCCAAGCGATCACGTTGAACTCAAAAGGCAGAAATTGTGTCAAACACAAAAGAAAGCATTATGTATCAGATGTGCATTTATTTTCAAGGTGTGCACAGAGCATGAAAAAAATGTAACAAATACCAGTTTCGTTAGCCAAAGCTAAGGTGGTGGAGGGGTCATATTTCCTAATGCCTGGTCTTTGCCTTAACCTTGTAAAATGAGATGACAGGTCCTAAAGCGCAGACTTGTAATTGCAACCGTTTAAAATAGGGGGGCTAAAAAACACCCATGGTTGAGAAAATTATGCCGCTTAAGGATTGCCATTGCCCAGTGGGACTAGCGAGGTGCTGAGCAAATGAGTAAGTGTGCATAATTACAGCATAGCTGATTGTGTCTAAATAACATGAATTTATTTATAAATATGGGTTTACATGGCACATGCTTTTTTTGGGGGCTTTTTTTTTTTTTTTTTAAAGACAGTGGCATCCTCACCAGAAACAAAGGTGGCGCACATGCAGAGCACAGCAGAGTTGCATAACCATTTACATTCAATGAAGCACACTTTTGAAAAATAAATACAAAGAATAAATAATTATTGTTTTGTAAAAAAAAAAAATAATTGAAATGTTAATGCATGCACCTTCCACATAATGTCTTCATCGGTTTTGACACATGCAAATCACTTTGAAAGGCTCATTTGCATATTTATTTTTATTTGTGTGGTTTTACATTGCTTCAAACTACTTGCAGCGTGTCAGAAAGCCAGCGTAAAGGTCTGAATGCTCATGCAGCTTGTGAGAGAAAAAAGGGCATGTTTGATGAGGCTGTGCAAACACAAGCCAATTGCATTATTCAGTGGGTTAAAAAAAAAAAAAGAAACATGCAATTGTAGCCTGGAATACATGAAACCCTATACAATAATAATAACATTATAATTATGATTATTATTATTGTAATAAAATAGTTGTACTATTCTTCGTGCATTTAATTACAATTCCAGGCAGGATATATGTAGAAATGTCAAGTGCACATGACCTGCCATAAACCCATAATATCCATTTTCATTGCCCTGCGTCCTAGCGCTTAGCACTGTTAGCATGCTAGCTGCCGTCCACCACAGCCAACAGGGGCTGCGGGCGAACATGCGTGACAACACTTTACTGTACACTTCACACTGCGGGAGTTGCTAAACTTGGCGCTACGCTTCTATCGGCTGCACTTGTGGGGCGACGACACCCCGTGTCCACCCCGGGAGCCCGGGAGAGAGTGTGCGCGCGAGAGTGAGTGAGTGTGTGTGTGTGTGTGTGTGTGTCTGTCTGTGTGTGTGTGTCTGTCTGTGTGTGTGTGTGTGTGTGTGTGTGTGTGCACATACAGTTGTAAATAAATGAACTTACTGTGCGTGCTGTTGGAGAAAGTGATCCATTGGGAAGGTAGGGGCTTGTGAGATCGGGGATCATTATAAACGGATAGCCCGGGTACGGTGGGCTCTTGAACAGCCCTCCATCTTGCCTTTTCGCAGCTAACATGGCGGGGGGGGGGGAAGAAAAAAGAAGAAAACTTTTTTTTAATAAAGTGGCCTTGATAACTTTTTTTACCCCCCCTTTTACAAAAAAAAAAGCATGTTATGAATAAAGCGGAGGAGAAAGCCCCTCCGTCTGGCACATATACTGTCATGGTTGCAAAATAGGAAAACAAGAGCGGAACAATAAAGCAGAAACTCACCCTCCTCTAAACTTTCTCTTGTTTTGTCTCTGAAAGTTTCAGATCTAGGCGGAGGCCGTCTTTCCGCCTTGAAATGAAATGAAACACAAGGGGTTGCGTTAAAGTTAACACAGCGGGCGACGAGGGTTGCTGGTAAACTTTCCTGTAAAGTCTCTCTATCGGCGTGACAATGTCAGAGACGTTAGGCCAGAGCCGCGGACGCGCGAGCCCCGCGGTTAACGTGCAACTTACCTCCGAGTCCGACGAGCTGTTTTGATTCGTTTCCGACTCGTTTACAAGAGAAGATTTGACATCGGCTAAATCCCTTTCTGCCGAGGAGTTCTCCGAAATTTTCTCTTCCTGCTCCCCTTCGTCTTTGAAGGAAATCATTTCATCGTTTGCACCCAGATCGTCCCCTCCACCGCCGTTGAGCTGCGGCATTTTTCCCCGTGCAGAATTTTTTTGGTGTGTGGTGGAGGGTGGGCAAAAAAAAAAAAAAAAAAACACGAAGTTTTAAACCCTTTAGATCAACGGGGATCTAGAAAAGTCCGAGTTTAAGTTTGGGGTTCTTGTATTGGCGTTTTCCACCAAAAAAAAGCTCTGGCGGGTTGGTACAAAACTAAAAAAGAAGGGGAATCTTGGCAGGAAAAAGGAAGCCGGAGAAGGAGCCGAGCCGCTCGGATTGAGTGAGTTGAAGTTGGTCGGAGTGGTTTTCAGTTCAAAGGCGGCGCTGATTGACAGATAGAGAGGGATGGAAATAGAGAGAGTCTGGATTCAGGATTATTGACAGGGAGAAACACACAAGAAACTAATGAGATTCAAACAGGGAGGGACTTGAAGTGACGTTTTCATAAATAGGAGGAAGAAAAAAAAAAGGAGAGAGGGGGGGAGAGAGAGAGAGAGAGAGAGCGCGCGTGTGTGAGAGAGAGAGAGAGAGAGAGAGAGAGAGAGAGAGAGAGAGAGAGAGAGAGAGAGAGAGAGAGAGAGAGGGAGGGAGGCTGGAGGAAGCCGGCGGACGACTGCAGTGAAACGCATGTGAGGAGGAAAAAGGCAGTTTGGGAGCAGGACAGTGATGGTGAAATAGGAGGAAGATAGGAGTTGCTTGTAAATGTGGATTAAACGCACATATGGGCGGTCTCCCGGTGGAGGGAACAAAAAAAAGAAAAGAAAAAAGAAACGAGGGTACTTCCTCAGGCTGTTTGCAACCAGTTTGACTCCACCACTCCCGACCAGTATGTCGCACTAGGGTCAAATTAAGTTACAGCTTAAATAAATAAAATAAAAAAAGATGTTTCTATTTTTGTGCAGTTCTTCATATTTAGTTTCTACTTGTTAATCTTTTTTTGTTTTGTTTATAAAATGGAGGCCTATCAAAGCAGAATAAAAGCTGTAACTCCAAGCTTGTTTTCCTATTATATCTGCTTTGTCAGTGCCTTAGATCTATTTTTCATTATATTAGATAATGTTTCCTCAGATCTATTTTTTGGGATGGAGGGTGTTATTGCATCCTGCTTTCTTGACAGGTGTGATGTCCTCTGGGACTAACCTGAATCCCTCACTGGCAGCACAAGACTGGGCTGGTTTTTTTTTTTTTATTTCCTCCCTCAGCAGCCAGACTGGACACAAATAACTGATGCTCCAATTCTGTGTCTTATTCTTACACAAATACAGCCTAAAAAAGACACGTCTAAGACTATGCCTACTGAAGGAGATTGCAGTGAATTCAAAATATAAGAAGATATAATTTGACAACATGAAATGATCAGGTAGTATATGTCTCCAAAACCATATTTACATTTTGTGACCTGCTTTTGTTCATTTCACATGAACTAAGTTATTCTCTGAAATAGATTTTTTACTTAATGTGTTTCTAAGAAAAAAATGTAATAACAAAGAAAAAACTGCTAAAATGCAAATTATCTAAACATTTCTTCTGGGTAAAAACAGATAACCACGAAATAATGTTTTTTAAAACCCTTGCCGTTGCATTTAATAATGTATATAAAAGCAATAGGACAGGAAGAAAAAAAACCTAATGCCTGCTCCTGCTGAACAAGGGGATTGTGCATGAGTGTGTGTTTCTG
This sequence comes from Clinocottus analis, assembly GCF_023055335.1. Taxonomy (NCBI): domain Eukaryota; kingdom Metazoa; phylum Chordata; class Actinopteri; order Perciformes; family Cottidae; genus Clinocottus; species Clinocottus analis. The sequence continues at coordinate 5,810,497 of NW_027175920.1, read as the reverse complement.
TGTGTGTGTCGGTGATGAGCTCAGCACCGGTGATTCACTAACCTTATCTCATCAGCTCAGGAAATGCAGTTTCTATTATAGCCGATATTTGATGGAGCAATCACAAAATCAACAATGAATTTCAAATGCAACTGCAAGAAGTAGAGCTGATACATACATCCAGGTGACACTCACACCGTACTGCAACACGGCTGCGAAAATAAATCACTATAAGATCAAAACCAGACATAGAATTGCTGATTAAAAAAATATTGTTTCATGTCATGGTGCTGTTCCGCGCATGAAAACAAATGTTATGACAGTAATTCCTCTGTATGTGCGCTCAGCAGTGTTGTCAAGCAGCAGCGAGGAGGAATCCTGTGCACAGTGTAGCACTAAAGTGTTGTGCATGTGCCTGTATACCAACGCACCTCCACCACGCAGGCAGCGCCACGGAAGCAGACTACTGCGCTCGGCGATCGCTGCTGTGCTTTATATATATCGGCAGAGGTGAGAGCAGCGGTAGCTGGCTGCAGCCCAGCCACGCAAGTGTGAGGGGAGCAGGGAGCAAGGGAAAGGGATGGCCGTCTCTGGTTCTCATCCAGTGTGTCTGTGTTTAGGCAGCCGGTGGAAGAGGAGGCGCCCCGCCGCTCGGGGCCCTCCAAACCTGAGCCCACACAGACCAGACCAAAGCAGAGGAGCTCCGGGCCGGCCCTCTCCCCGGATCGCCTCAGCAGGCACCTGAGAGTTTACCGGGGGGGGGGGGGGGGTGGGGGGGCTGGCAGCGTGTTATCATGCCTGCCGTGGGGACACCTGCCTCTGATGCCGCCCCGGTGATTCTAATCTACAGGACCCTTTAATAAGATGATGATAGGCCGCGTTGCCACTGCTGCTCTGAGCCACGGAGCACGGAGCACGCGCGGCTTTTGTGTCGGCGTTCTTCATTTTGTCATGGGCTCGGCGTGCTCACCTCTGCTCCGTGTGCACGCTGCGGTTTCGGTACAGCCGGGGATTGTCTCATCCATGCGTTTTCCACATCTCGCAGTGTGGAGGAAGTCGGAGGCACCTCCACCGTCTGATCACAAGACTCCAGCTCGTCCCTGTTGGGTAGTCTTCACCTGCAGCCCTGAGGATGAATCCACAGCCACTGATTCTGACCTCAGCGTGTTGGACTTGTTCACCATTGGATTCGAAGTCAGCAATAATCAGGGGCGGATTTAATTATTATTCTGTCTCTGTGGCAAATGCAAATTCAAGCTATAGTAGTAAATGCTAAACACAAGCGCTTATACACGTTGCTTTCATTATTTTACATCTCATTTTGTTCCCTTACTGACAGCTCTGTTGGAATCATTGTACTCTATATGTTTTTGGGAGCTTGGAAATAAACATTGTGTTCAACACAGTTTGGGCTTTTGTATCTATATCTATATGATGTTTGCTTTATTCTAACGTGTCCATGCAACTTCTATTATATAGGGGATAAACTAAACACTGCAATGATGACAAATTTATTCCAAAATGCATTTGTTTTTTACTTGAAATATAACAATCAATACAATACACACAAGATGTACCAATAATTGTGCCTGAATGTTGCATGTTTTTATACTTTTGGGATTGCACTCCTACAGGTAGCCAGAAAGCGTTTAACATAATATACATTTCTGCTTTAATCATTTTGGGATTTCAAAGGATTCTGGGGACATGATTTATTTTAATGTTGAATAATTAAATAGTCAATCCATAGTCAGTAAGCAGTGTTTAACACCGTGAATCTCTTAAGTCCTCTAAATCCCACTGCACATATGTTCATTTGTTTGTTGATCCTGTGGTTTAAAAAGAAAGAAATAAATAACAGAAATAGAAGCTGTCAAATTAAATTAATATATACTGTATGTGCTACCTAATTTACACAGTCTACATGGAAAAGCATATATATATATATATATATATATATATATATATATATATATATATATACATACATACATATATATATATACATATATATATACATACATATATATATATATAATGTTTTACAGATCAATGTATTGATTCTTTGAAATTAAAGTATGCTTTTGGAAAGCATAACTTCCACTGAATGTTTTGTAATTTTAATTTAACAGCGTTTACTCTTCTTTTACATCTGTGTCTAAATCAACGTCTGAAGAAGAAAAGAAATGCCCGGTCAACTAAATTCAACATAAGAACTCAAAGAAACAGATTTGAAAAATCCTCACAGAGAACATTAAACTACTTTGAGAAATCACATACTTTCCTGTGAACACCCTCATTGTTTCATCTCGAGCAGGGAAGGTAGCCGCCGCACACAGTGTGCCTCCTCTGTGTTTGCAAACAGTTAATTACCCATCATGCATCCAATGTTGCCAACCACACCAGCTAAAAGGTCTCTCAATGCTGATTAACATATTACTGCTGGACATTTTCGCTTTTTTCCTCACAGAAATATGTTTGTTTTATGGCGACTGTGGTTTGATTTATTCCAGTAATGAAGTTTGTTCACTTGATAATAAGTGAAACTTAACATTTAACTTTCGTTGCATTTGTCAAGTGCAAATTTCCTCTATTGTTGGGAGAGATGCTGTTAAGTATTTTGGCATTTTATTGTCAGCACAGCTCATATAAATTCAATGAGCAGGATAATACTGTAGTTAGCCATAATTACATGTATACTAATAGTCCTCATAATTTTCTGCAACGGCCAGGGAAGAGAAATAGATTTACCTGGTTATGAAAAGACTTCATACTGTATTTTTGTCATATATTAAAATAATATTCATTAGAGTAAAAGCAAATCAGACAACACACATCTAGATTGTGCTCGCGTTCATGCTGCGTAAATAGTTAGTTGTGTTTTCTTTTACTGTTCCTTTTGCTGAATATTTCTTTGTGTACTTATTTGGATATTCAGAGAAATATGTGTATTGTATTTGTATTCCTTACGTCAAAAAAATGTGGAAAGAGTTGCTTTCTTGGAAAATGAGTCATTATTGATGTGCTGCATTGTAGCTTATATATTTCTCTCTCTAAGTGTCTCTTATTGTACTTGTAGAAGAGGAGCTTCTGTGCTCCCTTGCCCCTCAGCGCTCCAATCATTTGACACAATAGCACAATACATTTGATGAATACAAATAACAGCCTTATATGCAGTAATCATGCTCTTAAGTCCTTGAATCTAAAAAGCAAGTGTTATGTTGACCAAAACCTAGGTTAGGGTTGATGGTAATATCCTTTTCACAGGCAGAAACTGTTGAAATTGTTATCAGTCCGCACATATAGATAAATACAGCGTGTGCTTTCTGAGCGTTGACAATGTCTGAGGCATTTTTGCAAAAGTACATTTGTGTTGAAACACTTATTTTTTGTATTTTTTTGTTAATAAATGAATTTCCCGTCGGTTTGCAATCCACTCCACAAATCACAATGAAGACCGCGGAGGAAGAGAATAATGGTGTAATGAAGAGTGAGTCACATTGGCCTGTGACTCTGCACTCATCTAAAATCAATATCACCCTCCAGAGACGTCTCAACTAATATAACAAACAGCTCAACATGCATTTCATTAGGTTAAAAGTTTATGAATCAATAACCTAAAATCTCAGGATGCAGAGCCTCGTTTTTTTTTCCCCCTCTTCCCCGTGTAAAAGTCCCAGGAGTGGGATCAGGAGTGTTCTTGTGAACAGCCTGGACACTCATGATTTATGCAGGCACACTGCTTTTCATATCACTGCAGGTATTGGACTCAAGCGGGAGCTGAGTGTCTCCAGAACTCATCCCCGCAGCATCGTGGGAACCATATTAAACCGGCTATGGGAGCTGTCTCTCCCGTTGCCTCCAAAACAAACAGCCAAGCGCTTTTCAGAAACGGACGCGATAGTCATTAATCAAGGACCGAGGCAGGTCCTGAACTCTCTCAACATGGAATCCACCGGAGAGACGCGGCAACGTGCAGCACAGACACCGCTCACCTGTCCGTCACGGCAGCACCTCGCAGGGAGAGGATAGCCGAGCCTCTGGTAAATGTTACTTAAAGGTCATTGGTATACTCGCCAGTGGGTTAATGGTTTGAGTCATATTTTCACACTTGCCTGACAGCCAGGTAGCCAAAGGGGGTTTTATACGCTGATTGGTGTCGTGATTGGGAGAGGAAATGGTTTGTGTTGGGCCACTGGACCCTCTGTGGATTCCTACAGCACGCAGTTATCCGCCCGCGTCGCCCCGTGACGGGGCATGGTGGGGATTTTATCACAAGTTATCAAACTGGGAAAATAGTCATGGATGGATAGACCCTCACGAGGGTTCGCCTTAAGAACGCGTCCCCTTGTGAAGAGTTGGATATGAGCTCTTCAGTGCTTCCAGTCTCCATCGCTGGATCCTGATCAATTTGACTTCATTTCTTTTGTCAGCTTGCGAGCCACTAATGACAAAAGTCGGACACCAAATTGAATCTCTTGACCTCTGTGTTTTGAAACCTTTGACTGCCAAAACAAAAAAGCCAAAAGCAGATGCATGGGACAAATGCAGAGAAAGTGGCTTCCTGTTGACCCCGGCTTTGTGACGGAGGAGCAAATTGGAACGCTCTCTTTCTGTGTGGGTCTTGTATGCAGGACCCTCCACATCTCTGGGCTTTTAATGGGGAGAAGCCCATTGTGATTGTTGGTTAAGAGACAGGGAGCATCTCACAAGAAGGCACTTTCACAAACAGGAAGCAGCAGGCCTTTTTGTGAGAGGCGTAAAAGAAGGAACAGTGTCATCTTCATGTTCCTGGCTAATTAAAATCACAGAGAGGGAAAGTTGACCTTTTGGAGCCTGAATGAAGGGTCATTATGTGCAAGATGGAGGCAGGGTGTCTTTGTGAGACTTTGTGTGAGTTTTGGCGCAAAGTTTCTCGGCTATTTTGTGTCTAAGTTGACATGTGCATTCATTACCAGCTTTACGGAGGATTTAATATATGCATCCAATTTTGTACAATCAATGAAATCTCATGATATTGTTATTACACTTTGACTTCCAGTTATTCAAGAAACTTTAATTAAATGAAGGACGTTTGGTTGCAAGGGTTTTGCCCACATTATCACGTGTCATCATTATATCAAATCTAATCAAATCGTGGAGAGGAATTGAAGAAATAAACTTAAAGTAACCTTTTTCTCATTTGAACGTTTCACTGCTGCTCATTTGCTGAGTTACAAAGAAGCGGATACGCTATAAATTATTGGAAAAGCAGAGAAACAATTGCATCTTTAACGCTCTATATGCACAGTAAAGAACGAGCAACACAATGGAGACGTGACCTTGAGGCAAATGGGTCGCCTCTCGGTACAAACCAGAGCGCCGTCGTGTTCATTTGGCGATGTTTTCGTTAACAGAATGGAAGATGAGGCCATTAATGAGACAACAGTCTACGCTCTTTGTTCAATGTGAGTCAAAAGAAATCTAAACACCATCCAAGGTTAAGTTGTGAGCAGGTTATAGTTGATGCAAATGCTCAAATCTCTTTAGTCACATATGTCATATCCCCAACAAAGAGAAAACTGCACATAGACCTGAACAAAAAACAAATTCGTTAGACTGTGAACTAAAATCTGTATATATCCGGCATGATCTTTATGTCAGCTGTTGTTTAATCCAGTAATATAATATATTTTCTTATTCATCAACATGCATTACGTACTATCATAGCTCTTCATACCCCACACTTTGGATGTTTATACCATGCACACGACAGCATCACGTTGAGATGCTTAAAACTTAAACGTTGTTGAATACGTCGCGGCCTGTCCAAGGATAAAAGGTTTTAAACTCATCGCAGCATTAGTGAAGGATCCAAACCTGACAATGGTGGAAAAGAGAGTATTTAGATAAGAGTCATGGATTCAAACTCTCACTTAAACTATATATAATAAACTATACGTTTGTGCTTTACACCTGGACAGCAATCAATTAATTAAAAGGTCTGGCAAAAGAAAAAAAATACTGTTTGTGGCGTGGAACTGAAGTAAACCCTTTCAATCATTTCATTTTGGGGGAGGGGCTTATGAGCAAAGCCTGGAGGCGTGGCTAACTTAGCGACTTTCTCGCAAGATTCAGGACCCTTAGGGGGTTAGATTTCCATCCGTGCGTCGAGTATAAAATGTGGAAATGCATTAAAAAAGTATATTAGGGATACTTGACATTTTACAATACTTAAATAACTCTTCTCACTCCCACTTTGTTACTTCCCACTGCTGTCTAGTTATTTACGGTTGTGATAGGTAAGAGGGAAAAAGCAGGAAACTGTTTGAACTACGGTTCAAAGATTTCAATACACAACTCTTTCTTGAGCCTAAAAATAAAAAACAACAATCGCAAGCAACATAAATCCATTTCCAACAACTCACAGCACACTTCTACAGCACAATGAAAAAAACACCAGCCTTGACCTGACGAACAACTGGATAAAAAAAAAATCCTCAGCCTATTGTAAAGTTAAGGCCGTAATCATTCAACAGTTTTTTAGATGAAAAATAAAGTAATAAAGCCGACGTGAGAAGCGACAACAACAACTACAGTGGTGTAATTCCTTTCTTTTGTTGTCAATACGACACACACGGCGCGCTCAAAGCTGCTCTGTTCTGTGCATGTTTGACTCTGATGGAGGGATGTGAGTGTATGAAGTTTGAGGGCACAGTTGGTTCAGATATTGATTACCTCTCAGGTATTCCTCTTTTTTTGCTTCAAAAATTGATCACAAAATCGTTCATTATCATACAGATAGTTCTGTGTTAGGCAGATCGGATACAGCGAGAACACACACACACAAACACACACGCACACACACACGTTAAGGCCCCAAAGCCTCATGCTTCCTCCTCAACAACTGTTTTTTTTTTTTGGGCTGCAGCCCTCTTGGTCTTCTTCAAGGATCCTAATTGAGAAATTAATGCAGAAAAATCAATCGGCTTCAAGTTTTGTGTCCAATAGACTCCTGAAGGCTTCACGTGAGCAGCAATCGATGCTTTCCACATGGGTGGCTCCGCAGCTCCCTCACTCTTTTGTTTATGTGCTCGTAGCTGGAGGATTTGGATATGTTAATTTCATTGAAATAAACATTAATGAATTTTCCACCTTTTCCTTATCCCCTGTGATGCTTTATATACCCGGGCATGAAATGATCTCTTTGGTCAGCACTTAAGTATCACTTAACATAAACAAGCTCCCTAAGAATTGGGATATATTGTGCAGAAATTGTGCCCTTACCGGCAACTCTTTTTGAGTCTGCCTTATTTACACTTCAAAATGAGGATCTTTTAACATTCTGTGATCATCCGTGGCATTGTTGAAGCGGCGTGTTTTGAGCATCCCTCTTGCCTAGAGGACATCAGCTCATTTAGGGCCATTTTAAAGCACTGCACATCATCATCAGGTCAATGAAAAAGCAACCTTGAATTCCCTTTGACACAACTGTCTTTTTCCAGCGTCGAGTGTGCATCACTTTGTTGTACGACTCAAGGCACAAAGGCAAAACGTAAAAAGATGAGAGGTAAAAATCTTTAATTATTGGAACAATTTCACCTCAAACACAGCGTGTTTTGTTTTTTTTCCTCCTGCTCTTTCTCTCTTTTACGGTCAGAATCTCAACGAGAAGAAAACGGACATTTGCTCGTGGTTGCTGCACAGGGGAAAACGAGAGCCATGTTCTTCTTTGTGCTCGTTAACTACCTTCCAAATTCATCATAAGCCCCGAGATCAGATCACAGTAATATTTGATCAATATTAATAAGGATAGGCAAACTCCTCCAGTAATTACCACAGTCTCTGGGCTTTGATTTCGACCATTACTAACGCCTCTGCATCTTTAGATTAAAAAAAGCGACCCCCTTTTATTTCATAACATTAAATCCCGACATGCATCTTCTAAAAGCTCTAATAAGACAAAGATAAGATTTGCATCCCCATACAAGTGTCTTTTTCAATTGATTATGAAGCCGCCATTGATGTGCGAGAAATTGATGTTTTCCTCTGTTCTTAAGGGCGGCTAATAGAAGGGGCGGGCTTCGAGGAGGAGACTTTGCTACTTTGATCTTCAATCAGTATAAAATTCCACTTCTTCTTTGTCAGTCTATATTTGGTAAATAACAGTGACAATCTGCGGGGCCTAGAAATGGAGAGAAGGAGAGAGGGAGAGGAAGAGAGATGTGTTGAAGAGATAAGAGGGGTCGGTAAGAGGGAGAAAGAGGGAGGACAGTGGGAGAAAAAGGGCATAAAGAGGGGAAACCGTCGCTTGTTAAATTTAGTGTATTTAAACAGGGAGATAAGACTTCATCCAGACGACGTCGCTCTGCTCAAAAATCGCCACAAAGTACCGAGCGACACGGTCCCGAGACGCCAAAACAGATGAAGCCGCCTGGTGGTCTCACCTCACACCGTCGAGGACGGGAACTATTTCTTACCTTGTTTATTTCGGGCAAATCTGAACTCCCCGCCCTTCCCCCCTCCCACCACCACCTCCTCCACGGTTCTGTGAGTGACAACACATTATGACACACACACACACACACACACACACACACAGTAGGCTTCTAATTAGTCCCAATGAAAAACAACAGGTGGATGTGAGACAAGTAATAAATCGTTCAGCCAGTCTGGATGCCAACAGGACGCTTGTTTTTTTATGCGTCTGCAGTGAGGATTTGTTGCTGGACAGATGAACAAGATGTTGTGTGCGGCGGCCCCACGCAATTCTTTTTTTTTTTAAATTTTGTTTTACAGCACTTCTGCATTCAAACTCTCAGTGATGTCGCCAGTGTCATTTTTATGACACCAGCTTGTCCAAAGATAACAAAGCCTCAGCCTCCAAAACGCACTCATCCACACATTATATTTACGTCCATGAACTGAAGTATAAAAAAGGACAATTTGTGGTTTGGGTTAAATGTATTGGCCGAGCTCAGTTACTTTTGTACTATTAAACAAAAGAGAGATACAGTGTTGATTGTTGAGGTTGTTTTGAACCTTTTTTTTTTTTTACAAAGTCAGGCTACTTGTTTGTTTCCATTTGCTTCCAGTATTTTATGCTAAGTTGAGCTAACCGCCTGCTGGCTGAACCGTGCAAACAGGAGAGCGGTATTGATCATCTCATCTACCTCTCGGCAAGAACGCTTCATCCCTCCTCGAAGCTTTATCACATTATTAACCGATAAAAAAAATAAAGAAATAACCAAACTCATGTGATCCACTCCAGAGTGTCCAGTTTCTAAGTTTAATTTGGGATTTTCTCAAAAGTAGCACCTAAATAAAAGAGTGAAATTGAATTATGTATTCAATAAATTAGATGGAGATGTTAATGAGAGATGTGAGATAAACCAAGAAGAAAATCAAGCTTTCAACATGTTTGTTCTATCAGAGTTTAATATCTTCGATAAGAGACAGGTGAAGTGTTTGCGGATAGAAATTGGAAAACTTGTCGTGAACTCGATCTATCAACAGGTGAAGGCGACAACACAGATGTGTGTATACATTTCAGATCTATAAGTTACATCTAGAAATTAGAAACGAGAGAAAGCTGAATAACAAAGGCTCGGATAGAACACTGGTATTTAAAAAAAAAAAAAGAGCCCAGAGTGTAGTTGAAAGGGACAGGAGACAGGAGGCGGGAGCTGCGATGGTGAGCTGGAGAGACGGAGCTGCAGATGAAGCCGGAGACGGAGGGAGCTCAGTGGGAGGCTGTGGAGAGGCTGGGGGCTGGCTCCAGGCAGCGGAGAGGGCAGGGAAGGATTCATCATCCAGGATCAACAACAGCACACTCAATAAACCCCCGCGGACGCCAGGGAGAAAACCTAATATGCCTTCAACACATGCAAGCGCTCATTTACAAATGTTTACAACCTTTGAGGAACAAAAAGAAGGTGATTTGATGCCGTTCGATAACAAGCCGGCAACGGCCAAACAGCAGACTGGGGATAAACCTGAGACAGAGGGCAAATACAGCAGACAGTTGGGTTTTTTTTTTTTTTTCCATCTGAATAATTGTCAAACAGTGGAGGGAATGAGAACAATCAACACAGTATGGCGAAGGGCAGAACAGTCTGATTTACACTTTCTTTGAAAAGTAACATGAAAGCACTGGAGTTCCAAAGCCAGTGTCACAAATAACACAACCTCTTGAAGAGTGTAACGTTTTGAGATCCCCAGACCAGTAACACTTGATGGAAAAGAGTGACTTATTTTCTTTTCTGGCATAATACTATTCTATCCTAATTTAACATCATATTCATAAAGCAGCGCTTAATAAAGTGAATTAGACTTCAAAAGACTTGAAGATGAACAAGTGTGTATTTAAAAAGGACTCTGAGATGTAATGAATATTCCTGTTTGTAATGACTTTGTATTCATTAGAATAATTTCACAATGGTTTATATATTTAGTGTACAGTTGCATGTGTGATTTCCAGATAATGAGAGTGCATGACCTCACCACAGTGTAATTGTAGAGTGATATTGATTTTCAAATGTCTCAGTGATTCATGAATATGGATTGAAAGAAAAGTTTAAAAAAAAAAAAAAAAAAATGAATCGAGGAGACGCAGACGAGTGATAAGTCTGACTTCATTCCCTCCTCAAAGTGAGAGGATGTGAGGTTGCGAGTGTGGCGAGGCGCTGCAGCAGCTGAGGAGCTCCGGTGAGGACTGAGGGCTTCGTGTAGCGGTTACCGGCTCACTGAAGCCTCTGACCCGGCGACCACCAGCCTCTCAAAAGTAACTCAAGCCAAAAGCGAACATAAGAGGCTCTTTCTTCCAGCCCTGTTGGAGCTTGCATCCATAAAAAGCTCTGCTGGTTAACTCAGTCTAAAGATGGCTGAGTCCTCCAAACATCTCTGAAGAAAACTATTAAAACTCTTCAGAAACATCCACACAAGCAGTCCCTGTCCCCCCGAAAATGTGTTATATAGAGTAATGAGGGCTTGATAAAAGTGCGCTGTGGCCTACACAGCGGAAGGAATTAGGTTTTAATAAGTTTCTCATTGCCTTTACTCTTAAAACAAAGCTGGAAACTGCTCGTTCCCGGTCCGTCTTTCCTGAGCGGCTTCAATTCAAAAAGCCGCAGGCGGACAAAGACGACGTGGAAGAAAACTTTGACGTCTTTTTCAGGGAATGAACATTTCAGAAGGGCTGTTGCTCTCCGATCCCTGCAGGTCCATTAGTGGCCCCCGTAGCCCGCCACGACGGGAGGGAAAAACCTGTGTCAAAAAGTCTGTTTTCTAACGGAGCCTCATCTGCATATTTGAATAATACATAGTGCTTATAAGCATATTAAATGGCATGTGGCCATGCGTCATTTGAAGGCAGAGATTAGACCTTCCCAGTTAATTATAAAGATGTCAAATGTCAGCGGGTGAACCCGCGCCCTGGGGTCACCCCCTTTAGTTTGGTGATTATATGCACAAACTATAGATAAAGTGTCATCATACAGGCTATTAAGGTGCTGGGGCTTAAAGAGAGGCTTCCCCTCGCCTTTATTACTATGCAGAATTTGTCGGGGGAGGAAAACGAGCACACACTCTTAATGGTTTCTCAAACAACTACGACACTTAGCCTCACACACTTTGAAACAAAGATTAATAGAGAGGCTCAACTGATGTTAACTTGCTAAATTAGCTGGCTTAGACCTTGACGTTTCTGAAATCTTCTGAGATAATGCGCCTTGGCTGAGACAATAGCAAGGCCGCCTGTGTGCATACATGTGTGTGTGTGTGTGTGTGTGGGCTTGTTTTGGTCATTACTGTGCCATTAAGGCCCAATCAGCTCAGCAGGGGCAGCCTTGTGGAAAGCAGCGCGGGGCCTGAGAGAGCACCTTGGGTTCACCTTGACAGGACCGCCAGTCAGACGGGGCAGCCCTCTCTGTGTTCCTGTCAATCTGACTCCCCGTCTGAAGTTCATTTAGAGGGAGGAGCAGCGGCTCACTAGCTCCTAACAGGTAAGAAGGGCTCCTATTATCAGCCCTTAGAGAGAGCAGGGCAGAAGTCTGATGTGCTCTTTCAACTGTACTAAACTGTCTGTACTGTAGCTCGCTGACTGACTAGACGCACACACACACACACACTCACACAGACACACACTCACACACACAGACACAGACAGACAGATAGACAGACACACACACACACACACATATTCAGCAGCTCTGTCGGCTGATTGGAAAACAGAGAGAAAGAGCAGAAAGTGAAGGAGAATAGGCAGAAAGATGAGAAGAACTGATTTGCATGTGGAAATGGAGATGTAAAGAAACGAAAAGATTAAGGGTACGGGAATAAGGATGAGATTAAATCTCGGAGAGCCCGGCTGGTGTGTGTGTGTGTGTGTGTGTGTAAAACAGAGAGGAGGGGGAAGAGGGTGAGAAAACAAGACAGAGAATGGTATATGTTCAATGGAAGGTATATTGCGATCCACTTTTCTGATTTTAGGAGTGCACTGGGGGCTAAGGAGTTTGTTTTGGTTTGGGGGAGCTGACACAACATCCACTGCTTTCACCGTCAGGCAATCCCCACCACACACACACACACACACACACACAAACACACACACACACACACCCCTCTACATGAGGCCCCAGCCCAGCCCTTCCAGCTTCCTCAATATTTCATGGGATGAGCCCATGCTGACTAACTCAAGGCCATGCAAGCGCGGCTCCCTAAGCGGCCAAAGCGCTCGTAGTCTACAGAGGTTCCCGGTTGCCAATATCCCTGATCATGGAAACAACAACATTAAGCTGCAGTTCCCAGGAACCAAATAAACGAGACAAAGGAGAACATCGTGGATCCAAGATGAAATGTAAATGATATTGCGTTTTCCCCTTTTTGAGTGCAGCTTAAAGAAGCGAAGGTAAAGGTGTTAACTGGCATCGCAACGCTTTTTTTTTTTTTTTTGGTCAATAAAAAAACAGATTTCTTTGCACATTTTTGAAGGTTGAACCCAAACACAATTACACGTGGGCGCAGCTTTGATAGCATCCTGTGGGTCTCAAACAGGTGAAGATTCTCAAACTTGTTTTTTTAGATGATTGCACGAAGTTACCTCATGCAAGGTTCTTCAACTTTTTGTGGGGTGGAGATGTTTGTCTCCATTTTGGCCTCAGAGTACGAGGTTACAATCCCAGATTACCATCAAGACATGTATGAAATAAAAAAGACTTTTAAACAAAAGGGTGCTCTTACGGCGCTCGGATTGGGTGTGAGTTGGGTGGAGGATTACGTTAGCACCGGACGGAGTTTAATCCCAGCTGGAGCTCACCAAGTGACATGCGGGACTTCCTGCTGAAAGGATGACGCTGAAGATAATCTACATGTTCTGCAATTATCAACTAATTCCATAAATCGAGCAGCCGTAACAACGTGTTGTCCATCCGCAACACTTCTGGCTTCTCGGGCCCGTCTGAACCGCGTTGGTTCCCATTGAAGACTTTATGGTTTAAAGACATATACTTTCATTAAAAAAAGAAAAAGAAAAGGCTAAATCATTTCCCTGAACAGCAGCTTTTTTTTCTTCTTTCTTTCAGTAACCAAGTATATACGCAGAAGGAGGGTTTATGGGTAATTGGCTCAACATAAACTCTATGTTTTGTGTGATAAAGGAAGTGCAGCAGTGTGGCTGGATGATGAATTTGTGTTTGTTTTGGGGACAGTTTGGAGCTCCACGGCAACGTGAGGCTTTTACTGCACAGTACTTGTTAACGGGGGTGAAGTCATTGCTGGTTTGAGGTTTTTCCATGAGACCTGTTGACAATGAAAACAACAGGAAACACAGCCAGGCTTATTGTCTCAAGGTAATTTGGAGAAAGTGGAACATGACGTGTTCGAGATTGAGGATATACACTGAGAGATGACCACCGAGCCCCAAGTGCTCACCTTCCAGCTGGCGAGGACGGCAGGTTATGCCCCTCAATGCAACCGTGCAAGACACCAGGATGAAGATCATTGTGTTGTTTGTCCATTTTAATGACAAACCTGAAACTGTACACAGTTTTAAAGCCTGATCTTTGTTTTCCAGTCTATTCAGAGTGAATATCGAACCATCAAACACTTCAATTTTCGCCACTCTGCCTTGTTTTGTCGAGATTTTCTTCAAGCTGAGTGTCATTGGAGAGTAAACTATGTGTATGCTTTCAGTCCTTTGTATTTTTTTCCCCTCCGCCTCTCTTTTCTCTCTCTCTCTCTCTCGCCGGATGCGTGCGAGAGAGAGAGAGAGAGAGCCAACGCGCGCTTGTGTGTGTGTGTGTGTGTGTGTTTGCAAACGAACGTGTGCAGGCTTTGTTTTTCTTTTGAACATCCCTTTGATGTTGCTGTTTATTTATTTATTTCTCTTCCTGCGAAGGCCCTTTCTCTGCGGTTAGGGCTACAGCGGATCGGGCGCGCGTTGCTCAGAGTGCCATCCATCAGCGAGGAGCCTCTCTGACGGATGAACCGGTGACCCCGGCTGCCTATAGCGCATCGGCTCCGAGCCGGAGCCGATGCGCTGGGGGATTTTTGTTTTTAAGGAGAGGGAGTGTAACCAGGAGGGCCTCCGCTTCATCACCAACCTGTCTGGCTGAGTATCAGTGTGCGTCACATGTAAAACAACTATTTCATCTCCAGCCAGGAGGTATTACTTCACTTTGGTTTTCCCGATAATAAAGGAGCTCTTGTAGTTGTGGGTGTACTATTTGTGGCTGATCTGATCCCTGTGTCTTCTCTGCCGAATGGGGTTTAATGTGGTGGTGGGATGAAGGCGGAGGCCAGTCCCAATGAACACCCGTAATCATTCTCAAAAGCCAGACGGAAAGCGCGTCGACTGACCTTACGGCCTCATCACGCAGAATTAGAGCGGTGTGTCTAAGGGACTTCTTCGACACGAGGAAAGTGTCTTCGTCTTTTCTTCTCTATGAATGCTGCTGAATCTGTCCATGGTGCTGAAATGAACCGGCCAGTGGTCAAACGCGGCTGGATGTCCCAGAATGCAATGGATGGATAGGCAGTTGACTGGGACAATCATTAATAACTCTTAACAGATTTACTTGAATATTGTGTTGTCATTCTTGCAGCTATTGGCACTTAAACAGGTTTTTTTTAAATTGTACCTCGGGAACTTTTACTATGGGATATAAATGAGTCGGATCTGCCACGCCTTCAATCAATGAATCATGGCGCAGCAGCTATGAGGAAGCCCAATGCACTTCATGTTAAGTTGGCACAAGCAACATATTGATGTAAGTCAAAAGATAAATGAAAAGCTTACCAATTGCAAAAAGTATTTGGATTGCGTTAACATGTGCGTTGTGTAAAATAAATATAATTATACTTACTGACAATAGCTAAAGATGATAGGTTTACATTGGAGAAGTGCAAAGCCTGAAATGTCCCATACAGTGAGAGCGGGTGATTTAAGGACTTATATGAAGTACGTACAAATAAAAAAACTAAAGAATGGTCTATTTCAGACTTAACTTGAGCACCTCTCTCCTCCGAGTTCACACCCTTCCAACCCTCTATGTTGATTTCTTGTCCTTGGAAGCAAATCTCTCAGACCATGGCTTCCAGGTTCATGTTCGGCTTGTCTTTGGCCACGTGTCTGGCATTGCTTGGATGGTGTCTTCTCTGGTGGATAGCCATCATCCATCAGTCCGTATGTCTTAACCTGTGGAGTTAAAGCTCTGACAGACACCCGCCGAGACATCCTGACAGCTGAAATAAACCTGGGCCCTTGTGTACTTTTGTCTCTGCTTACTCCCAGTCGTCCATGTCGACTGACATGCGTCGCTCATTATTTAAGAGCACTCGATGCACAGACTTACATTTGGCTTTACATTTATTTGTTAACTTAGTCATTATCCTGCTATCTGAGGAAGAAAATATTTTAAAACAAACTATTGAATCAGCACAATGCGAGCTTTAAAAGGCCTGTGGACCTCTCCCAGGCTTCACTCCATCAACTCTACTCTGGCATTAAAAGCCAGTCAGTGCGATACTCGACAAGTAAGCTCCACATATATATCAAACTACTTATCGTTAGATCCCCGAAACCTGAACTCACATTCCTGTGTAGCTGTTAGCATTTTGATGCCTTCTAAGCTTTCCCTTCTTTAAATTCCAGCGGCCCCTTCGTACCTGGCAGACAGACAGACCTGCAGCAACGCGCTGTGTGTTTCCTTCAGGTGCTGTTGGAATGAAACCTCACGTTCACAGAAGTTTGGGTAAACAGGTGAAAGTTTTTCTTTGATACCCGAGTCAGTTACTTTGATAAATTCTGAAGAAACACAGACAGTGAGGGTATTGTGGAGTGTCTCGGGAACAGCAGGCATTTAAGACCCAATGACATGAAGACGTTAGCTGACTGAGCATCGGGGAATCGTCGCCTGAAAAAGTCATTTAACACCCTGGATTAATTGTGTCAGTGTCTTCTGGTTGAACGTGTTAAACTTGTTTCATCTTGAGGCGCAATAGGGTCTCTCGCTCAAGGACATTTAGGCATGACAACGGAGAGTCGCCGTTACATGAAGCTGCTGGATGGGTCTTACAAACACAAGACTATCACCCAGGAATCCGCTGTTCATGCCCTGTGAATGTTGGCTTTCCACTCGTTCTATAAGTTTCTTAACCTAACGTGACTTAAGGAAGGCCGTACGGGCATTTCCAGGTTTCAAAAGAAGACGTTCTTAGATTTTCTCCACTGTAATACAGGTACAAATGGTTCCATCCAATACAAACAAAATGTCTTTCAACTGTAGCCTTGGTGAGATCCAAACTAGCCAGGCATCACAATGATGTTTGGATCCACTTTAATGAAAGTCTTCAATGACAAAGCAACTTCAGTACACAACTCACGCGTAAATAAAAGTAACCTTCGCGACAAAACCCCAACAACACGGCTAAATGACAACAGCCAGCATTGTGGGATGTTTCACTTTGTTAATCTACGTCCGCGACAAAGAACGACGCTTATCCGAAAGAGGATAGAGACACACACGGAGCGAGGATGCTACCCGACTGTAGGTCCAACATAATAAACACAATGATGCACTCTGCACCAATGAGATCTCAAGGCCACAGCACAATCACACAGCGCCGCACACCGTCGGAGATGAGTGCTCCAGCTACTGACCTCACTGCATTCTTTATGGGACGGCAGGTATTAGCAGTAAAACAGTTCTTAGTTACACCATATTCCACTTTTACTTAATTTGCCATCTCATTGTGCTGTGTCGCAGAAAGACCACTCACATTGATGAGCGCTGCGTGTCTCCATTGAAAGGCCGACGTCGTGTGCAACCGTACGATCATTCCTTGTCCTTCAACCGCTGCCATCAGCTCAGCATCGCAAGATTACATTTGATTTCAATGGGTGCAAACAGTGGCTTGGTTGAGCTTGTCTTATTAAACTCATGAAAGAGGTTTTTTTATGTCCATTGGTTTCATTTCTATGAAATTATACGTTTCAAAACCAGGAGGATGTGTTTGCATTACCCCTGGTGCTACTGTGTCCCCTCAGGGGTGAATACTCCCGCCTCCTTTTGTGTGACAAGACCACGAGATGGATCCACGGTTGAAGATATATATAAACATGAAGATGGAAACGGAAAACAGCACATTTACCTCCAGCTTAACAACATTAGACCAGATCAACAGGCAAGAGAGACGACAGTCGGCTGTTTGTCTTTTCTCCGCCAAAGAGTGTTTGACTTGGATTGAATCGCTTTTGTTCTTGCGGTGGTTCAGTCTGATTTCACAATACCGTTCCACAAACAAAGAAACGAGAAGGTAAATCCTCAATAAATCAATGTGGTTTCAAAGTGTGGCCACATATTTGATCGAGCTTTCAGTCGTTCTTAAAAGGCAGGTCTGACAAACAGAACTTCTACCACTGATAGTCATCAAACTGTACAAAAACAATGGTACCTTTCTTATACAAACAGATTTTTAAGAATTGAATGTACTATTAACCTGATGTTGTTGTTTTATTTGAGGCAGGTCACCTGTCTGCACTGAATCTATCAGCTCTTACATACTTTCGACCCAATATTTTCTCATTGCTATAACAGTGAAAGATGAAAGTAGCGATGCATTTTAGAGAATTATGACAAGTTGGAAAATGTAAATTAAAGATCTGCATCAAACACACAAACCTTTGAACTGTTTAATGTTGTCACTGTAAACAACGGTTGGTGGTTTAACATAATGCAGTTTGAAAAACAATGTTTTTTCTTAAGTGAGATATATTTATATCAGTCTGGGAAGAAGAAACTGAAGAAAGATGATTGCTGACAATATTCTGTATCTCCAAACGGACAGAAAAAGAGAGGGTTTGATCAGTTTAGTTGTGTTTACCTAAAACAAAGTGGTCACATTCTGCCTTTATCTCTCTAAAGACACCAAACTATGGTCTGAGTAAGATACATGTTCATTTACATTCGTTTCAGCTACAATGACCAAGACTTCGCCGCTTTGCTGTTGTTTTGTACCAACTCAGACACGACAGAACCAAGGTGATTGCGTTATTGTGTTGCCAGAGACAAAGCACAAAGTCCTGAGAAGCGCTGGGTGTTGGGCAGAATCTGCCTGCCGAAGGTATCTGGACATTTCTCTCTCTCTCTCCGTCTCTGGAGGGGACTGTGTGAATTCAGCATTTTGATCGCAGAGTGTAATCGAGCGTCTCCTTGTCTGCAGAACCGCTGAGGGATTGAAGCGCGATCAATCACCCCTCTCTGGACTGTCCGGCCGTTTTTACATGTGGCTGAGTCCGGGCTGCTCGCTGGTGGGAACAATGAAGAAAGAAGGCGTGAAAAGTTTGCACAACACTCGTGACGTGTTTGCGTACGAGCCGAGTTGATGGTTTTCTGATGTAGCATGACGCTCACTTTCACCGAGGCGAATATTCCAAGTGTGTACCTTCAATGAAAGAAAACAACACAAGTCTGAGGAACTGGTTGCTTTGGGTTTGTACAAGCTGTTTATGCAGGAAATATTTGTTATTCACTCTATGAAAAGAAATACATAAATCTGGGTAATAGGAAGCAGAATTGTCCCATTAATGGTCCTCAGTTGAGTCAACCTTTGTGGTTGAACAAGCCAACAGAATAATTAATATGTTTTGACCCCCTCCTACGTTGGTCAAAGAAAGGCCTATAGGCCAAAAGTGTGTTTGGCCTGTTTAGCATAAAATGAGCGCATTAATACCTTGAGACTCAATTATTTTGCAAACAGTTTGGTCGACACTACAGGTCACGAGAAACTGACGCCTTTAAAGACCTCGAGCCGGAGACAACGCTGGCACTGCACTAATTATAGAAAGTAAGACTACACTTGAAATGTTTCTTTCAAAACATCTTTCTAATATAAAACACAAAAATATAATTTATAGATCATCATCTTTTGTGCCTTGATATTTATTTTTTCCAAAAAAAAAGAAAAGAAATTCAAGCTTCCACTGGATTTTGTGTCGTATTCACCTGATGGAAGTCCAATGTTTAGGTAAACGTTGAATGACAGTCATCTGACTTCATGGTACGCCGCTGTGGTGGCTCTGGTTTGGGTTCAATCCCACCTCTATGTCAGCTCTTCCCTCTTGGCCAGTCGATCCAGACGATTCTCCTTCGCCATAATCCTCCTGCTGACTCCTTCCCCTTTCTCTCACCTGATTAGAATTTCTGCCGTGGCCTTTGGGATTGGACGATTTCAACATATTTTATTTAACTGCTTTTGTAAGCCCTAATATTCAGCAGCTGTGATCTATGGCTGAATTACAATTTTCAGGGTCAAGGAGGGACTTGGCTGTGGAAAAGGAAGGGGGGGGGGGGGTACAACTGCTGTGCTGGCGGGGTGTGCAGGGGTGTATATATGTGTGTGTGTGTGTGTGTGTGTATGTGTGTGTTGGGGGGGGTGATGGAAAAAGGAAAAACAGAGAGAAAATGGGAAGGAAGAATCTCACGAGTTGTCTTTAAAAATGAATGAGAAAATGGGTAATCCCAGAGTCACAGCATGAAAAGAGGGAAAATCAATATGGCCTCTCAGTTCACTGGGGCCCTCACAAGTCCTTGAGATGAACAAAAAGTTGTGCATTTTGTTGCCACATCCATACGTCTCAATAGAGAGGTGTGTGTTTTGTGTGTGTACGCCTGAGCGAGTGTGTGTACAGTAAGCCTTTCTGTTTAAGGAGACGTGTCATTGTGTGAGCGGTGAAGAGCCTGCGTGGCTGGAAGTTATTTCAGGGAAAGTTTGGTTCATAATTTAGGGCTCGAGTGAATATTGTGAGTAAACGGCACTCGTGTAAACTGTACCAAGATTGTTCCAAAGATGAAATGAGACACAAAGCAGGGTTCTTTCATGAACTGTGTGTCTCGGCGAGTGCGTCACTATTTGGAGACAGGTGGAGGCGCATGTGGGGACATCATACTGCTTCTTTAACCTTAAGACTCCCGATTAAATTGACCCCATGCACCAGTCTGGAGCGGGCCCCCTCATAAGAATCCAATTCAACTTCCTGGCCTACGCGGAGAAAACGGGTCGGCGAGCTCTGGGATTGGATGCCCTCTCATGAATAATTAATTGCCACCAACCATCTGAGGCGGAGGTTTCCTAGAGGGGGGGAGTCGGTAACAGGCTGCTGGGGGTATGGGAGGGGGAGGTGGGGCCCTGTTTTTCCAGACAATGCAAACACATATTCCCGTCTCCCGCTCATCCAGACACCCTTCCATCCACCTGCATGTCTAGGCGTGAACAAGTATGTGCACACCTTTTCCATCCATCCATCCATTCATCTATCTATCCGTCCCCCCACTCCACCACCCTCCTCCTCGGTGCTGTCATGCTAAGCGATGCCCCCACCTTCCTCCCCTCCGCAGTTGATTAGCGAGCTCTTCAGTAGCCTGTCATGGCGGATGTGCTCCATCAAAGCTGATCGACTCCCCGTTTTCCAGAAAGATGTCGCGGGTTATCAGCGCACGCTCAGATCTCTGGCTACGGGAGGAGCGTGACTGGCAGGCCGTCTTTTGAAGACAGTGATTCCTCCACTGATGCCTCCCAGTTGGAAATTTAGAATCGTGTCTGCTAAGACACCATATGCAAAGTAAATTAATGTACAGGGGCGAACCCGACTAAACCCTCCTCTCTCTGAACGTCCAGGCCACTGAGTGCCTTACAGGCAAACTCACCTCCTTTGCGCTCATCACCACTTTTCTTCTCATTTGTCTCTTACTATCATTCGTCCACTTTGAAAATGGACAGCCGCGTGGTAGAAACGATGCTGAGGATAACAAGTGATTCATTTGCTGGCTGCGTTTGCTTGAGTATAGGGAGGAATATATCCAACACATGCTATATTTTACCTTCTCCTTTGGTACACTGTACTCATTAACCTACAGTAATAATTTAATTGAAAGGGCAAATGGCAGAGATATAATGACAAATAAATAAATGTAAGTAAAAGCTTCTGCCACTATAAAACAGCTCCATTTTATTCAACTCCCCATTGTCATGCAAATTACATTGCTGGTTACAACTGTATGTCTTTGTAGTGGTAAAGTGTTAATTTCAGTTCAAAGGCTGAGGCAGTATTCTACGGGGAGAGATGGATGAAGATGGAGGGGAGAGGGGATGTAGGGAGGGGGGGGGGTGCCGAGTGGTTTAGCCCGGCTCAGCCTGGCTCTGACCTGGCTCTTTGTGTTTCTATTGTCTCCATGGCAAAACAGAATTAGAGTCTTCTGTACAAGGCTAGGTGTGCCCTTAAAATCAAAAAGAAGGCACACAGCGCTGCTATAGGTTTGAAAATGTCAGCTCCGCGGCTTTACCTCCTCGCTTGTTTTTGTCTGTTCAATGACAGCACTCAGTGGTTAGAGGAGGGAAATGCAACTCATGACACGGCGTCTTGGTTCCTGAGATTCAGAACTCCTTTAATGACAGATGTTAAGACAACACAGACACTGACAGACATCACAAAAAAATCCATCTTTATAGTTTCACGAGCGGGAAAACGAGACGAACTGAACATCCTGGTCGACAGCGTGAATCAGTAATTCGGGCCTCACGGATGGACACAAACAGATACCGTGCATACAGACAGTCTGACGTAGCCTTTTTACACCGAGCCCTCCAGCTCCATTCGAACCGCGGGGGGACACATCCTGCAAGTACATGCACGCACACATCCATGTGTATGTATGGCTGCTCAAATAATGGGTTGCATTGTCATTTCTTTGCGAGCACAAACACCATTAAAATGGTCGACGGCGCTGATGGGGGCGAAGGAAAAGACAGATAAAGGGCCGAGAAGAGAAAGAAAGCCATTCTGCTAGGACTGGTGCCGTGTACAAACGGAGAACATGGCTCCTCTTCTAACAGCCGCACACTAGAGCGTGTGTGTGTCTTTTTATCGAGGGGGGTTGGGGGTGTCCGCCATACGTGCAGCAGAGCATGTGTGCTTTTCTGTGTGCGCTGAATCAAACAGTGGAAGATTCATTGTAGTTCTCAAACACTGCCATTGTGGGGTTTTCTTGGGTGGCTGTTGTTGCGGGGCCTCCTCTAATACATGTGTGTTTGTGCTGTGGGGGGTGGCAGCGAGCATCATGGACCCTCCTGGAGACGGCGCGCCCACCCTCCCGCCGCGATCCCACCACTGGAGCCGTTTATCTCGTTTAAGGCCCGCCCCTTCAGCACAGGGGACGGCCAGCTGAAACGACGCTTGTCACGATCCCTTGTCGTCTTAAATGGATGACAAACATCAGGCTTTTTGTAATGGTGGCGCATCACAGAGGTTCCTTGTTGAAGAAGAAAAACAACTTTTTATGTTAACCGACTAGAAGGAACCAGAGAGAACGGGAATGGCACCAGGGATGTCAGCGAGACGGACTGACGCAAGATGGAGGAAAAGATGAGCATTTCCGCTGATGAAATAAGAGACCAAAACCGTTGCTTCGTGATCACTCGTGCTATCGATACCGTAATGAGTGAGGCCCAGCGGCGCGAGGATGTGAATGTGATTCAAGTGGTAATGCCTCGGCTCTCACAGGACGGCCATGCTGGAGACGTGGTCGGTGTGGAAAATGAACAGGGACACCCAACAACCCGAACCCTCTCTCTGGCAAACAGGAGAAGGCAGGGGAGAGATTCAAAATCACTTTTCAGACATCAAATAATTAATTGCTTGCCCCCCCCCCCCGTTGCTCCCCCCTCTCCCTTTCACCGTCTCTCTCCTGGTGTCTGTATGGAAGACACAGCTCCAGTCACTTAAGGAGGGTTAACACCCGTCTAAATTAAATATTAAAAGGTGTCTGTACCTGCTGCTATTGTTGCCCCTTGGAATAAGATATAACCTATTTTTGACAAGTTTTCATCGTCAGCCCTCTGCGGTGAGACGCTTGTCGAAAACCAAATCAGCGAACTGGGAGGGGGGGAGGAGGGCGTGGGGGGGCGTCGATGAATAATCTAGTTCATATTCCGACGACACTCGCCGCTCAGAGGGAGAGAAAGAAAGGGATGAAGAGAGGGGGAGAGATGTGCAGGTGGAGAAAGAGAGAGATGGACGGCGGAGGGGAAAGATGAAAGCTGGGGGAAAGCGAGGGATGAGTAAAGGGGAAAAAAGAGGAGAAAAAAAGGGAGGAGTGGCAGATGATAGCCAACTTCTGCCAAGGTATCACATGACGGTGCTCCTGTTTAAATAATAAAACAGGACGGGGGCTCTAAACAAATCGTTATCTTCCCTCCTCCATGCATCCCGCCCTCCGTCTCCCCCTCCCTCCATTTACCCGCTTTTAAAAACTTGTTTTAATGCCATTTCTTAATGAACGTAATAGCTCGGCGCTAATAATGAAAAGAAAATAAAAACATCTAAAATCGCGGAGGGGCCCCCGAGTTGTCGCAGGCGCTCAATTATTTCCTTGTCAAGTGGGTCTGTTTTTAATGAGGCCCTGTGGGACTGACGTCTGTCAGTCAACCCTGACTTTTTGACACCATTACAACTTCAAATAGAAGCCGCCGCCACGCTGCCTTCCACCGCTCACTCGCTAGCTACCGCTCCGCTCATCTGACAGGCTGCGAGGGAGGGAGGGAGGGGAGGACAGGGAGGAGGAGAAAAGGTGGCAGGAGAGGTAGAGAGAGAAGGGGGGGAGTAGGAGGGACGGGGAGGGAGAGAAAGACAGAGATAGAAAGAGAGAGGAGGAGAGGGAAGGCTGCACGTGCACAGACACACACAGTGTGCATTGGGTGAAAAAACAATCACTGAGGGTCATTACCAGATGAGGTTTGTCAAACTGCCAGGGATTTCACCCCCTCCTCCCCCTCCTCACCCCCTCAACCCCGCCTCGCCCCCTACCGCCACGCTTCCTCATACACTTCCTTCCTTCTCCCTCCTCTTTGCTTCCTTCCTTTTTTCATTATCCCTCCACTTTAATGATAAGTCTTGGTGGGTCAGACCCACATGGGACGGTCAGAGGCACACTATTTTGTTGGGCATTAATTTGAGGCTTTGAAGCAGGCGGCGGCGGCGCTGCGGCGAGTGAGGGCCTGTGGAATGGTGGATGGGGGTGGGGGGGATGGGGGCTCACCACTCTGACACCCCCGCATCTTCAAAAATGAAGACCGTGGCGCTGAAACAGAATAGCAAATGTCCTCGCTGGGAACCACCACAACGACCACAGGAGACACACGCACACTCCAATATTCACTCCTGTGTGTGTGTGTGTGAGTGTGTTTGTGGCGCGTTACCTTCATGTAGCTCAACTTCTGAAAATTCTCCAAGTATGCTCTTAAATTTAGATTTGCCGAGACCCCCCGAAGAATGGCTTTCCCCTGAAGAATTAAACAGCAGTAAACTCACGCACACAGGTTTTTTTTTTCTTTTCAAACACCTGCAAATGTATCACATCATCAGTCAGCGTACAGGTAAACACAGAAACAAGGACTGGATAACCATCCTGACAAGAAATATATAGAACAAAAAGTGCCAGTTCTAAAACAGGTTTGATCCATTTATAACAACAGAAGAAAGAAAAAAACTTTAAGACGGAAAACATCTCCGTTGGTCCTGGTGTGCAGTTTGCATTTTATAATCTAATCACTGAACACCCAAAAATCAAGAAGAAAACACGTGGTTTGTGTAAACTCTGAATGTCTTTCAACTTAATAAAATATACAGGTTTAACACGGAAACGTTAATTGTATTTATAAATAAATAGTAAGAGAATTACTTGTATTTCGAACAAAACACTATTCATGATGTAGATGTTAAGGTTAGTACATACAGTAAGATGCCTATAACTTTCCACAATGAGAGATTAAATTACATTATAAGTCGTGACAGTCGGTGTTTGAGTGATGCAGGGGAGTTGTACCAAATGTAGATATAAAGCTAGTTCTAATGTGTGAGGAAAACTTTCTCTGCGTGGTATTTAGGTATCGTGTGTGCCAAGGTTGGGGTCAGTTCCCTTTTGTACTAAAAACTTTAAAAGAGTAGATTTTATTTCATTGTTTCTCAATCAGGAAACTTTCTTGTAATGTTTATACATCCTTTCTTTAATGCGGAAATTGTAAAAGAAACGATCCTGAACTGAAGTTGAACTGACCTCAACCTTTTTATGTGCATCCTCTCTTTTCAAGGCTGCGCCACTCGTCTATTTTGGGCTCGGCTGAGCTTTTTAAAGAAGCGGTGTGTACAGCATATCTTATCTGAAGGCACTCACCTCTGTGCTTTGTCGGAGCTACGTGACGAAGAGCTGAATCATTTAGTTACAGAAGCTCATACATACTACAGCATGTTGGTGTTAATAACAAACACGACGGGCCCCCCAATCCATGACTGTCAGTCATGCACATGCGAACATACATAAGTGTGCACTGTCTTTCTCTCCGTCTCCCATGCATGCACACACACACACATTCTGAATAACACTTGACCCACCTCTGTCGCAAGAAAAAAACATATCTACATATCTGAATCTGCTTTGAGTTACAAAAAAAACAGAGAAAAAAATCATCCCAAGGCCTCGTTCACCTGGGGACAATATGGGCTGCTGAAGCACGCTGAGGACGACACCATGAAACATATTAATTATCATAAAAACATCTCCTCCTATTCTTGTCCCTGGAGATGTATGAGAGAGCCTGACAGAGAGAGAGAGAACAAAACAGAGGAGAAAAGAAAGAAGAAGAAGAAAGAAAGAGAAAGCAAAGTGGAAAATAAAGGCAGAGAGGGACAGAAAGAGAGAAAGAAACTGCAAACAGGAAAAGGAGAAAGAGATGGGGGGAAAAAAAGCTCCCTGTCAGACATTGGAAACAGTGATTCATGGGGACCATTTGTCCTAATTACAGCAGAACAACGCTTTTGTCGCTATTAATCACGCATGTGTGTGTTTGTATTTGTGTCAGGGGAGGAGGGCGCGTGTGTGTGTGTGCGCGAGTATGTGTGTGTCGAGGGGAGATCAGTGGCCTCGCAGATTGAAATAGATGGCCAGGATGATGGTGAGAAGGATGATGGCTCCGAGGATGAAGACCAGGGCCCGATTCTGGATGATCCTGCAGAGAGACGGAGAAAAGGGCGAGAGAGATCAGGCAGGGTTCACCGAGGGCCTCGTGCGTCTACAGAGAACACGTAAAACAGTCACATGATTATGTGCAAACTAAATGACCAGCCACCAGCTCGAGGCTTATCGTGTTTAATAGCTACCATGAGGTCTATTTACTGGTACACAATAACAGGTATGGGAGTGTGAAACACACACACAATATTTCCAAAACTGCAGCACTTTGCCAACACGCTGTGTAAAGCCTCTGTAAAGCCTCTGTAAAGATGTCATACTGACGCGTGTACACGCACATATGAACATACAAAACACTTATAAACAAGCATGACACACAAACACACGCACACACATTAAAACTTTATTTGCCCAATAAAGTGGAAAAAAAAGTGGCTCGGGAGTCTCCTGGAGGTAATAAAATCACTGAATTACTGATGGAATTTGCCATAAAACGACTCACTCCTTTGCACATTTAAATGTTCCCACTGTGACCTAAGTAAACTTGACAAGATGGGGGCTTTGAACCGAAAACACACAAAGCTGGGAAAGGAGGAGAGAGGGAGTGGGGTGCTGGTGTGCGGAGGAGTTACAGGCCTCTCAACTCATCTCACGTGCGCGCGTTCCCAAAATTCTCCAGAGTTTGCATCGCCGCACACGCACGGACTTACAGACAAACACACACACACACACACACACACACACACACACACACACAAACTCTGAACCCTCCGCTGCTCCTGACAAATGAGAGAATTATCACATTTGCTGACATGTGGAGGAGAGGCCGAGGAGGGGGGCACTGTCCACTTCTC
This sequence comes from Clinocottus analis, assembly GCF_023055335.1. Classification (NCBI taxonomy): domain Eukaryota; kingdom Metazoa; phylum Chordata; class Actinopteri; order Perciformes; family Cottidae; genus Clinocottus; species Clinocottus analis. The sequence continues at coordinate 5,783,166 of NW_027175920.1, read as the reverse complement.
TAAGCAGGAGATGAATAGCCCATGTTGTGGCCATTTATCACTGGGGAGGGGGTGCTGGCTGGCTGCTCAGTCACCCTGCTACCCTCTAAAGCCCAAGACTGAGCCCGACACAGCAGTCGAGCTCACAGCCGCCTCCAGTCCACCAGCTCGGACCGGCAGTTAGTCTAAAAGCCCACGGCCAAAAGCGTGACAAAAATGCATCGCAGACAGTAGTGTTTTATGTGTATGTCGCTGTGCTTTGTGCAGAGAAATGTCTATGCTGCACTTTGGACTCATTGCCACATACAAAACATGTGAAAACTATAACCAATCGCTCGTAACACACATTACCGTTCGTCACTGGATAACACCATGAGAAGCATTGGTTTTTTTGACAGCCGCTTTGTCGACGTGACTTTTGGCCGTCGTTATCTTGTTGTTTTCTTTGCAACCAGAAGTGACAAGAGAGGGCGGCGCTAAGTACAACAGAGCACTGAAAAGGTCATTTTTTTAGGAGACCAAAATTGTTACAATAAACTTTTGTTTGAACTAAAAACATTGTGAAAGAAGTGAAGTTGTAAGAAGAAACACAGATATCTCCCAGATCTGCTCTGTTAGTGACCTGTCAATCACAAGGTAGCCACGCCCTAAAGCAGTATTTAAGAAGACTTGGAACTAGCAATTTGAGGCCATCCGTAACATTATTTTTTGCAACCAGAGGAGTTGCCCCCTACTGGCCATTGGAAAGAATACAAGTTTAAGGCTTTTCTGCAGTGACTTCACTTTTCAGACACGGAGGTTGCTGCCTGGTCAACACCAGAGAGCTCATTACAACTACTGTTTGTAAGAAGCTCTGCTTTATAAGTAGACAGTTTTTTCTGGAATACATGCATATATTATCAGGAACGTGTCAGCTGGTAAACAGTAAACCATGTTCTGTGAATCACAAGTAACAGCTATGATATATTTGTATATCCTGTTCCTGTCTTAAACCATGCTGAGTAACCATACACTCCCCACCGGAAAGCAACAAACACCAGCAACATGCCTATGATGTGGTACGAGTTGAAGCAGTATTAGTGATGCGATGATGAGGCGGAGATGATTGGCTGAAGCCAGCTGGGGAGATCCCACTGAAACACTAATCAGAGCGTGCTTAGCAAGGCCACGTCTCCCCCGATTAATTGACATTCATTATTTACAATGATTATTTATCCAAGCCAAATACCCAGAGGAGGTGCTTGTGTGTGCCTGTGTGTGCGTGTGTGTCTGAGTGTGTGTTGGGAGGATCCAGATCGCTTTATGCTGTTTGTTACTGTTTCAGCTGGGGAAAAGAGGGTAGCATGACGCGAGGCCTCAGGGTGGAAAAATGAACAGGAAGTTAGTTTTAGCCTCATGATGAGGAGCCCGGGTGCTTAGAGAGAGAGGAAGAAAAAGAGGGAGAGAGAGGGGGAGGGGGCTGTTCTGTAAAAATTGCATTCATTAAAAGGAGTCTGATTTGGTGGCAGACAACGCTGAATAACTTCAAACACTGAAATGTTCAAAGCAGTAAGGAATATGACAGTGCTGCGATTCAAGAACTTTTTCTCGGGGGACAGATATTCTAAAAATTACTTACTTTGACCTAAACTGATTCTCTGTACACCAATCTAACAAAACACGTCTTGAAGTCTAATGTAAAGTAGCTGATCTTATTTGCCGCGGCTCAAACCCTTAAACAGAAGCTTGATGCATATGTAGCACTGCCCAATCAAAGCCGTAGGAGGTTAAATTTAATCTTGCCACAACTCAAATTCTAAGGATGTTTTTTACTTTTGTAGCCGTGTGTTTTATCCACCGTGAGCAACACAACGACCAAACCAGTAATAATATCCTCGCGCTTCTCTAATGCTAGCAATAATTCAAGTGAAACTGCAAGGTTTTATGAAGGTTATGAACCAGGGTTCACCTATAACCAGAGGACCTATAAGCACACACACACACACACCATGATCTAGCCAGACAGACTGGGAGGAGTTACATGGAGCAGATGGGGGGTACAGTCATAATTCACTTGTGCAATGATAAAAGTAAGAAATAGTGCCTGTGACACTGCAAAGAGCCACAGCGTTTTCCTCTGACAGCTTGAGAGGCGAGGATATTGATGTCATCACTTTCCTTTAATCACCCCACAGGTGAAAGTTACTACTTATGTAATATTATGACCTGGGAAAATACATTTGTGATGTCTTCAATCTCACAAACTGATAGAAATCAATACTTTAAAAGACACATAATAAAGTTTTTTTTTGTCATTGTGCATTTAATCTGTTTGTATTTGTTCACTAATAACAACTTGTGTCACTTACAGATTTGATCGACAGATTTATTTTCCGTGTCCAGCAAAGCACGTTACGATGAGTCAAATGAGCTTCTACAGCCATTTCAGTTTTTCCGTTTAAATTCTTCAGGTAACAAAAGCAGCTAGCCTAAAACCTACCTCCAAAAAACCTCCCCCCCACCCCTCCCCCTGGCAAACCCCCCAAAAAATGAAAAATCCCCAAAATTGGGAGGTAGGAGAGTGAAGAACATGGTTTTCCTCTGCCGTATGGTTGATCCCACCCTGACACGTGGCCAGACAGAACAGAACTTATCAAACCGGATCCATCCTCCAGCTTTGACACTTGACATAGAGGTGGGGGTGAGGGGGTGAGGGGTGTGTGTGTGTGTGTTGGTCTGTGTGTGTGTAAGGGTAGGTTTGGGGATATGTGAGTGATTCAAACAGCGCACGTACAAGGGTGCAGATGTACATGCTGACACACACATATACACACTCCTGCACACAAGTATGAGAATCCCACTCCCTACCATGATGCTATGATCCCCAAGTATTTTGTCTTTGTCCCCGACACTCATATGTAGACAAACCAACAGTAACTGTTAGCAAGACGCCAGCCAATAACTGCACGTGATACTGGTCGTTCTATTGGCTCCTGATGTTCCTTCATCGCAGGCAACCAGTCAGATGACACCTTACTAGATGGAAAAGAGATACAGCACGAGTGTGAGCGAGAGACTGAGTCCTGATGATGAATGCAAAGGAGAGCAAAAAAATAAAGCAAGCGGGAAGGACGGAAATGGACAATAAAACAGCTGAGAGTGAAAAACAAGAGAGAAAACGAGTGGAGAGACAGAAATAGAGAGGTGGAGTGAGGAAAGAGAGAGAGAGAGAGAGAGAGAGAGAGAGAGAGAGAGAGAGAGAGAGAGAGAGAGAGAGAGAGAGAGAGAGACAGAGAGCGGGGGAGAGAGAGAGAGAGAGAGAGAGAGAGAGAGAGAGAGAGAGTCCGTTTACCCGGGGAGGCAGAGCTGGAGGAGAGGCTCCTCGGAGACAGATGAAAATAATGAGGACTTTTCTGTCAGGAAAGATTTACAAAATCGTACCAGTGTTATTAAAATTTAAAATCTACCGTTTTTTTTCTTCTTCTTTTTCTCCCTTTCCACCCTCTTCCTCCCTCCCTCTCTTCCTTACCCTGTTTTTTTCCCCCTCCTCTTCCAGCAGCACAGCCTTATTACCAGCTCTAATGAGCACCGGGATACACCTCAGCTCTGTGTGTGTGTGTGTGTGTGTGTGTGTGTGTGTGTGTGTGATGGGGTCCAGGTCCCTAGCGCCAGCGCTATCAGTGCCCCAGATTTCTCAGTCCCTTCAATGACACACACGTGTGTGTGCATCCACACAACACATGCACACCTTTTGATGGCTCTCAGAGGTTGCTGGACATGTACACACATATACAAACCTCTCAGACAGATAACACCCCCCCCCAAAAACCAAAAAATAGTCTCAGTCGGACAGACATCAGCAGGTAGGCCCAACCCACCTCAACACACACACACCCACACCCACACACACACACACACACACAGACACACACACACACACACACACACACACACACACACACACACACACACACACACACACACACACACACAAACACACAAATAGGAAACTTAGCTGCAGAGTTGCATCTCTCTGGCCCTCCCCTATCCCTCCTCTTTCCACTAGTAGACCAATAAAATAAAAATCAATGGCTGTCTGAGCCATTCTGGCTCTCCTCCCTCCAAACCCTGGGAATATACAGCATGGGAAAGGAGAGCGGGTGGAGGGGGGGAGGACGGAGGGAAGGATCAATGTGTTCACAAATGGTTTGAGTGATGGACATGGAGGTGGAACGCTGGTGGGGGTAAGTCCTAACTAATGCATTGACTTATTATAACAAACTAACACGGATAAATGTTGCATTGCAGGAGCATGTATGCACGAACACACACTCACACACACACACACACACACACACACACACACACACACACACACACACACACACACACACACACACACACACACACACACACACACACACACACACTCTTTTGGTCTGGGGCTTACACACAAACCTGCCACATGACAAAACAAAAGGGAGAGATGGACCTGCCATCAATCCAGTTTGAGCGAAGAAAGGTGAGAAACGTGCGACGCTTCAATCAAGCGAAAGAGACGAGGAAGAACAATCCACAACAATCAGATCGGGTTCATGCTGCTCAGCAGAGATAATGACTTGACCCGTTTGTTGGAGAGATCTGATCCCGCCACCTATGTTTTGCCTATTGTCCCCAAGGGGGTGTTCAGGATAAATGATGATTTTCAACACACACATGCACGCACGCACGCACGCACACACACACACGCACACACGCACACACACACCTGAAGTAATTATTTAATTAAAGCTATTTTGTGTAATTATTTAGACCCCCCAACATTAAGTAACCTCCTAACCACAAACAATATTTAAGAACGTGGCCACACACCTTCACACTCGCATGTCACAATGATCTGTTCGTAACCAGGTGATGTAATACTGTACAGATAAATATCTATTAACATAAATCACACAATTCATGTTCCCCTTCATATTTTATATAATAATACAGTCTTTGATCTAAACGTAAAGAAAAGACGGTAAACGTCTATCACTCCAGCAGTTGTTTGACAAACAGACAAAAAACACTGCAATATTTGTGTTATTGCTTATAATTTCAGGACGCCAGCGAACGTTATTTTCATTGTTGATTAATGTCCTGATGAATCATTTGGTCTAGAGATTATCAAAATACAGGAAAAATGCCCATCGCAAGTTACTACAGTTAGTGATGACGCCTTCATCTGACCAACAATAAAACCCAAAAATAATCAGTTTAAAATGAAATAAAATGTATGCTGGAAAATTGTTTGGCTTGACTTGTCATTGCAGCTCTAGTGCACACAATTCATTGTTTTATTAAAACTAAGTATTCATGTAAATAAACCTGAAAACTATTTTGTGATTGTGGCTTTAAATATGTTAATTTACTATCAAATCTATGTATTGTATGTATACGAATGTTAAATAAAAGACTGGAAATATATTGTATTATTTATTGCTATTATTGTAAATTTTATAATATCAAGTATCTATCTATCCATCTATCCATCTATCCATCTATTCATCTCTCACTGGCCCACATGTCCCACAAGTGACTCCCGGTCACTGGGAAACAATATTGAACATTTGTTCTCACAACGCATTTGTTTTTAACAAAAAAAAAAAAAAAATGCATTCCACATTGAAGGTTGTTTTTTCAATTTTCTCGAAAATTTACTAGTTTCCCCCCAAAAATCTGTGGAGATTATTGATCCTTAAAAAAAAGACGCCAACCTTTTCTTGACCTTTATTGACAAAAATGATTTCTTTCACAACTGAGAAAACTGACATTAAAGATGGACAGGTTTTTATGTGGAGGACGTGGTCTGAGCAAAGTATTTCATGTCCGCCTGATTCTCTCTCTCTCTCTCTCTCTCTCTCTCTCTCTCTCTCTCTCTCTCTCTCTCTCTCTCTCTCTCTCTCTCTCTCTCTCTCTCTCTCTCTCTCTCTCTCTCTCTCTCTCTCTCTCTCTCTCTAACCCACTTTACTCCCCCTCTTTCCACCAACTTGATGCAGGAGAACAGCACCGGGGCTCTACAAGTTCATCCATTTTTTATTTGGCGGCTAACAACCCTGGCTAGCAGCAACCTAGACTGGGACCCATTTCTCTCCTAGAAAAGTGTTGCAAGGAGGAAGAGAGAGGGAGTATCGAAGAAGTCAGAGAGAGAGGAGGGATGGAGAGAGGGAGGTAAAAAGAAGGAGGACATTCTGCGTGGGAGGAGAGTGTGTATATGCAAGAATATGTGAAAACATGAAAAAAAAGAGCGAAAAGGAGATGGAGAGGGAAATGGAAAAGAGACAGAGGAGGTGAAGGAGAGGGAGAGAATACATTGAAACTGTGTCTGGAATTTTTAAGAACTTTTTTTGCCGGCAGCAATTTTGTGTTGCTGCTGCAGCTTCTCCTCATCCTGGTATGATGTACAGGTGGCTTTCTGTGCTCAATACATACACAGATCATTCCCCTGCCTGGTTCCCCGGCTGAACCCTATCCCGCCTCCGTCTTCCCTATCTGCCGGATCTCCATCCTCATCCATGTCCCCTTTCCGTCGCCTCTATTGGACATTCAGGGAATTCATTCAGCAGATAGATCGGCTTATTTCCCTCTCACCTTGTCTCAACTCCTGTGTCTACTTCCCTCATTCTAGCTGGAGGGGTGTGTTGATAGGAAGTGCTTTTTTAAATGATGTTTACCCTATGTGCTTGTCACGAGACCGGTTTACAGCATGTCAACAGCCCACATTTATAGTACAACTGTCAATGTAGGCGGTGAAAGCAAAAGCACTCAAGGCTTCTGTAATCAGTTCACGTAAGCTTAATATTATGGGTTTCAATGCGTAGGAGCTGCCGATGAAAAAAAAGACAGTGAAAGAAATTAAGATTGTTTAAATATTTGACTCAAAATAAATAGTGAGCTTGTCACGGCAGTATGGTAACAAACTTGGAGAAAGGGATTTAAATATTGTGTTAATTCATTTTAAGGTGGCTAAATAATAATTAAGTGGTACAGGTATTCTGTATTGGAAAATATTGTAATTGTGAAATAGTAGCGCTATTAAAAAGGTAAATATTTAACTCATCAGGGAGGGAAAAGTAAGTTTTTGTTATGTGAACAAACTACAGTGAGATGAAGTTCCCTTTGCAAAGTAGGAATGGAAAAGTAATCCAGATCCGTAACTTGTGCTCAGTGTTTGCTGCGAGGTTTGCTTACAGTACTTTGCTTCTAATTAGTCACTACAACTTGACTTTGGCATTATGGAATAGAGTAGATTCAATATTCCTACGTGCTAACAATGCTTTTCTTGCATTTTCTCCTTTCTGCTAGGAATTCCCAAAACACAAAATCCCCCTTGTACCTTTACTGAGGGCCAAGGGCCAGCTGCAGATCCTGTTACTGGACACGGTGAAAAGAAGGGCGTAACATTAGCCATCAGAGCTGGAGGCTTCCAGAACTATGATGTCCATATTTCTTTATTGTTTGTTCGGTACTGAAATCTCATTAAAGCACATAAATCATCTGTGCACGCTGCTGCTCGACTGCAGTAAAGAAAAAAAAAAGAGGAAATGAGACAGGAGAAGTAGAGCTGGGATGCTGGGAGCGTAGGACACCTGAGGCAGTGGTTAATGGCATCTGCATGCCTTGTTACTGGTACAACATAGTGACACAGATTGGGGGAAAAGAGACTGCTTATGCATCACAGAGTGTTTCTTTATCCAATTAATGCACAGCGTTTTCTTTACACAACTTTTCAAAGTGAGTGTTTTTGTTGTCGTTACTTTTACGGAGAGAAACTACAGATGATTTTTTTGTTCTATCGGGGAAGCAAGTAACACATCCACAGTCCGACACCTAACACCAACTCTATTGTTGTGAAATTTGACCTGACTTTGTCAGGCTTACTCATAAAATGTTTGGACTCACAATGTGACACAAAGACTTTAATTAGTAATTTTGAGCGTAGAAAATATAATTTAAAGATGTGGTAGTGAGATAAAGATTGGACACCTATACTTCCTTTCCGTGCCTTGTCCCCCATAGTTGTCTTTAAACTGTTTTAGGCAAGTTGGAATCAAAACACTTATCTTCACGAGGATTGTCACGACGGTTTTATTCCGTGACGTGCCTAAACTGTTTTATTAGATAAATGCTTTAAACTCTTTGGGCCTAAAGAGACGTATGTTTACGATTCCCCGACAAAGAAGCGCTGAGGATATTAGTGTTTATGTCTTCGTCTTTTTATTAACTGGTAAGGAAGCTCATTCGCGTGGTGTTTGTTTGCCATTTTGAAGCAACTCTCTAAATATTTGCTTCAAGTCCTGTGTGGTTTTAGTTCTGCATCCTGTGCGTCTCCAGATACGGATGATGTTGCAATATTGCCCACCAGCATGCACAAACACATCTACACACACAAGTACACACACACACCCACACAAGCTGACCCTCTTCTTATACAAATGTACAAAGAATTTGCGCTGGCCAAGTAAAAAAAACAACATGTTTTGCCTGCAAACATTCCCTCACATGTCAGTTAAAAAAAAAAGAAAATATTGTCTCTGACAAACTTTGTTCACATCACTTGTCTCTCGAAAGTGTGCATCTCGGCCTGCATCAATGCATGGAGCATAAAAGAAAAAGAAACACTGGTTTACAGCGTCAATACACATGAGCAGACTGCTTACGTTATTACACATTAAAGTCTGCAACTTATAATCAAAGTGACTTTAAAAGACTGCAATGAACTGGATGCCCGTTAAACCCTTCCATTAAGAAGAAACTCAGTGTTTCCCTTTTTTTATCTTCTCTTTTGACTTCAACACTAACAAACTGCATTTTTAATAATGCTGATAAATATGACAAATGTATGAGGAATCTAGAGAACTGCATTTTCTGTTAGGTCAATTCAAGGTCACTTAAAACACAGAAATGTCACTAAGCAGTCAGTGTGGATGGTGCACCTTAATGTCTTTACATTAGTAATTTTCTTTCAAAAAATAATGAAGGAACAAGAGTCATTTATTGGTTCGGTATTGCCGTCAGAGATATGGCAGCAAAGGACTTTCAAATCTAGTGAAATAAGGAATAAAGTGGAAGGCTAACCTCTCTTCATCTGGAGTTGTTTTTTCAATCTGCCACAGATCAGATATCTAAAACAGCAGGAAGTCCGCCAGTAAAGAAAGCAACTAAAGCTAGTTTCCTCTGTTGGTCTCCAGGGGTTAAAGGTCACATTTGCATGTCAATGCGGACAGAATGCAAACTAACCGAGCAAAGATTTTATATCAGGGCCAAGGGCGACCAAGAGAAAGAGACGTTTCCTGAACTTGACCTCATGACCGTCGAGCCACTCTTGCCCTTTGCTTTGTCCTGCAGGTATAAAATGACTAAGCCAGCCAAAGGTCACAGTGTCGGACTATGCGTGCATGCGTGTGAGAGCAATTCTGCATGCATGTTTGTCGGCATCAAGAGGGTGGTAAGAGATATGTGTTAAAACCAACAAGAGCACATCTGGCAATCTGGTGTGAAATAACAGAGTACAATTAAGGATTATGTGAACCATCAGGTCCAACCTGTTCGGACATGCAGGTACAGATCGGATTATCCAGCAGGTAAGCAGCGCAGAGAGAGAGAGAGAGAGAGAGAGAGAGAGAGAGAGAGAGAGAGAGAGAGAGAGAGAGAGAGAGAGAGAGAGAGACTGGGAGAGAGAATGTAGGGGTATAATGTCATCCCACAACCCCCCATTTGACACTACAAGGGAGGCTTTAGTCAGTCTAAATAATCCATGCTGTTCCATTAAATTTGCAGACTAGCTTCCCCAGTCTTGTGTCTAAGCTGAGAGAGGGGAGAGAGGGGAGGGGTCGAGCTGGGAGAGATGAGAAAGGGAAGTTAGATAATGGTTGATAATGGGAAAAAAAAAACTCAAGCAACAGTTTTTTTTTACATGGAGACAATCCCTTTTTAACCAGTGTTCAAGCCAGAATTAGCTGTCCAGAATGGAGAAAAGAGGTTTCTAAAGAGAATGAGACAAACAAGAGGAGAAAAAGAGCAAATGTGCACACCAGGCCCTTTGAGTGACACTGATGTGCTCATGATTGCCTGTCTCGCTGCCAAAATTCTCCTCCAACCCATGAAAATAAGCACTTGGAGAGTGTGGGGGGAAGCCACCAGTGTGACGGGGATTGTTGAGGTAACAGTGTTATTGACTTGTTGCTCCAGCTACATTTGCTTGGTGCTCTGGAGGCCCGATCAATAGACTCTGAAGCCCTGCTAATCAGGGCCTGCAGCCATGCAGGGTGAATCTTTCGCAAATACTCTGAAAAAAGGAAGGGAAGAATAAGCGAAAAAGCAAGAATTGGTACCAGATACAGGACAAACCAAAGAAACGAAGACCAACTTTGAGGGCCGGAGATGCCTGACCGTGTTATTTAACTAAGAATTCTCCTTCAACACATTTTATTCCTTTCACCGCTAGAGGTAAACTCATGTGGCATCTCTCCCTCCCTCTTTCAGTAGCAGTGTGGGCGTGAGGCACCATGAGAGATGCAGATTGCTGCTTCACCTCTGCTTTCCTGTGAACCCTGGTTCAAAAGTCAAGGGGCAGTTGGGCTGCTTTGGGACTTTTGGAAATGCAAGAGCCAATCCATATTTGCAGAATCCAGTTGTGAGCACTCAAGAGGAGTCCAAAAGGCTTAACGTAGATATAGAAGGAGAGAGTTCACCTAAAGAGTGTTGACATGATTATTCCGGCGGGAATCTGAAAGAAACAGTATGAAATGCCTACTTTAATGACACTATTGGCACGTTTAGTGTTGTAAACATCGAAAGACAAGTTATTCCTTTTGACTTTGTGACATTTTCGAGGCTGACAAACACACAAACATGGCACATGTGGACACAAATCATCTCCATCTGTAGCCTTATGTTCAGCACATCACAAGCCCACTATGAAATGCTATGGCAAATTCATGGGGGAACTGTCCATCAAATATTAATGACCAAGTCGAGCGAAGTGGGTTTTCTTACTGTTTTTTTTCCCCCTGGTATCTATGGTCACTGCCGCTGAGAGACTTCCCACATGAAACGGACAAAGAGAAAAGGAGAGGATAGAAGGAGAAAAAAGGGCAAAGAAGGGTAAGGGAAAGGGCTAGAAGGGTGTATAGGTGTTCAATACTTTCTTTTGAGGGGCCAGAGCCTGGTTAGCTTCAGCGCCAGCAGAGTCTTGATACACAGGTCCCAAGGTGTAAACACAAACTTGTACACTGCTTATGTCATTGTTTTGGCTTTTTCTCACTTCAACACTTCTTTCTGTTGTGTTGTCGGCTGGCGAAGTGAGATTCTTGTGTCCAGTGACACAGACATGAAGGCAAGGTGGTTGTCCCTGACACTGGGCTTTTTCTTTGTGTGAACTTCTTCCAGACTTTCGGACAAACTCAAGGCCAATAACTCAACTGTGGGATCGAATTGATGGCTCGATGTAGAAGGCAATAGGTAAAGTTCTGTGCAAAGACATTAACTTTATGAAAAGAAAATATACAAATCTGGGAATAAAAACAAATCCCTTGTGGCTAATGGCTGCAGCGACGGGTCCCTTTTAGAGGATGCAAATCAGATAGCAGGGCGCCAAACAATTAAAAAAAAAGAGAAACCACAGAACAAGGACTGTAACAAACTTTCAAGAAAATATTCAAACAGTTCTAAAAAAACTAAACAAAAAAAAAACACACACACTTTGATGAAAATATTGAAACTGCTCATCAATGGAGCCCTGTTCTCGGTCTTTGCCACAACCCTCGCAACACCCTCTGGAATACCAACACCCACCATCGCAGCAAAAGTGGAAGTGCAGGGTCAGCAGCATCCCCTCTGGCCTTGCTGACCAACAGATATTCTAATAATCACCTTCCTTCTGTACTGTCAGGCCGGCAACCAGCGGATCCCTCGTCCTGCCTTCGTCCTCCATCTCCACTTAGACTAGGGGCTTTACGGAGCGGCGCTGCTTCGATACATTAAAACTGCTGCCCCATGATCAAACGAGCAAATACCTCCCGGGTCAGCAAAGGGCTACCCCACGTCAGTTAACAATGCAGCATTTAAACATCAGTCGTATGCAAAGCGGCTGGTACACAGGGGAGGAGATGGGCGGCAGGAGAAAGCAGAGACGCAAGGCCTGGACTGGAGAGATAATGAGCGCAGGAGCACACAGGAGAACATCAGCAGCTATTTAGCGCTATCGTGTCAGCTCCAACACAGCTTTATGAAATAAGATGTGAGGCTCCATCAGCATCATAACAAGGATGAGCTAATGATTGAGCGCATTTTTATCTTGGTCAAAATGCAGACTCAATATTAATGTATTGGACGGCAAGTTACATTCAGATATTTCCGTTTGCTGTGTAAATCAGAACTTCCCCTGACTTCAGAAGATTTCTCCAAGTTTGTGATAAATACCGACGCAAAATATAAACATTTTACCTTCATCATTGTTAATGGGGCTGTTTTGATAAATTAACTCCCCTCATCTAATGATTTCAAGCAAACAAGAAGAATGAACAGATTTTTGTAAATACTTAAGACATAGTGTTGTCAGGACTGGATGTCCCAGAAGGGGCAGGCTAACAAAAAAAAAAAGAAAACGTACACACAAGTGTAGGTCATATTTACCCATGAATTCTATACACACACTGAGACATGTGTGTGTGGGTGTGTAGCCGGCATCGGGCGTCCCAATGAGAGCTTTACATCTACAGAGCCACTAATGCAAAAAAAAACAAAAAAACTCACTGAAACAGTTTTGTTCTTTTAAAAAAACTATCTTTGACTAACAGGAGGGTGCATCTTTTTTTAGTGTGAATAACCCTTCAATGAAGCTTAAGGGTGAAGAGGTGAAGAATAGTTTTTTTTTCTGGCTTATCCTTCTCTCCCTCTGCCTACTGCTTGGTTAACCAACTGACCCGCTGTCAAAGGAGCCTTTGTGAGTGCGCTTTGGCGGAAGGCCAATCAGATCCTCTGGCTTGTCTGTCTCAGAGAGGAAAATGGCGCCCCTGGTATGCCATCAGCGGCAGAAATGTGCAGACAGTCTGACTGCTGAGGCGGGCTTGGCTTGCTGTGGCCCTTCCAAGACTATGCCGGAGGAATTACCTGCTTGGCCCATGGCCAGAGGGACTCGTTCTACAAGGGCTGCTGGTTATTTATCTGTTTATTCACTTAAACCTCATGCACACGGGCACTTTCAAAAAGCAGCTCATCTCCTTCACATCCACTTCCACAGGTTCTGACAACCTTCTCCTTTGAACTACACAGGTAGTTTCATGGGGTTTGAGTTAGTAACAAACAGTTATGTGTCAAAAGGTTTCTTATTCCAAAGCAAACCTGCATGAAAACGTGTACTGAATGACTACTGGGTTAACTTACTGCCTCTTCTACTCACTACAGTATATAATAGAAAGGTTTACCTTACTTTACCCACACCCATATCCACTTTCCAATGCCTGCTTGATCTGATAACACATCCTGTACATACCTGTACTTTGGCAACAATCTTGACACTGCAAAATGATGAATTAAAAAAAAAAAAAAGTCTACACAATGTAAGTTCATTATATACGGTATATGTAAATTACAAATATGCACAGGGTTTCTGGTGGTGGTTCAAACAATTTGATGCATACAGTGAATATCTTGAAACTAAATCCAAGTTTAATATTACATTTTATGTCCATTTTGTGTCTGGGTGACACAGTGGGAACTCCCACATTAAATAACAAAACAAAACATAACAAGAGTACAAGTTCTGACAAAGCCCTGGTTTACAGAGATCACAACTCGCTGCACAATCGCTGTTTCTTTCCACTGTGTAAAACCAGTCAGAGACGAGTACAACTGCTCAACAAAGTGCCACTTGTGACACATCATCCGAGGAAGAAAGAGTTTAAGCTCTTGCTTCAGAATCAAACCTCTGACAGCGGGAGATGATGAAACGGAGCAGATCCAAAATTAGTCCCGCACTCCTCAGAACCTGCAAAACCTGCTGCAGCCTGGAGCCCCCCTCCCCCCACCCTCACCAGAGAGAAAGGAGAGGGCCAAAGAAACTAGTTAAAAGAAGGTAGAAAGGGACTGGAGGGTGATGATGGAATGCTAGAATATTTTTATATTATTTAGGATTGCAAATTTCCACTGGGAAAACCCGAGGCCCTCCGATTGTTTACCCCCTAATGCAGATGTGATGTCAGCCGTACAGTAAGTATGCACGAAAGTCCATCTCTCTTAAGAAAATCATAAACAAATGCTTGATTGTACTCACAAACATTTCCTCGAGCAATGCGACATACTGAACGACCGCATTTCAAATGACACACTCAGCAGATCATGAACCTCCACGTGTTTTGACACAAACAGCAACGCCATTCTTGGCTGCGCTCATGTGTGTCTGCAAGCTGGCGGGGTGGGGTGAGGAGGTTAGTCGAGACTTGCTCATTTCACACTGCGAGGTGAGCCAGGGAGCAGTAATAGAATCTAGCCATAAAACATGGTGGAAAGGGGGGTGGGAGGATGACTATAGTAAAGTACGTGTCCAACTGCCACCTCTTCTAGACTCCCTCCCTCCAAGCTTTTCACAGTTATCCATTATCATAACGTCTGTCTCTGTGGGAAAGTCTCACACACAAGCCTCCTTTTTTTTTAGTAGCGGCTCTCATCTCGAACAGCTTCTCGCTGACTAAGCAGACGGGATTGTTGTTGATTTAAAGAAAGCTGAAAAAACAATTACGTAATTATTTGTGACTTAAACCCTCATTGTACGCCACTACATACATATCGTGATTTATTGTTTTGTATGACCATTTCTTTTAACTATTCTCCTGCTGTGACATATAATGATACACATGTTTTGATCATTCACGAACCCTGTATTGCCACTTTAAATCACGAGCCAACTTTCCTTGGTCTGCTGGTCAAAAGCGACTTGATAAGACACAAACTGAAAATGCACATATTTACGTGGCGGGATGGAGCTTTTCATATTTCTCCTTCAGAAATTGGGGCCTTCTTGAATTGAACCCTTTCAGCTCCGTAACATTATCAAAGTCTCAGGTTCTCGGAAGGGGGTCCACACCTCAAACGGTGCCCGTGTCGACAGAAATAACCCTTATCCCCATCAGCTCCTTCATTTGGGCTAAGTGTATCAGCTCACATTGCTCACGCAAGGGGAGGCAATTTGACTGAGGTGAAAAAAAGATGAGAGTGGGAGGGAAGGAGTGAGGAAAGACAGGTTGATTTGGCAAGAGAGGTAAAGGGTGAGAGTAATGTGGAAAAGTAGTTTTTAATAGCTGGAAGTTTCACAACACACCTAAAGTAGATGAATTATGTAAGACTTTTATATCTTTTTTCTCTGATGGGGTCATGAGATTGATCCAAAGGACACTTGTCAAGTGTTCTCGAGACTGTGTCATTCTGAATCTAAAGCGGATTTCATGAGTTATTCTATTCTGGTCTGAAGGCCACAGTGGTGTGTAAAATGAGAGGGAATGCAATGTTTTGGGAAATCTAATTTGAGGCCTGTGTTTGTTTTCCTGGCTTTATTTTGCAACCAGGAGGCTGGCTCCAAAGCAGCGCAACCCTCTTTAGTCTGTCTCGTTTCACAACAACACTAACATCCAACGAAAACCTTCTATCCAATCGGGGAGAGAACATTAAACTGCATCGTTTCCTCTTCTGGATGTCTCTCAGTACCGCCACAGAATGAAGCAGACAGTTAATTGGGAGGTTATTCACCGTGTCGCAGGAACATATGCACACTTACGTACATATAGACGCATTTGAAAAAACACAAATATTAGCAGCCATCTTTTGGCAGCTAATTGCGACGTGCTCCCTGTGGGAGGACAGAGAGGTCCTCGGTCGATAATTAATCCTCGTTTGGAAAAGTAAATGACATTCATTAGTAGGGAATCGAGCCAAGTGCCATTATTTACATGGCAATAATCTGGAGCGTGCTGGTGGCGCTTTTTTAATGTTACAGAAATAACTCTGGGACAGGGGATGAGTACAGTTGCTTTTCTCCCTTTTTTCCCCCGTCTTTGCACCCAGGAACAATTAGGCCCGGCCGAACAGATGGGGACGCCTCTGAGTGAGAAAGCTCCTCTGAACGACTCTTCATCTCCTTCTTATCTCACTCCCTCATTCAGATGCACTCAGGCATGCGCACACACACACTCACACACACACACACACACACACACACACGCACACCAGAAAGACGAATACACAAATACGAGCATACACACACATATAGCACACGTCATTCGGGCACACAAGAGAGCATAACAAGCACTGAGCATACTGAGCTAACTTTTAACATTAACCGTTGAAAGAAGAGCCTTTTACAAGAGGCTAAACAAGAACTTTGAAAATGTCGGGCACATTGAAAACACTGAGCGGTGACAGTAAAAACACACACGCTGGCCGTAGTGCAGATATTCAAAGAGAAAAAAGCACTGTCTTTCACAATTGATAAAAAGCAAAGTTCTACATGGCAAATGTCAGCTCTTTTCTGTCAAGATATCTGTGTTTCTCTCACCGTGTTTATTATTTATGAGTGAAGCGTACATTTTGAAGTTATAATTGAGAAAACCCTCCTAGTCTCTGGTTACTGCTGTCGGTTCATAGACAGTACAGGCTTTGTGCACAATTGCAGAACCAAACACAATAGATACATATATGAGTTAACGCTGCTGAAGCTGGTGTAATGATAGAAATGTCACACAATGGGCCATTTGTTGCACAATCTTGAGGTTTTCCACAATGGTTCTAGCCTCTGCACAATGTACTGTTAGGGATGTACACATGAAAAGCAATGAATGTCAAAACAAAGGAGACTTATTGGTGGTACTGCTCATAAAAGCTGTTGGCGTGTATTTTTAAAAAGGAAAAAGCAATAATGAGAAGATGGATAGAAAAGTGATAATCTGCAGCTCTATTTGACTACATCTGTTACATAATCATCAATTGTGTGTATCACTTAAAAAATTCAAGGACATTTGGGCCTTTTTTATCAATATTGCAGCTCCCAACACAAAACACACTTTATAATATACTGCATCAGAGTATAATCATAGACTATACCTTGAACATTAACTCCAGGAATAGTAGTTGATGCCAACAGTACAGTCAAACAGGGATTAAAATAAACAGCTTACTAATTTTATACAATTAAACACAAAATGTGCTTAAAACACAGTCTTTCAAACAAAAAGGTTCATAATGCAATGTTAAATGTGTTCATGTTATTTCTGATATGCACTGAATGAACACAGAGGACCCTTTTTTAGTCTCTTTTATGTCTTTACTGTAATTGTCTGTTTGCAACTGTAATGTGATTCAAGTGTGTATGAAGGTGCAACTTGAAGAAATATTTATTCAAGCAATTGATTGGTTATACTTCTGTGGAGAACTGTCAAGTCTGTGTCGTTTTACAACACATTACCTCTCACTTGATCTCTTTTCAGGATCGTTATCCCTGCTGACCTGGATCCTGCCGGGCTTATCGTTCTGTCCAACATCAGGCAGCCGGTCACAGCCATGAAAACTAACACACCTGTTATTGTGTGACCGGTTACCCATCTTTGTCTGACTAAGTACAATGATTAAGGTATCAGTCCCTGGGTATCCCAGTGACAAAAACCGAGACAGAACTGAGCGTATACATCGCAGCCTCACAGTTTCAACGGGCCCTTAGCGTCCATGGACACATGGGACAGATAGGCCCTGCCCCCTCTGGTCACGCTGCCAGACAGGGAGTGTTCCATTAGACAGTCCCACACCTTTTTACCGGTAAGATTAGGTAACAGCATCTTGTGTTTGCTGACACTAAGGAAGCAGCACTGAGCCCTGCAGGGCCCTTCGTCATATTCTGTTACTGTCTCCTAAACAATGGACCCCGTCAAAAAGAAGGGTCCATTCCTTCTGCTCACTACTAAATCTCAAACCATCCAGAGACAAGTAAATCCTTGGAGAAGAATTAAACCATGTAAGGTTACAAAAATGCCTAAACAAGGGCATGGCTAATTTAGAACTTTTTGCTCTTTCAGTAATTATTGAAGTAATGAAGTACTGGCCCTGTTTCCTCCCTTGACGCTGACCAGATGCCAGGTTGTTATTTTAGCTATGGGGAGGACTGAGGCCTAGCGTGACCTTTTTCCGAGCCGAAGGGAAACTTCCCCGAGAAATCCGATAAAATCCAGGATGAGGGCCTGGCTAATTCGTTCGTCCAGCTCGCCACACTTCCGCGACCTCTTTTCCTTCAGCCACCCCCCACCAACCCCCAATCGATCTGCTTATCTCCCGAGATCAAAGGCTTGCACCTCCGTTGTACATTTAGCCTCGGCTGGTTCCTCCCACATCATGTCTAAATATTAATGATAATAAAGTCTCACACCCATCCCTGTGTCAGGCAATTACAGCCAACATTGATCCTCAGCTCTCTGCTCCAATTAGAACTCACTGCTCGTAATGCGTCCTAGCACATCAAAGGATAACAGCCATTGATCCACTCCTGGATCTTAACGTTTACCGTTAAGAGAGAGGGAGGGGGATGTGGCGTGGCAGTGGGGGGGGGAAGCAATATACCGACTGAAGAAGAAGAGGGGAGAAAAGAAATCATTTTATCCAGCTAGTCAGGTAAAGGAAGCACTGAAACTCAGAAGGTAAGGCATGGCAGAGGAGGCTAAATAACAACGGACATTCTGACGGTTCAGAAGACAAAGCGCAATCTGGAAAGACTCCTTCACAAAAGCTTGGCTACACTTAACACTTTTATTTCAACATAGATCTTATTGCTCAAAACCATTAAGTGAACGTGGGAATAAAAAGTCCATGTTTAAAAAGCAAAAGAGGCAGTGGCGCAGATCACTGGGAAGCAATTGAAAAGTCCATTTGTAAGTTCAGCTCCGGGACAATAGGCCTAAATCTTACACAATCTCTGCCAGACTTTCAGGATTATTCTTACTACTTAATATGGATGAATAAACTACAACCAAACTGAATAATAATACAATACAGGTCTAAGTGGGAGGCAAGAAAAGCTTCAGTAAAACATGAGTTACCATGTCACCTCCCACATCGATGGCTTTAGGCCAACTATCCTTGACAACTGACCTTTGTGACATCTTAAAGTTTGAGGAAAGGGAAATATTTCAAATCAACGTACAGAATACACATCCATATGCCATCCTGAAGCAAGACATGCTCAGCAAAAGGAACAGAATCAACAACAGGGTCAAATCTGACCGCTTGAGTCAATAGACAGCGACATGTCACCATTAAACCAGGGACATTCCTTGCACAAATGAAGCTAACAATTCCAGTGTTGACACCATTATTTGACAGGGCCTGTTGTTATGCTTTTTCTCTGCTGGACTGATAGCTCTGATAGTCCTGGCCTCGGGCACGACCTCACAGCCGCCTTTGTCACAGAGCTGGAGGAAGGCTTAACCATCGCTCTGGGCTACAATGATACTCTTCATGGCACCATAATACACTGAAACACTGTGCAACTGGAATGCAACCCAATGGTTTGTATACCTACAATTAATGGACTGACCGTTGCTGGCCTCTTGACAATAAGCTGAAATATGTCGAGCAATCAGGTAACAGTAAAAAAGAAATGAAAGACGGGCACAAAATAACTACACCAATTTAATTAGTGACAATGCTGTAATAGTGCTGGCATTAGCCGAGAATCTTGCATTACATACTGAATGAAAATTAATATCTGAATAGGTAATGTGGACTGTTGTCTTGACATATTGAGGTTCATTCAAAGGTCAAGGCAGAGGAACGGAAATTTAAGTGAAGGAACAAATTAACAAAACTGTCAAAATAACAACAAAGTGACCTTCTAGTCCATATTCAATTCAAAACCTCTATTTTTTATTTGAAGTCTGTGAACCCTAACACCTTAAGCTTTCTTTCAGCATCTGCTTGGGTACAACATTTTCCCTCTTCTCAACCCACTGTCCTCTGGCTGCGGTTTCCCTCACTATTATACGCTTTGCTAACATGGTGCTTTGCTTCAACTCTGTAGCTCGGCCTCTACCAAACGATGTAATTAAAGATTGGTGAAATGAAACCAGTGTTTAGAAATGGTTTATGTCAAGTCTGTTCTGAAATGCTATACCACAGGAAAACTTTTAGATGGAATGGGTGTGCATCGACGTCTTGTTAAATAAAATAGAGCCTTGGCCTGAAGTCTGACAAAATATCTAACCGACAGAGCCTCAGTGTGAGCCAGGTTCAAATACGAAGGCGTGTACAATAGTAATGCAATGGTAACGGTATGAAAACATTTGTTGTTGGCTAGGATATCAGGCTCCTCACATGCGTGTTATACTCAGTGATGCATTCAGGTCAGCTGAGGAGAATGAGGGGATTGGCGGGCTGCACAAACAGGCTGGGAAAGTGACACTAGGATGCTAGGCCAAGACATCAATGTCCTCACAACTTCCCTTTAACACTGAAGAAATGTTAGCCCTGGCGCCATCAGAATATGGGTTGGGGTTTAACGTTTACACTTTGGCTGACAGGATGTCCATGTGACCTAGCAAACACTTAGAAAATAAACAAAGCGGCTCTAAATTTTAAGAGGCAATGGGTTTTAGGGCTGTAAGTAATGGTTTAGAAAGAACTGGATATTTATGTGGGGTTATCTTTGTGGCTAAACAGCCTAAGATACAGGCCTTGTATAGTAGTTGCGATGCTATTGTAACTTACAGTGCCTGGCACATTAAAAGAGTTCATAGCATCTCATTATACCCAAAAAACAAAATTATCAAAAGATTTTTTCATGACTTTTCACTCATTTTGATTTGTCAATAGTTAGTGTTTATGGATTTTGTAAATTCTGTTTAGCATTCATTTATTTTTTCCTGTTACCAGTAACACAGCAACTAATCCTTAAAATAACACTCCAGAGAGTGAAGGGAATAACTTGATAGGTCAGCATTTTTCATTTTCACATCACTGCAAGAACCTTGGCAGATGCAACATGGGCAACTGAACTTTTAAACTGTGGAAGCAAAGTGTATGTGTGTACGATACAATGTGTGTGTTACACACTATAGGCAAAATCATATAAAAATATATTTTTGCAAAGTTTTCAGTGCTGTTCTGTGAGCAAGGTTGTTCCAGCGGAGACAGATCACGATGGGATGATGTTGACCCTTGAGGTGCAAACTAAGATCCCTGTCGCCACAGAGACGTGAAGATCCTGGTGTGAGTGGGGAAGTCTTCTCTCCAGTTGGCAACAAGCCTTGCCTAGCACTAGGGTGCTCAGCCAACAGCTCCTCTAGTCTGTCAGACCTCCCCCTCCACCTCTTCCTCCACAGACTCCTGGATGCCAGTCTGCCTGGCTGGTGTGGGCCAAACAAGCCCCAGCCGCCGGGCCAAAGGGGCAACGGAACTGCTGCCAGCTGGGCCAGCACTTCACGGCCGAGCACCACTCTCCAAACAAACAGTGCTGTGGGCCACAAGCCACGGGCAACATGGAACCTGTCATTACCAGCCGTGCGTGGCTGGTTCACTCCCCAAAACCCAAGCCAGGCCCAATGGCTTGAACGTGTACTGCACTTGACTCAAATTTCTCAGCCAGGGTACGTTATGAGAGAATCACCTTTCACAATTA
This sequence comes from Clinocottus analis, assembly GCF_023055335.1. Taxonomy (NCBI): domain Eukaryota; kingdom Metazoa; phylum Chordata; class Actinopteri; order Perciformes; family Cottidae; genus Clinocottus; species Clinocottus analis. Next base: position 5,761,517 of record NW_027175920.1, on the reverse strand, counting down.
TGCTAAATAATCAGCATGTCAAAGTAAAAATGTCGATTTGACCCTTACGAATAGTGTTAAATGTAACTGTCAACACTTTTTTTTGAAGCGATAAGCATAGTTTTAGAGCCATGACTGAGAAGTTGAAAACAATTACACATTGAAAAATGTGAGTGGAAAGATGGAGCCTGCCAAACAGTTAGGATTAACTGCATACCATCTAATTATACGACATGTCGAAAACTTCCTATGGTCTTTGGGCTAAAATTGCACTCTATGGGCATTGGACCTCACTGGGGTTTTCTCCGCTGATCAAGGATCTCCAGGCTTTTGTGGCATAACTCTGCTTTGTCCTTACGACTTTGGCTACCAAAGATGATGTTTAAGGCATCCTTCATAAAAAGGAGGGAGGACCTTTGTGATCCAAAGTCCGACGATGCTTTCACTGGAATGCTGGGTAGCAGTTTAAAATGTAGAGGGTCAATAAGCACGCTGCATTGGGTTATCAATGGTTTATAGTGTACTTTATTATTTTTGGATTGATGTTGGATACAATGCAGATAAGTATACAGCTTCAGAAAGTAAGAAAGAATTTCACTCCTTCCTACTATTTATTTATTAAACTTCCGAGCAAACATATACCGTAATAACTTGATGATCCAATAATTTATTTTCTATGACAAAAGAGGGGAAAATAACATTGATTTGATATTCAACTGAGATAGAGATTAAATTTGGCAGATAAGATATTTTTAAAGCCTAGTTTTCTAAATATCCATTAAAGGAAGTAAGCAACACCAAACCAAAGTACGGAATGGGTTGGGTGATGGGTCTGTCCTTCTGCCTTCCAGCCTTTGGTATAGAAAAAAATCAAGATCGTATTTTTGTGTTAAGTATAAAAGCACTCAAGGTTCGGCTTTTTGCTTCGAAAAGAGACCAATGCTCCGTTTAAGTATTTTGACAGGAGCTCCTCTTTAATCCAGATGACTACAAATGTCTTGCCTTACAACCTTTTCACTTACTTGAAGAAAATGTTTTCTTTTTTTTATTGTTTTGCCCATTGTGATAAAGGGGATCTTTTATGCCATCAACAACATGGCAACAATGTACTGCCTTTGTTTCATTGCACCATCCTGGGGGTCTGTTAGGATGAGATACAGACATACAGAGGCGCACTAAATGATTGATGGGTTGGAAGAAAATATTAAAAAGAAAACGAGTCAAAATTCAGCATTTGTAAATATTTCAAGCTCTTGCACCCTGCCAAAGAGAGATCTGAGGGCAACAACAATAACAGCAAAGACTATACTTAACCATCTATCCTGATGCAAACACGACTTAGACAGCCAACTTAGATTTGTTGAGACTATCACTGTTTTGAAAAACTACTTAGATATCTTTGTCGGTAATAGAAACAGTACATAGTTGCAAACTAGAATCTTGAGCCCTATTGGACATGCTTCCTTATTAAGTTATCAGCTGTAATCATTTTGATTAATGTAGTTCACAAGCACATGGGGCTGAGGTCTTCCCTTTCCACTGTATGTTTTTAGCCAACAAAACGAAGTGTACAAAGATGGTGAGAGAAATAATCAAAATGAGAGCTGACTGAAAGTTCAGGGAAGGTATGTATAGTGCAAGTTTTTGGGCACGAGCCACTTTATTCTGGCAAGGAATGCTGCCCAAGAGCAACTTGACATGGCAAAGAGATCCCATGTCCTGGCATGGCTCAAGATGGAAAAGTGCCCGACATGCGTATATGGGTCCAGAGTCTATGGCAAAGATATAGTTAACAAAATAGCCTCATTTTCTCATTGACAAATACTGGCATCCAGTAATGCTGTGGCATTCCACAATATTTCAGGCAGCTGTTGCATAGTATGCCTGAAAGTATGCACAATGGCTTGCTGGGAGGGAACAACAGTCAAATAAGAGACAATGTGATAGGTTCTAATTGCTTCAAAATGTCCTGAAGAAGGCCCCCTATTATCTATTTAAATCGGCTGATAATGGGAGGCTAGGAGGAGGAGGAGATGGAGAAGGGGAGGAGGAATTGGAGGGGGCTACCTCGGCAGGGGGAGAAAGCTATCCTCTGCGCTGCTGTCGCCTCATTATTTTCCGTCTTGACGGACGCCCGCGCTCAACCCCTGGATGAATGGCCCTGTGCTGAATAAGTTATCGCCAGACACACAAAGGGAAGAGTGCCACAAACAACACAGCAGTACTGCAAAGCATGAATCTCTTTTTCCTCTCCTTCTCGGTACCCCCCCCCACCCCCCCTCCCCATTCCCTCTTCCCCTGCTCCCTCTAGACGAAAGGCAGGCCCTGCCACAGACTGAGATCTCACCTGTAATTTCTGAAGAAGCTCACAGTAGGTGGGTGAAAAAATGTAACGGATATAATAAAATGAAAGGGAGGAAGGATAGAGGCATCTATGTGTGCTGAAAAGATATATACTTCCAATCCTCCATTTTGTTTCATCTGTCCTTTTTGTTTGTGCAACTCCTCAGTGAAGACAGGGACCTCCGTTGGACAGCATCTGAAGATGTTTGAGAGGATTTTTTGTGTTCTTCTTAAGACAAGGCCCACAGCATGATCAGTGAAAACGGTTTGGTTTCCTCTGATGTTTATTTTGTTTCCTATTCTGTTGTTTGGACTACTGGGACCTTGCATATCATATTAAGATCACCTCTATACAGTGCTCTCATGAGGGGGTGTGTGGGCAGAGTTCCCTATGGCTGCAAAATGGAAGTTAGGAAATAATGACAACAGGAAACGGTCCATTCCCAAACGGTTATGGCTGTGGTTTTAGCCACCAAACCCTCTCCTTAGCTGTCACTCAAAAGTAGCAGTAGAACTTTTGGACAGGGGAGCCTCTTTCCCCTCTGACCGGGAAATCAGAGGGTGCCGTAGCCCGACAGGCGCTCGACGGCAGATCAAACAGGGCGGGTACCCTTGGAGTGACACCTGGAGCCACTTCAAGGGATGAGAGCGCCACTGATCTCCAGTCATCTCGTCAGAACGACAGTCTGTCAGGGTTAAAGCGAGGGGAAAAAAGAAGCTCTATCAACTAGGATGCTATGAGCGAGGTCTAACGAAGCATCACCTCAATGGCATGGATAGCTGACCCTCGAGCATTTGGAGAAGTAATGGTGCAAAGAGTGATTTTTTTTTGGGAATGCTTAAGTTCAGCCTTGATGTCTATTTCTGGTACTAGATGATAGCTAATTGTGCTGATGTAGCAGTTTCACTCAAGATTTTCACCATAGTTTGTTGTTGTTGAGCTTTGATTACAAATTACTTCTACCTTAAAATGAATTGGAAATGTACTGCCAATTTACCATATTTAAAGCTACCTGTCTGTCTGGTTTAAAACAAAACTCAAAGAATTTCTTCACCACCACATTTGGAATCATTTTAATTCAACTTTGTCCCAACCTATAAAAAAAACAGAAGCCCGCCATAGGCTAGATAATAGAGAGAGGGAGACATGTAGGAAGAAAAAGGGGGCTTTGGCAGCCAGTTAAGCGAGTCAATCCTCACCAGACAAATGCATCCCTTATATAAAACAACAACACGTCTTTGCCCTTGTCAACAACCCCTTCTTCTACACAACCCAGGCTTTTGTGTGTACTGGTATGTGTGTGTGTGTATTTTTTCCTTTCTGCGAAAAAGGTCCCATCAGCACTCTCTAATGGGCGAGGTGGAGGAAGAGAGAAAAAGACAGAGATAAAGCAGGAGGGAGAGCAAGGGAGAGCGACAGAAAGCGTGCGCGCGAGAGAGAGAGGGGTGGCAGTGGTGCTTGTTTGGCTCAGGAGCAGCGAGTAATGAGGCTGAGGCGCACCCTGTCATTCTCCCAGCAGCAGCCTGTAGCCACAGACACACACACACATAGACATTAAAAAGTATCTCCAAACAAGACACTTGTCTGACGTTCAAAAGTAAAGTAACTTGATACAAATATAACATAAGTTGAATTATAAATGTATGTATTAGTATTGTTTCCCGCACAATATAAGAGGGAACTCAATGACCAGCAAAGTACTACTTGGTTCAAGTGCTACTTGTTTGTCTGCCAAGAGTAGCAAATACCTTTTCAGGCTAACATTCTCCCCTCAATCCACTGAACATACCCAGAATATGCATACATGCACAAACAAACACAACAGCTGCGCTCTACTTGTTATGTATAAAGTTTAGCAAGGGGTTGCAGTGAGGTCAGATATGATTCATGCTTTGGCACTTTGCTCCTTTGCCAGAATAAAAACAGACTGGACATGAAAAGCACAGAATGCTTCCCCGCAGGGGGCAGAAAAGGCCAGGGATAGGACTGACCCAGAGGGATGCAGCAATATGGGGGTGAGGGGCAGAGGGGGGTAGTAATGATTCCAGGCTGAACAAATTGCAAAGCAAAGGGAATGTGTTTAAATGTAGTACATGGAATTATCGTGGCAGCAACATGGAGAGGAGATCAGAGCGAGTGGGATCCACTGGGAATGATTTGCCACTCCCGGGACAGAAAACACGAAGCTCCACTACGGCTAGTGAGATGAGTTCAGCTGTAATACAAAGTAAAATAGAATGTAAAATAGGACATGTCTTACACAATGTCAAAGATATGGCGTGTAGTCCGATATTCTGATGAAACAGAATAGAAAGAATTATATGATTGTGTAGGATTGTAAATGCATGCGATAATGATAGAGCATAGCGCCAGAAAGCCTGTCACTGCTCCACTGGGTTGACTCTCCTGACCCCACAACATTGTAATAATGTTTTTCCTTTGCTCTTTGTAGGCTAAAAAAAGGGCAACACAAATAAATTAATAAAAAGAAAAAAGAAAAAAAAACAGGAAAAGGGGACGAAGCAAACATCTGAACTGCAATCTTCCACATCTTTCAGCTTCAATTAAAAAAAATCTAATCTTTTTGTTCAACTTCATAACAAGACTTCAAGAGGGCCCCAAGACTCCGATCCCACCACAGCTCACTGGTAGAGTTGAATTCCATTAATTGTGTGACCTACATATCCCAGTAGTTAATATTCCAGACAGATGGATAGAGAGTGAGATTATATATTTGCCAATAGAACAGGATAGAGGCAAAACTTACAGATCTTATCAAAAGTTTCCCACTCAATATATTTTTTTGGGGCCATGCACTATGGTCTCTTGACTCATGACATTGTTCACATGAGTGTTTATTGGGCCGAGCAAACAAGGAAAACAATTCCAGTTTCCTGTTAATAACGCAGGCAGGACACTTTTGATCTGTTCTCTTCTTCTGCCAATTAGACATATGAAAAAGGTTTCATTTTCATTTAAGTAAATGATCAACGGTAAGAACAAGACTCAGGGGCTTGTTCTTATTTAACTGTACTACATTTGCACTGAACTTTCCACAGGCACCTGCAGGGGAAAATCAAAGCAATTAACTGGGCCGCACATTAGGACAGCTTGTCAAGGCACGTCTCAAGAAAGGAAGTTGGGGTCTTGGTAACAGTGCCGCTGCATCCGCTTGTGACTTACTGCATCATCCTCATCCCTGGCTCATGGGCTGATCTCTTAATCAGTGTCCAGAGTGTGCATGAGTCCTCTTCTGAAGGCTGAGGCTCCGTCCATCTTGCCTGCCCATCGCTACTGCCAGTCCCAGCCATGAATATGGAGCTGTTCTGTGGCTGGGAGCTTGCTTATGTTTTCTGTCTGATATCTAGGCCCCATTCCCATTTCAAAGGGAGGTCCACCCGGGGCCTTGACTTTTTGATCTGCCTGGCGACTGAGTCGACCACCTGCATGTGGGATCAGCTGCCAGGGAGAGTCGACAACCCCTCTGCTTCAAAATATACATCCTCCCCCTCTTCGCCCAGCTTCATTGCCCTTCACTGTGCCCCCTCCTTCCGTGAAGCTGCCAGGAGCCCCAGTGGTCCTAACTGGGTCTGGAGCCGCATCCCACTCCCAACTGATCTGACCGAGGTGGGTGAGATGCTTGAGATGTTCAGTATAGCAGCAGGAAGGCTCACACCACAGTCACAGAGCCATTTACGAGAAGCCATAGTGTCAGTGTGTCTTGTAAACAACAGATGCCTCATCAAAAGGTCTGTGGCTTCTCAGGGATTGTGATCCACACTGTGAGCTGTAACCCGTCGCAATGCAGACTGTACCAAACCCATACATCTATCGAAACTTGAAAATTCCACTTCAAATTGGTAGATGATGAAGACCAATTAGTCCGAAGGAAAATGCACTGAACAAAGTTTACATCCGTAAATCTTAAGACATGAAAGAGTATAGCTAATATCTGATCAAAATCTCAAAGAAAACATAATCCAGCCCGTGGGGATTAAATGCTTGCTCAAGTTTGTGGTCAGTTGGGCTTTACTTTACAGAACCACTTAAAGTCTTGGTTGATAAAAGATGTGCCCGCTCCTTTTATTCACTGTCAATGAAGCAATTACAGAAGGTGTTGCTTGATGGGAACAAGGATTCAAATCTAAAACCACAACATGAATTAAGAATATTCTAGGGATTCATTTCTATTCTAAGATGCTGACAAATACCTGATTAGGTAATAATATTTTACATGAGATTTAAATCTAAAAGTATTTAAGTATTTTTTAATAAGAAATTAAATCAATCACATTTCCAAAAAGGTGATGCTCTCGCCAAGATATTTTCTTTGCAGTGCAAAGGTTCGGGTGGTGATGCCAAATAGGAACGAAATGAAATGATAATAGATCATTTGATGATCATAGATATTAATATGATATCAGGTCTGCCTCATTAGGATCACTGTGCCTGTCACGTTATAATTAAAACCCAAAGGATTTCAGGACATTGAATTAAACATTTACTAAGAGTGGATGCTCTGGATGCCCACCAGTAGAGCACTGACATCCACTGAGTAAATGAAGACAGCTGACATACGGCAGATGTTTGAGAGACTTGTCATTACGACTCAGCAAATCAAAAACACCTATACAGTGTTTTATACTAATTACCCTCCTTAGCACTGATAGGTTTCACAGCCAGAGATTTGTAAGATTCATTTTCAAACAAAGCAACAGCTATTTGAGATGTGTGGGCTTCTGAATATTCCTTACAATAAGTGATATTCACAATGTCTTTAAGTTAATTGGCTTTCTTGAACTTTGACAGTGAGCTTAATGAGTGTCTAATTGTTTCTCAGCTGGGGTGAAACCCCAAGACCATAAAGACACTTCAGAAGTTGTGGAAAAACCCCAGTAGATCTATTTGTCTCACCACTGATGAGGGCCAACGTGTTGACTGATCATAATCAACTTAAAATGACCGCAGTATTTATGTATCTGCTACTATCACAATTTAAGGCAAAACATGCTAAATGTTTATGTTATAAATGTAAACAAATTTTTACAGCTCTTTGCATGGACAGAAATATTGTAGTGGCTTTTACATTTAGCTTATTACAACAAAAAGAAGCACAAGCAAACTAAAAGATGGAATACAGATACCTGTGTCAGTGTCTGTGTCCATATCAGATTTGTGTCATAAGTGCAAAGCTACAGGTTAGGCGTACTTCACTTATTCACCTTTTTCTAGAAGTCCTTTAGACCAGTTACCTAAAAAAAAAAAACAACTACTTCTATAGCTGAGACAAACAAGTGGAGAATAACTACCCCCAAACCAAACCAACAGTGTAAAGAAACTACAATGCTCTGACATCGCACACAAATACACAATTAATCAAAAGGCAGAAAACCGGGGGAGCAAATAATTAAATGAATGGGGAAATGAGAACAAATTGCCTAAAAGGGGGTGGAGGGTGAAATACCATTGAACCGTCCTGAATTTACTTTTCGCTCTCAGTTCTCCAGCTCTGGTTATAAATGACTTCAGATTTGACGTTTCTAGCCCATAAACTTACAACAAAACACACTTCCTTTTATTCAAACAGCGAAGAAACGAAAAGAAAAAAAAAGACTTTTTGTTAAAGAATGACGGGGGGTGTATGCTGTGCTGCTCCCATCAAGCAGAAAGGCGGGCGGTAGTCGAAGAGGCTCGCCGCCGGGCCCCACTTTAGAAGGCCCTCATAAATCCTGATTTGAGCGGGGCACTAACCAGAGGAGGAAAGACACGTCAAGAGAGGAGGCTGGAGAGTAGGAGGGGGGTGGCAGCTTGCCTCTTAAAATGCTACGTCTGATTAAGTCTTCCCATTAGGTGACAGCTGAACTTTAACATTAATATGATAATATTGAAATAAGTGTGTTATTTACTTCAGCACCAGAAGGGGGTGGAGGGAAGAAGAGAGGGAAGGAGGAGGGAATGATGAATGATTTCTGGACAGCTTTGGCTGACGTGCCGGGCGGGCTGACCCCCCCTTCACCGCCACCCCCTCGATCCTCCTCCTCTTCCCATAATCAGACTTGACAAAATGGAGACATATGCAGAAATATTGGTTACAGTCGGCGTCACAGCCCTTCTCAGGCCTTCCCTCTCTAGTAACTGCCGGCCGCCCTGTGAGCCACCCTCCAAATTGTCTACGGGCACTGAAGCATCTATTTCAATTGACACTTCCTTCCTGGCCCCAGGATTTTACATTTAGTCGGTGTCATTTACATATTACTCTTAATCAAAATCCACAGTGGGCGACAGCGAGGAAAAAAAAAAAACAAGAAAGAGGGAGCGAGAAACAAAACCGTGTCGTCACGGTTCAGGGGTAGGCACACAGGCACTTTATAAAATGGAGATGTGACAAGACATTACGGTGTGTGTGTGTGTGTGTGTGTGTGTGTGTGTGTGTGTGTGTGTGTGTGTATATATATAAGGTGGCGGTTGCATAAGATAATCCAAGGACTATTGAAATATTTGCGTGTGAATGCTGGTGTTTGTGTGATTGTTGGGGGGCTGCCTCGTGCATAAACTAGCAGACGAAAGAGACAAAGACTGCAAGTTGGATGTGGGTTGTAAGGGCATTTTGTGAAAAACAAAAGGCACATAGAAGAAAAGAATGGAGACATGTACAGTGTGTACTTGTCTTTTTCAGCCTTTTTCTGCAGGATCCAATGCTAGGCTGCCCATTTCTCAGTCTACCAAGGCACTTAACACCAATACCATTATGTGTACAAGAACAGCCAGTCACACTGTTTGTTCGTTCAAACGTACAGTAAGCGTCATATAAATGCAACTTATCAGAGTCATGAGAAATCTAAATTAGAGAAAACATAAAGTTCAAATGTATGATTACACTGTAGGAAAAAGTGTATTTAAATATTGCAGTTGCGACTGGTTGAGTAGTTGTTTCATAGATGTTGTCAAAATCAAAGAGTAGTGGACAAAATCAACTGGTCACAATTTGACTAGTGGCTACCGGTGTGACGGTTTGCATTTTCAACTATAATCTTTCCTTTGAAATACAATAATTGTGTTCTTTAATCCATTTACTAACACATTTTTCCGTTTATGTATCCATCCTCACCTGTGTTCTCTGGGAAATCAAAGCAATGTGGCAAACAGCAATTAATCATGATTAGAAAGATGGATAACTTAAGAATACTCTTAATTAGCTGTTGATGACTTGGAGCAAGCTCAGAGGACAGTTAAAACACGAGACACACACAGAGGTGCAGAAACAAGGTCCGTACCTGCCTCTTACCTTCTCAGCATGCCAGTAAGGATGCGAGAACTCTTGCCCAGGTTGGCGTCTGTTTCTCTCAGCTGCGGGGACAGAACCGGTGAAAGACAGAGTTTAGTTTCCATTCTGATACGATTCTCAAGGTTATTAAACACAGAGTCAAAAATCTAGTATGAAACTGTCCTTTGACTACAAAAAAAATCAATTGAAAGAGAAAGGAGAGGCCATTTCTTGTTCCATAACAGAGGACACTGGCAATGAACACGACATTGTATATCAGCAACAGATTGATGGGTAAACAGCAAGGGGACCCACTTTTTATTTTGACCAAAAACATTCAATTGCTGATAACGTTTTACAACATTAAAGTAATCACAGTTGTTACACTGGTACTTTGAGCTTGTGTGTGGCTATACAGTTACACAGCCTTGTACTACTGGCCTCAAGGCAAAGTACCTTGCTCAAGGGCAATTTCAGAAGGCACCTCTAAAGTTTGACATTTTATCCTTCCAACCAAAGTTGTTGGTTACAAGCTGGAGGGATGAATCAAAGATCCTTTGATAAGAAGCTTGCTTTTTTTTCTTCTTTTTTAGCTTTAGGTTACATGGTTTACCCGTCTAGAGACAAACCTCACTAAACATACTTTTCCCCTTTTAAAAAGCTGTAAGATTTAGCCCAACATAACATGCATTACCAAGTCTTTAAACTAAAGCTATCTGTAGTTGTATATTTACACTATAGTAAATCTCTCTAACTTTAAAAAGTCATCAACGGCCTCACTTAGGAGATCATTCTAATGGCCTTCTGCTCACCTTGCTGCAAAGCAAACACTAGAATGGTGTAGGAAAAATAGTGAGAAGGGCCCTTTAATGTTGATGTATGTAACAAGCACATAGAGTCCTTGAAGGCATCCTTGAATGAATGAACATGGCTATTCGGGGTTAATTGCCTAGGATAGTTCCCTTTCTATAGCTCCATCTTCTTTTTCTTTTTCTGTCTTTTTTTCCTCAGAGGTCAGGGAGATGTTTTCGTTCTATCCTCTTATCAGGTATAGGCACTTTCACTGGGAAAAGGAATTGGCGGAGATGTTGCCAACAAGGTGCGAGTGGGACGACAAAAAAAATAGCTGACACCGCACCGAGTGAGCTGCCACGTACGTCTACCTGTAATCGCATTTCTAGAGGATGATGAGGGAATGTGGGGAAGAATTTTTGCAGAAAGGCTCACTCTCTAGAGTCAGCAGGGAGTCATTTATCCTCATCTCTCTCTGAGATAATAACTGCTTCCCCAATAAAGCCGCTCACAGCAGTATGTTTTCATCAGTGTATTATACTGGAATTTATTCTATTTTAATTTCTCACTTTCCCATGTCTTCTTCCAACCTTCCTCTCCTCTACAATGGCTCCAGCATCACTCTATTTCCCGTTTGTTCTGGCTCATCTTGTAGTCATCTCTCAATCCGCCCTCTCTTCCCACCCCTCCTTTGCTGCTACTTTTTTCCTCTTCTTCCATCCTCCCTTTCTACCCTCTGGCAGGCTGGGTTGGTGCGATGCAGGTTGCGAGAGCCAAAGATACATGTGGTACAGGGTAGGAGGTGGGGGACTTGGGGTATGGGCCCTCTGGCAAAGACAACAAGTCCTGCAGTTGCCTGATGTCTGCCTCTACCCACAGATCTGTCCCCTAGATACTTCACACTTTCTCCCAAAATACATCTCTCTCTGAATCATTCCTTCTTTCCATTCCTCTCTATTTCTCTCTCCACAGCCTCTCACCAAATCTCATGCTATCCTCCTTAACCTAAAATGGAAACTAACTCAAATCTTAGTGCAGTTGAGGGTCTAAAATTAACTGTGGTTGCCTACATGGAACGAACGAGAGGATTCATATTTAATGTACAGTTCAAAACAGAACACCGCAGCAAAGACAGGCTCGATCACTTTCTAGGATAACATTCATTCATATTCTGTCACAACTATTATATAAAAAAGATCATTTTCACATCAAATTCCTATTAGTCTCTGAGCCATATCCTTTACACATATAGTGCAGAAAGAGGACATTTAGGAAAGAAAAGAGAAAAAGTTTTGCCTAATATTAAAGTTACAATCTCAAAGATCTGCATTTTGTTCTCTTTGGCGTCACCTGTGGCGATAAGCAGTAACTGCAGGTGTGTTTTTGGATCTCACTTTCCAGAGAGCCCCAGAGATGCCGCTTGTGATTTTTCCTGGTTGCCACAGACACGAGTTTGTAATACTGCAAATGCAAGTGCAGTAGGCCATAGGTTCAATAGCAATTGGGTTACCTCAATCAGTGATTGATAATGATTGAACAGACATTTATTTCAATGAAAATCTCCTAGATGAATACTTTAAACTGTGTCAATTTACTTCGTATGGTAATAAAAAAGGAATCAGAATATTCTGACCTTCCATATGACTGAATCCTACTGTAAAAATACTTCATTTGATTGTAACTATTGAAGTTATAGCTTTGTGGCTTGTCTGGTCAGTAAGTGAGAAGAGGATAAGCAAGCCGGCTAGCAGCTTTTCACTCAAATTATAACTTTCATAGTTCCTACAATAATAATGAGATATAGATGCACAAATAATGCAAAGTGTGTGTTATCAATAGAGAAGGGAGAGGACAAACGTGGTAACCCAATTTAGTAATTTAAAAGGCAAGAATTATTCATTTGGGGGTTTAAAACAAATGAATAATTTGTGCACACAAATTGCGAAGTTTGTTCCCTGAAATGAGGATTCATACCCTCAAATTAATAATTTTATACTGTGGAATTATTGATTTAAGGATATACTAATTTTAGGGAATAAATATTAAAACGTTCCCCATGATACCTATCGGCCTCCGTATGAACTGGTCTGGAGAATAAAATTTAAAAAAAATCACCTTCTTCAATCTCCTCTGGTTCAGAGATGGGAGTGAACCGCTTTGACCCAGTGTGAAACCTTCCATTGACTTCCATTTGTACCATAAAAGCAAAACAAAAGGCCACCCCCCCTGCTGAGCGTGTGTGTGTGTGTGTGTGTGCGTGTGTGTGTGTGTAAGTGTATATGTGTGTGTAAGTGTATATGTGTGTGTGTGTGTGTGGGGGGGGGGGGGGATTCATGCTAAAACTATACCTTCTTCACCTTCTTTTTAATGCAAAAGAGTTGTTAACCAGCCCTTCCATCCTGTGTCTTTAAATCTTGATTTATCTTCACTTTGCTTCTGCCCCACAAACTGCCTTTAAAGCCCTCTTGAGGCTGTGCGTGTGTGTGTGTGTGTGTGTGTGTGTGTGTGTGTGTGCGCGCGCGTACGTGCATGTGGTTTAAGGGGTTCAGCAAAGAAGACTCATGGGAAGAAGAGAGAGAAAGAAAGCAAAAGAAACACTGAGCAGGTACTCTCAGTAGACGCTGTGGACCGTTTTGAAAAGAGATGTTTGACTTCCTTTGAAATCGCCTGTGCGAGGCCCACTGCTATGTTGTGGTCTTTAAGAGGGTGCAGTCAGTGCTGAGCCCCCTTCCTGTGTTTGGTCTTTTCTGTTAACTGTATGGAGAAGCAGCGCTGAGGATTTGGGGTTGGTGGGTGGGGACTCTCTGAGGGGAAGTGGGAACGAGAGAGGGAAACTGGAGAAGAGTGCTGAGATGTAAAGGAGGGTAGGTGAGGAAGGATGGCAGCTGGCTCATCACCGTTTAGATGAGAATAAGAAAGGCGGGAAAACCCCGGAGAAAGGTGCACAGGTATACTATGTAGCCACAAGCAAGCTGATTTCACTGCATGTGGCAAGATATGCTGAACATTACCTACAATTAAACAAAAGAAAATTTTAATTATGAGGTGATATTGACTCTAAATATGTACTTGAGTACAATAAAGTGCTATCAATAAATATGCACGTTAACTTTTCAATACAATTCTGCTGACTGTGTGTGCACCCATGGAAGCATACCCAAGACGGTGTGTATGCCGTTTGTGTGTGTGTGTGTGTTTACTTGGCAAACCACGCAGAAAGTGGTGAATGTTGTCAATGTTGCGAACCAGCTGTAACACCTTTACGGTCTCACAAACACTTGTTAGAATAGACAGATGAGTGTGTGCAGGTGGTGTGTGTGCATACTCACCCTTTCTCTGGCTCTTTGGATCTTCTCACGGTCACTGTTCAGGTTGGAAAGAATCTCCTGGCCCACTTGTTCTGTAAAATAAGCAGGTGCAAGATGAGAAGAGTGGGTCTGACATTTGCTAAATTAAATGTAAGAAAAAAAGAAAGAAAAGTAAAACAGATTGAAAAAAGGCTTCGCTTGTAACATTAAACATACAAATGTCATATCCATATTCTTGGAATATCTGCATCATTAGTAGTGGACTCTAATGATTTGCACTCCCTTTTGGAAAAGTCATGCGCAAACAGTATTACGACAAAATAAATGTTTTATATGGAAGAGCAATGCCATCATTGTGCAAAATGTCGTACCCTAACTGTAAGGTGGACAGAGACAAGAGTCTCCTCTAGAAGGAGTTTCAGGAGGCCAGAAAGTAGAATATTCAACTTAAAATACTTTAGTAAATAGACAACAAGTTCTAGGAAACAATCCCCCAGCATCCAGCCTGACAGTGGGGTCCACTCAGCCAATGCAATATTCATTAAGCCACTCTTTTATTAAATGCCTCTCGTCAGTTGCAGATGTAAACACATTAACGCACAGTTATAAAACATCCCCGACAAGGCACCTGACAAGCTTGTCATTGGTCACTGTCATTTTCCTGTCCCTTGGGTTGAGAATGAGAAAAGGAAGCAAAAACAAAAAATGGTGAACCAAATAAGCTGCCCACCCCCCCACCCAATCAAAATACCCACTGCTCTGCCATCAATGTAACCATACTGCTCCAGTATTAGCGTTTAAAAATGAGGGAGGCTGAGGATGAATCAGAAAAAAAAGGAAAAGAAGTGAAGAATCTTTGCATGGATCAAAGACAGGCTTTCAAGCGCACCAAACAAATCCGGAATAAACAACGCAGTTGCTGACTGTATTACACTACACAGGTGCCGCACACCAAAGGGCCCACGTGCTGAGCGCCTGTTTGGGGGGTTGAGGGGGGGGGAAGCGGTGCAAAAATGGGCTACATCTGGCAGCTAAACAAGAGAAGAGAGAGAGAGAGAGAGAAATAAAGAGAATGATAGAGAGAGACAGACAGAGAAAGGGGATCAGGGAAAAGAGGAGAAAGAGAGAGCACTGTCAAATGAATGACGTTTGTCTCCCATTCATCCCATCCCTTTTACCCCTCCACACTGTAAGTGACTCAAATGTGTCTCTTCCTGCCTTCATTAATTTCTAATCTGGGACGAGACAGATTGAAGGATACCCAGATTAAACAGTGCAGTCAGACAGTCACATGTGACAAATAGGGCAGATTAAAAGACTGAGTGCAGGTATTAATAACCATAAAAATACAAGGCCCACCCCCGTCCCTATTGGAGAAGAACAAGGGATAAACAGGAAGGGAGTTGTTGCAGAAATCTTCTGTTACAGAGACAAATAAGCACATCTATCTATCTCAGTCAGGGCTGGGGCTTTCTTTTTAAATAAATGAGTGTGACAAGTACTGCAGCAGCAGACTTTTTTCGATGGCAGGTGCATTATTGGAAAGGTTTGCGACGTATAAAAAGATGGATGAGGCAGCAGGAGAAAAGGCCTCCGATGGTAGCTGAACCGGAGCAATCAGCACTCATTACACATATTCTGTTCAGGTATGTTTTTGCAAGACCATCAAGGTTTCATGAACATTTAGCTAACAAAAACTAACTCTTAAATAAAGAAGACGAATGACGTATAGCGACGTTCATTGGACAAGAACGATACCACAGTGGGTTCAGGTGTTGGTCTGTTGTAGAGTAGCATGGTGCTAGTCCTATCTAAATAATGGCATGAGTAGTTGTACTCTCCACATAAACATTAAGAAACTATTCTTTACACTTGATCAAGAGGGAGACCTTTCTACACTGTTTTGACAACAGGACATATTCAGACACAACAGCACAGTATCAATATGCATATTAAAGGAAGATAAACAAATGTCACTGAAGGCACCACTACTGCTCAAAAGCTCCCAACAGAGAACAAGCGTTATGTAAAATCAACAAAAAGTTCCATTATAGCTTGTGAAGCTCCCCAAACACACACCCCTTTAGCCATAAGGGATGTACAGAACGCTTCCCGAGGGAATGGATGGTGTTTATTGTCTTTATCATGGATCTTCCTGTGCATTGCTCATTCTCTGGCATGTATCTACATCTCCATTCATCTCATTTAAGTGCTGCTGTCCAGTGGTCTGTGAAAAACATCATTAGTTACTGGGCGAAATAACTTATTGGGCAACAAATGGCGCAAAAATATTGAGTAAAAAAAAAAGGCAAAATTGACTGAAGAAGAATAATGAGAGGTTTCTTAAGAACTACTTGAATACCGTGATGGATCATTTCATCATCATAATTCAGTTAATGTAGACAAGGCTCCATCCACAACAGTCAACACCTGTAAAAAAAATAATACAGCAAACTGGTTCCTCCAGCCTGTTGATGCAGGAATTATTTGTTTATATATTCATGTTGATGCGTACGGTTTGGACTTGTATTGTTAAAATATCCCATATTTTTGTTTAGCCAGCACCTTTAGCACAAAATGACAACAACAAACATTGTGTGAGGTATTAAAAAGAAGAATAATCTACAGTTAATAAAAACAAGGCAGGAGAGGAGAAATAATTTAGTGTTAATGCTCCTGACTTGTTGCTCGTTAGTGTTTAAAATATTCCCCTCCTGTTTAAACAGCTATTAACAATTTAAATAACCCTGGCCCAGAGGCCTTGCTCTGACTCACTTGTTAAAGATCCCCCATCCCCAAAGGTCCATTTAACAAGCCCATCATTACATTACGCTCACACCAGCACCAGTGAGCCTCAAATCAACTTATTCCCCTAATGTCACTGTACAAAACAATTAGTATAGAAAAGTTGAACCCACAAATTAGATTGAAGGGGGAAATAATGTCTGGATCAGGAATTAGACACACAACTGACATCGCACATAGCTTTGTTTCATCAGCTGAACATCTGCTAAAAATGATTCGGTGGACGGAAAATATATTTACTGAACAATTAACTTCATTAGCGTCGAACAAGCACAATAAAACCAGCCAAACAGAGTTGGAGAGAAACATTTCTTACAGGTTTGGGTGGTGGAAGGTTGTTCACACAACATAAGCGATATAAGGACATCTTGTGTTGTGATATTTTGCAGACCAGAAACTAATCGTTAGTTGCTGTCCTATTCTTCCTTACTTACGAAAGCAGAAAGGCTTGCTCATTTTCTCATACTGTCAGGTGTTCGAAAGAAAAGGCTCGACTGATCATTCATAATGCTGCGTAAAAGAGGAATGTATCATAAACTGCACAAATCCGCCCAGTTTGGCTCAGGACAATACTCTTCAGAAAGCCAACAACTCTGGTATCATTCAATCCTCCACAGCCTTCAACTTCCTCCAGTCCATGGACACATTTAATTGGAGGCATCATCTATTTTACAGGAGCTGTTTCAGAGCAGTTACACACTGTCTAAGGGCTCTTTCGCTCCTTCTTTGTTGCGTTTTTTTTTTTTTTTTTGCCTTGCTCCCTCCGTCCCCAGAGCGGAAAGGGTACAAGACCTGACAGTGGTGTGCTCTGAGGCTCAGCACAGCTCCTTTTCATTAAGCAGTTGAGACCACTTTTTGAAGGTTACCACACACAGTTGTATCCGGACACAAGCCACACACTCCAACAAACGGGGCATGGAAACCCATGGGAGGTTTGAGGGGAAGTAAGGAGGAGCCTGATAAATGTTAGACCATACATTTTTTTCTCCCTCTACCCCTCATTCACACGCATACACACACACACACAGTGCAGCAGTCAACTTATATGCCTGTGGCTCCCAGGTGAATAAAGTTACCGTCTTTATACACTTCCAGAGAAGCTTTTTTTTTTTTTTTTTTTTAAAGAGCTTCTCAAGTCTACAACTGCCTGGTGACAGACTTTCATCACCTCCATCAAAGTTGTACCCACACAGGGATGTATTTGTAATGCTGAGCCCACAGGCCATGAGGCTAGCACCTTCGCACTGAGCTACAGCTCAAAATAAAGAGGTGCCAAGTGCTCGGTCACAGTGGGGGGGCATGTAGCATCAGGGCATGTAGCATCTGGAAGCTCAGCAACATTACATGATTACCTGTAATAATAACAAACTATCATATGTTATCAGGAACTGTTACATGCATGAACGGCATTTCCACCCTGTGCGTTGAACGCTGATTCCTCTTTAACAGCACACTGCATCAGGTAGGTGAGACACAGGCAGAGTCTAAGCACTTAAAAGGCCCAAAACAAGAAATATTCTGGGCAGAGAGAAGCAGATCCAGTCCACACTGACTTAGCCCTTCCCCTTGCATGTGTATGAGCGGTGGTGGGCAGTCAGGGTGGATTTCTGGGGCCTTTCTTCACTCCGCCAGGCTCTGTTTTATTCATCGCCTGCGCCCTGACCCCGCAGAGCTCCTGTTCTGACAAATCACTTCTGATTAAGACAGATCTCAGTTAGTCAGCCACTCAACTTGGCCTATTCATCATTCCATAGAAAATATCCCGCTCTCCTCCCCCGTCCCTCCTCCTCCCGTCTCGTTTGCCTGTCCGACAGACCGAAACAAGGCGCAAGAGAAATTTCCGCTGCTGTTTTAAATGGCTGATTATAGACAATTGGTAGATGGAGAGACGTAAGAGCGTCTTATGGGTGATAAGACGCAAGTTTAATGGGTATAAATGACCGGGTCTGTATGACAGCAGCTGGTAATAGAACCGTTTGTTTAAGGCTGAACCGTAGTGGAGAGCACTGAAAGCTATTCTCTCCTTTTTAGCTCCCCCTCCACTTTTTTCTCCACCTCAACCTCAAATTCTCAGATCACCAGATTTACGTTTTTTGAAAGTCCCTTTCAATGAGAATTGATGAGGCTTGGAAAGGAATAGCTTGTTTTACATTTATGAAATCACCCAGACCTGCACGTCCCTGTGGACATGCAGATACTCTGACACAGCCCCTTATATATACAATGTTACTATGAGTTGGTTACAATGTAAACAGCATATACACCGTTTGAATATTTACTAACAGTCAGATGTCGACGAACATTTATATGCAAAGATAGGCCATAATAAACTACAGCAAACTCCTTACCATGTACCAAGGCATCTTGACAGCTACAAAGCTATTGTGTTAAAATGTCTAACAAACCAGATTAAATTAACCTGAACGACAACCCTGCCAGTGGCAGCGGGCTGAGAAGCAGGCGGGCTGAGTGGAGAATGAGGGTCCCGACAAGCAAATTGCCTGGACTTAATCAACCAGTCTTACTGAACCATCCAAATGAAAACTAATGGACTTGGGTGCTTGCTGTGATTGCCTCACATGCAACAATGTGTAGGTAGGAGCATTGCTTTCTGAAGTCTTCAATTAAAAAATAGGGAATTTCTACAGACGGCTGGTCAGCCTATATACCTATTCTCCGCGTATCGCGATTGGTCAATTGTCAAGCTCAAACAGAGCGGACTTATTAATTCCATTTCCAGTGCGAGGAAAATGATTTTGATTAAACTTGGTCAAAATTGTAAAAAAAAAAAATTATGAAGTTTAAAATTAATTAATTTGTGTATGCATTATTCATATTCGTGACATTTGTGTCACACAATTTTGCAGGCCACATTGCAACTAAAATATACAAAAAATAAACAGTGATCGAATAAAAATAAATAAATAAACACTAGTACAATCAAACTTTATTCAACCACAGTCAGCCTAAATAATAAAAACAGATTTTAAGTGCTTTATTCTGCAACTTAAATAATTTGATTTTATTATCAGCTCGGTGGCTGTATAAATGATGGTGCCACAGCAAATGAGCACTGTAATAACATAATGACCATATCTAAGCTGAAGGTCAAAGTTATGTATAAATGCATTAATAGATTTGGCCGCATTTGGAAGACAAACACATTGAAGCAAATTTGAGCTCTCCCAATGACTCGAGGATAGACAGACTAAAATGTAGGAGGAAAAAACATGTCATTTGGTTCTAATCAAACACAACATCTGATGTAGCAGCCGCCGGTGGAACTGACGGAAGAGAAAAGTTTGCCAGTTTGTCGGAAATGGGAGAGATGTACAGAGGAGGAGGAAGAAGAAAGGGAAAACTTGACGTGCCTCTGGTTCATTTTCAACAGTTTAGAAGCGCTAATCATCACATTACTGTTGATTAAAAGGCTTTCACGTCTCTAATCAGTAAGTTGACAGGCAGATCAAAGAGCGAAACACAAATTTCTTGCCTTTTAATTATCTGTACAACACCACACCTCGGGCAGCTCTTCCCTGCCCATCTCCTCAAACTCAGCGAAAGACTGCGAAAGCAGATCTAACGTGACAACAGTTCATTATCCAATAAAATGGGAGATGGGGAGGAAAAAAAAGTACACACACCCACCCACACAGACACCCACACACAAAGCTTTAAGGCTTGATTGGTGAAAACCTGGGGGAGGCCTGCAGTCTTCTTTATTAACATGTCCCGAATTGGAACACCTTAATTATGTTTGTCAAAATCGGACGTGGCGTCAAGCTCATTTGCATGTTTTGACAAGGCCTGTTGGGAGGCTCCCTCTATTTTTCATCAGAGTGCTGGGAGTGCTTGGAGTATTTAGCACTTTTCAACACCGAGTGATGATAGGTTTCTTGTTGCTTAATGAATGAAATAAATTGTTAAATGTGCTTTGTTGGATTCACCCGCCCAGCCCCACTGTTTGTGAGCTAAACGCTAGAACTGCATCAGTTCACTGAGTGAAGTGCACACAAAGGAGCCTCAAGACTGTCTCGATCGATGCTTGATCGCCGCTCTTCTTCTAACTGACGAGGATGTGACGGCTTACGGAGCACGACTGTTCCCGCCCAGCTGTTCCCCGTCAAGTGTTTTGGACGTGAAAAAATCGGCACTACTTTTAGAAAAGCTTTAGCATCGCTTTGGAGGCTCTCAGAAGTCACATTAGCACATTTGGCGCTACAACAGATTGCTACCTGACTCGTGATCACATCCTATAAGAAAGCAATGGACCACTGCCTCCCCTCCCTTCCCCCATTAACAGCACACTAAATGAATCCTCGTTACGTCGATGATATGTAAAACAAGCATGGTCGAAAGCAAACAAACAATCTGTGGGGACATAGGACTGTCGGCAGCAATTTAGCGAACAAAAAAAGGAGGGCATGAAAACGAGACTTCAAACACTAGCCTGAATGGAAGGCGTAGGCCATTAGAAGTGGTTGCACTGACAGGATCTGACAGTTGGAAACACTTTAAGATTATTTTCCTCAAACTTTGAATTCATTAATACTCATGAGCTGAGGGAGGGCTCCCAAAACACAGCAAAAAAAAAAGAAAAAAAAAGGAGAGAGCTGGGCTAAGTGTGGAAGCTGGTTGTAGAGAGACGGGGGCCAGTGGATTTTGGAGCATAAAAGATAGTTTGCTAACACACTTCCTTTCAGATTCAGTATGAGAAATATAAATAGCAAAATAAAGGATGATTTTCTATATAGAGAAACCTCATGATTTAGTGTAAACTATGTGAAGGATTGACAGTTATTGATTTTTTTTTTTTTTTTACTTTACCCTGTAAGCATAATTTACCATTTCTAATGATGCATTTTCCTGAATTCTATTCAAATAGGAGATTCCTTTACCAGCTTTAGAAGTTGTCTGATAACTCTAACTGGCCTTCTGCAAGCCCAGACGACAGGAACAATGGCCAATAATTCAAATTGTACAACAAACATCCTTTACGTTTAACTTAAGGAGGAAAAGCTTTTTCAAACTACTTGCTGACAGATCCAAAAATTAAAATGCTCATTTCTCGTGCTTGAGAAATGAGTGTACAAGCTGGCAATGGAGTATAAAAGGTCTCTTATGTCTTTCACGGAATCTCAACCCCTTTTTAATTTGTTTATTTAGTTTAATTTTTTTTTTCTTCTAAAATTCGCATTCTCATTTCTACTCTCGCAGCATCTCTTGAACATTTTATGTTTCTATTGGTGGCATGCGTTCAATTCTTTTGACAATTCCCTGCCACAGGCATAGTTGCCCTCTTATGCACAGACGATACATCAAATTCTCTCTGGTAAATCTAAGGTGCTCTGACAATTTTGTTTGAGCGAGCACAGTGCAGCCTGTTATCAGAACACTGTGTCGTTGTGTGCGCTCTGACAGACGGCACAAACAGAAGTTTGTGTTTTACTTTAGGGTAATACCATCGCACTTCCCTTGCCGGGAAAATAATACTGCCATTATAGGCGGAATACGAAGCACAGAGGGAAGTCACAAAGGAGAGACGCATCATGTGCCTCATTTAACAATGACCGGGGCCACAGAGTTGAAGGCAGATTATTGTCAGCTTCTCCTGTGAATACACACAACATGGCACGACATGTGAGTGCATGTCAACGCTCTTGCGTACAGTGAACATTGTTTATTTGTGCTCACTTTATTGTTCCATTATAACAGACAGTCACTTCCAAGCGGTTTCGATCCATCAGGCAGTCTCATTTAAAGCCCTGTGTGTTAAATTCCTGCTTTCGTTCACTGACATTCATGCAAATATCACGTTGTGCATTACTGCTGGGCGATAAGGTGTCTCCTGTTCCTCATCATTAGCCAAACCGGCCTGAAGTGAATACCCAACTCGTCTGCCGCCATCTTCCACACTAATGAAGCATATCTAAGTTTTAAGACATGGCAGAACTAATTTAATCTACCTTCTAAGGGGCCTTCGCACCATCAAATTAATTATTCATAAAGGACATGATATTAAAACTCAATTGTCAACCGAGTAGCTGGCCCTTTTTTTAACCTCCCCCCGCCTGTCCCTATCTTTTGTCTTCGACTCCCTTTCTTTTATAGCAAATCCTTCGCTTTTAATCTATAACTGAGCAATACACAGATGGCATTGAAGCTGCTGAACAAAATAGTTTTTCCTTTTTTGAAGTTTGCAGATGAAGGTGAAACTAGGGATAGGGGAGAGTTTCTGCGATTGGTGTGGCTCCCTGAGGGTTTTACGCTGTGCTGATGGGGCCAGCTTCACCAGAGGAAAAGAAGACAGAGAGAGTCATCAAGTCTGTAATATTACAACCTCAGATACAGTTTTACTTTTCCCTCATGAATAATGTACGACATCTGGCAACGCTAATCTTGCCATGAAGTTGCTTGGACAGGTTGGACATGTGGAAGTGACACCAAATTTCTACTCCGCACAGTGGTTCTTTTAGTAGGTGTTATTTTCTCCTCAGGGGCGGGGTGAAGGTATGCGACCCGGCCGTGACTGACAGGAACAGCAGCAGCCGGGCATGGCTACAACAGCCTAAAGTCAGAAACTAATACTTATATGCTGATTCCTCATATAAGTATGTTGATCCTCCATGTCAATCAGAAAGTACAAACTCTGCAGATACAATGCGACAATATTTTCACCTCTACACCCTAAATGCACCTGCAGACACAAATACACGCTATGCCAGTGTGCAACAGCTCTGTGGGTGGTTAGAAGAGAATATATTTTCTACGTTTAGGATTTTAAGAATAACAGGCAAGAAGGACTAGAACAACAGGGAACCAAACACAGCCACAGAGGAGAGGTCGTATGCTGTTTACGTTGAAGACAACATTCTTAAGTAGAGGGGCAAATAGCAGGAACTATCCAAACATGTTTTCTGTCCCTTGCCAAGTAAGCCTATAAAGTGACAGCCAAGGCCCAGAGTTCCAGTTGGAATGGCTCATCCACACACGTTTTGTCTTATTTGAGAGAGCGAAAACATGTAGACTGTTCAGCAAATGAAGAAGAAAAAGACTCTGAGCTAGCAAACAAAAATGTGAACAATTGACTTCGCAAGTTTTTCACGAGAAAGAAAATACATTCAGCATGGCGGTCACACACAATGTATTTGGTGGTGAACTGAATGTAAACAACTTTTATTTAGAATAAATACCACAGGGCACCTTTAACTTGAGTAAACACAATTTTATGGAACTACTGTTTTCTTTTGCGAAGTGCATTGAGCACTACAGCCTATGGCCTATTATTCTGTTAGTCTGTATGGGAATAGTCATGACATACATGGAAACTAGCACACTGCGATTTTACCCGCTCTAATTAAAGGGCATCTCACAAGGTTTTTATGTGGATCACATATAGTATGTTGAAAAGATGCAGACCCAAACATCTAACATATGTTCTGTGACAAATTTAACAAAAAGGGAAAAAAAAATTAAGCGTGGCACAGAAGTACAATAAATGTTGTTCCTTTGACTGATTAAATGTATTTAAAGGTGCCCACGTGTTGTCTCATTTCAGAGGCTTGTCAATGACCAGTAGTCATAAGGTGAAGTGAAAAAGAGTTTTCTGAATGCGGTAATAAGAACCAATGTTGAACACATCAGAGCGAACAGCATTCTGAAATAAAA
This sequence comes from Clinocottus analis, assembly GCF_023055335.1. Classification (NCBI taxonomy): domain Eukaryota; kingdom Metazoa; phylum Chordata; class Actinopteri; order Perciformes; family Cottidae; genus Clinocottus; species Clinocottus analis. The sequence goes on along the minus strand of NW_027175920.1, from coordinate 5,737,357 downwards.
TGTTGGTTTTGAATACCTATCCAATATGAATAGCTTTCAAGGTGCATAGGAGGTTTTGCTTGTTGCCGATGGAATGAATGTAAAAGAAAGAGAAACTCATTTGGCAGTACATCTACAGCAAACATCATCTGCATGGGAGATAGGATATGATAGAGCGCCGCTATTACAACTGCAATATGAGCCGTGACAGTGGGCAGCCGTCCCCTGATTGTAATTGAGGCCGACGCGCGACAGCCCCGCGTGTGCCCTCTCTGCAGTGGCCTGGGGCATAGGGCGTGCTGACAGAGGAGGCACCGGAGACAGTGGCACAGCGTCCTGGCCTGGCACGGCCATGGCATGGTACCCTTAGGGGCACTGACCCTCCCCCCTCTCAACCCAGCGCAACTTTCGCTGCTTCACCTTTGTCACCAGGCAACTTGGAGGCTAACGAGAGGGCAGCCGAGACTGCTTAGCAATTCCGCCACATCCGTTGGCTGGGTATGCAAGCAGCTCTTTTTTCCTCTCTTCCCTCAGTGTTCCTTCCCCCTTCTGCTCTGAGACCTTTGGTGAAATAAGTGTCAGCCTGAGGAGACAGGCACTCATCAACACTTAATACCTGGGAGGTATATTAATGCTGTGATGGTTTCCTGCAAGAGGGAAGGAAAAAAAATGCTTTGTCCTAGCGGAGAGAGATAAAGGACAAAGCCTTAGACAACTTTTGAGGATGTTAACTTTGCCTGTGTTTATGTGGATATAATGTGAAAGGTAGAAGCAAGAAAATTCTCTTATGTATTGTATAGTATTATCTCCAGACACTGGGAATAATAGTATGTGGCGGCCATGTGTTTTTAAAAGGATATATATTTATATAGAGTTTCTGTTGATCAATAAGTAACTGAGACTGATAGGAATAACATAATGCTGGAGAGCGAGGGAGAGTCAGGGAGAGAACAAGCATCAGAGGAGGAGCATGTTCGGTTCTCTGTACAGATCATCCCCGCCAGGATACGAGTTACACATTAAACTTCCCTTCCACAACAAGTGGAGCTGGAAGCCTACAGGGGCCTTCTGGTATCCAGCCGGAGATACATAATTAAAGGAACACGGAGAGGGAGCATGTTATTACCAATGTTTTCATTAGGCCAAGTTAACACATTGGTCTCCCACAAGACACCCAGACAACAGGCAAGGAAATGGATGGAATAGGATGCTGCCTGTTGGGGTCTAAAACTGTTCAAATTAGTGCTAAGTCTGCATCTTTCCATTCTGGTCATAGCGTCATAGCTCTATGAAAACATCAGAAATGTGAAAAACCATGCACATGCCTTCTTTTTTCATGATATTTTCACTCTTTTCCCCAACATCCAGGCTTAAATTAGCTAGGATTTTTAAGATCAGGGACTGTTTTTTAGGCTATGAAAAATGGATTAAATGAAGAGGAAGTCTGGCCTAATGAGCTCCCTGGGCTATGGAGCAGCAGGGACCGTGAGGGGAAAGAAGGGAGACGAGGCAAGCCTTTGAGGAAGAAGGGGCCGCAGCCATGCCCAAAGTATGCCAGCTTCTCCTCGCTTTAGCGCCAATGGCACAGACGGCACCTGGGCAAAGCCTGGCCATCCTAGTCCTGTGCCAAAGGAGAAGAGAGGCTGAGCAGCAAGTTTGTGTTCAACCTGAAAAGTTATTTTGGCCGTCTTGTTTTTCTGTAAGGTACTTTTATATATTTGTATTCCTTACAGTTTTTTTTGCTGATGGTTCAGTGGGGAAAGGAAAATCCTGTTCTTCATTGTGTCTCAGCCCATATATGCCCCCTATATATGCTCTTTGATTAGAAATACTGAAACAAACGAGGAAAGTGTAGAAAAATCATTAAGATCATCAAAATACAAAAATATCTCCAATAGCAGTCTCATTGTAACAGAACAACAACAAATACAACATGAACCCATTAACAATAAAGCACTATAGGAGGCCCGGCCTTGGCCGAGTTAGCATCAACTTGTACCAACTATTTACTGGTGAGATTGTTCACTTATTCTCTTTCATGTCTGACTTTGACTGAACTGATCTCTCATCGTTGATTTGTCAGTTAACATGAAATTTAGGTTACACTCAAGTTGTGAGGCATCCACAGCCTAGACAAAACAAATCATGTCTCGAGATGAGATAGATTTGAGGACAATCGGTCAGTTCCTATTCATGGTAATGCCAACAATTAATTTATGTTTTGTCTGGATGCGTCCCTGCTCTTTGGTCCACTCCTGTCATTGTATGATGACATACCATATACGGAGAATAGGTTGAGGTACTTGTTTTGTTGACATTGATTCTAATGTAATTGAGTATTAGGACCAATGTTGACGACAGTGATTTGTCATGGGTTTTTTTTCTAACACTTTATACTTTCAGTTACACATTTTTGATTTATAGTGGGTATTCCTTGGTGTGATAATTTGACAGGAACATTTTGCAATATAATGCACTTAAATAAATCATCATGAACTGCAGTTTCAGAGATTACAATGGCATTTAATCTGAATAGATTTTGAATAGATTTCAGGGGAAAATGTTGCATTTATTGTAGAGCTGCAGCGATTGTATTGTATTGCGCAGGTGTTCCTGGCACTGTCTATCTGTTGTATTAAAGTACTTTATCTGTATGCAATATCCATTGTTTAATACAAAAGTATGTTTTCTTAAAATAATCGACATATTAAATTCCAAACTTTTCATTACAGTCACACAATACAAAAGCAGTTGACAACTGTAAATTATGATAAAACTAAACAGTAACTGAGAAAGTTTAGCTTAAAATGATCTCATGTGTTTTCGGCAATGTACAAAAAAATGCTAAATCTCTCACAGAAATAAATGTTAAAATTATGGAAATGAATATCATTTTCAGTTTGTTTTTCTATGTTTTGTGTTTTCTTGTTGGTTTGTGAATAGTATGGGCTTCTTGTCACGCAAATCATTTGCATGCTGTAAGACAAAAGTCATGACAATTGTGTAAAAGATATAAAAATGTATAGTTGCTGAAGTCAGACAACTTTCTCATCTTTTCATTTTTCACATATTGAATAATTTGGCAAAGACCAAATCTAGACCAGGCAGGTTGCCAACAACCATGGGACACATTGGGACAGGCCAAGTCTTTATGCCAAAGGAATGTCAACAACTGTCCACAGCCGTGGAAAAGAGGAGGTGGGGTCGACGGAGGGGGAACAGAGAGTCAAGGAGAGGAAGGGATTATACTGGTAGGCAGTGGCTCCTGGATGCCAGCCAAAATAAAGAAAGAGGATAAGAGAAAACAAAATAGGCGGAGACAAAGATCCTTCACTCACCTTTAGGAGGTTTAAGTCAAAGGACCAGAGAGAGAGACAGAGAGACAGCGGGGAACAACAGCGAGAGGACCGGAAGGGGAGGGGGTGGAGCTGGCACATTCTTCAGCTACTTTTCCTGACAGCGATTAGAACCTGTCAGAGCCTCTCAACCTGCCACTCCTCTGCGCCCATAGGAGGCCTGTCATTACAAATAGCCCAGATTAAAATACCACACTCCCGGGGCACAGGCCTTGACCTCCACCTTCTCCACATTGCCACATGTCTGCCCACACGATCACCCACCCTTTTGAAATGGAGGGAGGAGAGAAAGAGTGCGAAAGGCTGGTAATAGTGGTGTCAAAAGAGAAAAATGAATAGGGAGTAGTGGGACTTTTTTGTCAGGAATACATAAGGTGGCCTAAAGAAAACATAATATGGGAGACGAGAGAATGGAACCAGAAAGAAATGTAAAAAGACGGAACTAAACATATGGAAGATGAAGACTGACATGAAATGTAGGTCTGAAATGGCAAACGGATTTCTGGGAATAAATCCAGCATTTGTTTTCTCTTATGGGACATCCAATGCATTCATCCTTACCATTCGTCTCCCACACTGACTGTGTTTTGTCTTTGTTACAGGTTATATGTTTTTAATTTAACGCACACTTTTACCGCACATGATATGTTCTGCAATGCAGTTTGATTAGGGTAATGGTAACAAAGCACTGAGAGGCGTTATAGGTTCTCAGCTCAAGCCTTCTGTACACGTCGGCTAGTATTTCTGCACGGAGCAGACACATGCAAACAGAGAATAATGAGTCCAACGTGTCCCGGATCTATCTGGTGCCAACGTGAATCCTCTGTCCTGACACTGAAAAATGACCTCTCTCAGCAAGATTTGGAGGGGGGTGCGCATGTGTGTGTGTGTGTGTGTGTGTGTGTGTGTGTGTGACAGTCACCAGCAACATGCTGACAGCCCAATAGAGTAGAGAAGGAAGGCATCATTAGGATTACACAAGCAGATATCCGAATACACACAACATCAACGCACAAATATTCATGTACAGAGTATTCGCATACACTTCGTCAGACATGGGAAAATGTGTGCAAGCCTGCTTCCACAGGAAAAAAAAGGAAGAAAACATCTCTTGACTGATATTTTCTACCTCAAACAGAGCATGAAGTTGTGGCCGCTGTCATGTCACAGTGGCAAGCACACTGTGGCAGAGCCAGACGAGGCTAAACGCAACCAAAACAGACGGGAAACCGATGGTATGACATCTTAGTTATACATGGCCTTAATATAGACATAAACACATGACTGAGCGTAACTCACACGGCATGACATAATATAATACACACATCACTGCCAGAACATTTTATTAAAATAGATTAGCCTGAAATTACCTGACAGTCTTGCAAGCTCAAAATCAATGTCCATATGGTATTATGAAGAGAAGCACCTGAAGTGTGTTGGAAACCAATTCAAATCAGTGTGACTACCTTTGGTGGCTCTAATAAAAGAGAAATGGAAATGTGACCCACAGGGACTAATGCCAAATACATCAAATCATATCTTGGCCTCAACTCTTCTCATTTTTTATTTTTTTTTTACTCTCAAAAAAGCAGGGGAAAAAGTCTTTGATACATGGACAATGTGTGAGAAGACTGGCGTGAAAAACAGCATTCGCTCACCATGATGAATTTAAATGAGGGAAACTTAGGGAGTTTAGAGACCAGTTTTTCCTCACGAGAGACAATCTCCTGAGAGGAGATGACAACTGAATGATGAGCAATTAGGCTCATCACTTGTTTAATTGTCCAAACAAGGGCTGAAAGAGACAAACAACAGGTATAAAAGCAAACATAGGAGAGAAGTTTTGACATAAATACTTCAACTAAGTCCAGCAAGACCAAACATGTAAAACTAAAGGACTGCTCAATGCTCAACTGCTGCTCAACCAAACCTTTCTTAAGACATTTTGACCTGACGAGCACGAGAACTATTCTAATGTCTAAAATAAATGTATTCAGGGCCGCAGTCTGTGTATTTATTCTTGCCAGAAACTTGGATTTGTGTGGAAGCTTTTTTTGGACAATAGTTTGGGTTCCTACCCTGTTTGCTCGTCGATGCCTCATTACAGAAGAGGAAGCAAGGGGCGAACAGAGGGACAAGGAGGTGACAAGAGAAAGACTGAGATTACCAGTGACATGTTGAGACATAAACAGCTGATAGTTATCTGTGCACCGAGCCCGGGTTATGTTGCTGTAAGTTAGGCTTACAGCAATGATGTCTGAGATGGGAAAAACAAAATCAGAAGACATTCCATGACAGACAACCTTTACTCTACTGCAGAGTTGTCAAGTGGCCAAAGTCAAGGAATGGGTCATTTTGATGGCTGACTTCTAGCTATACTACGCAGACAACTTAATTCTTAGGATATGCCACATACAGTGAATATACTCAGTAATGATTACGACTTGACAAGGCAGCTCAGATTGCTTAAATCATTTGTTGGGAGTTGTTTTTACAACTCGGAAATGTTCCAAAGGGAGCTAAACAGTGGAGTTTCTAAATCCAAAAGTCTCATGACCTGAACAGTTTGCAAGTCCGATTAGCTCAAGACATTGAATTTCCACCTAGAGTTGGTTATACAGCAATACATCCTCCATCCTCTTTTCTCCACCCAGGTCGGGCTCCCTTCGAAAAAGTACTGAAAAAGCCCCTGACTTAATTAAAATAACAAACAAAAACCCCTGAGTGCCAGCTGCACAGTATTCATACAGTATATCATACCTGGACTGTACAAGCATATAATGTATAATGTATAGCCCACTCGCCCACCAAACGTGAAAAATATGTACATATTCCAAAACAATGAGGCGGTACACAAGTGCAAGCGGCAAGAGGGAGCAGGAAGGAGAGTGTGTGTGCTTGTGTGTGTGTGTGCATGTGTGCATGTGTGTGTCTGTGTGTGCAGACAAACTCCTGATAGTGACCCCCCGTACCTCATCTCCAGGGCATAAATAAACATGTGTGTGTGTGCGCTCCTGTGGATTATAATCAGAGAGAAAGGGGAATCAAATTTATTCTGCAGCTGCCATTAATATTTCAAGGCTGTTACTGTAGCCCATGTGAAAGATCATGAATGATTAATTTAGACATCACCTCTGTCACAATCCCTTACCAGGCCCGGCCCATGATCCACCTTTGAGAATAGTAAACAAAAGGTGGGTTCTCCCTCGTTTCAGTTGTGGTCTGGTTTGGGCTGTTACTGTCTGGCAAATGTGTGGTTGTGTGTGTGCGTGCGTGTGTGGGGGGGTAAATGTGCTGTGTTGGGTTGTTGGACAAGTCGGCTGTCTTTGTGGTTTGCCTGTGACATTCAGGTGTTCAGTTGCTAGGTGTGTGGGGACGGGCGGGGGGCGGGGGGGTCCAAAACTGGAAGCAAAAGTTATTGTTGGTTCATGTTGTGCATGTGTGTGTCAGGTTGTAGGGGATGGTGGTAGTGGATGCTCCCTTTGCCACTGTAACCTGCCTTAGCCACTGATTCAAAGATAATAACGCCTCAACTTTTCTGACAGCGCAAACCGGGACAAATGGTTCAGAAGCCCGGCCATTCCAAAACCCACTAATAATGCCCTGGCTTTATGTTTCTGAATGACAACAAAGCTCCAGATGACAGCACGATAAACCAAACACAACTGTTCAACCCATTAGTCTGCAAAGCAGAAACATCAATAGCCCAAACACACTGACAGGCACACGTTTACACCCTCATTCCAAGTCAATGGATGAGCATCTTAGCTGCTGATGGATGGGGAGGCATCCGCGAGGTCTTCTCACACTGACATGTGCCCCATACCTGTGTTTTTCATTTGTGTTTGGGCTTTGTGTGACACTTGTCTGACAAGTGGAGATCACAAGGAGACAGGATCCATCTATCAGACCGCTGATGCCACTGCTGCCGCCTCCAGGGCCCGAGGGCGTGGTGCATATTATGTCTGCGCGTGTGTTTGTGTGTGTTGGCGAGAGTAAAAGTAAGTTGGTGTAGAGTCTATATTTGTCATATATTTAGTATTTATCAGAAATCTATTGACTACATGTGTGTGTGTGTTTAAGTATGTACTCATGAAGCAAATTCATAAGGTTTACTTGTGTTATAGAGTGTTAATAGTAAGAGTTGGTGCGTGTGTGTGTGTGTGTGTGTGTGTGTGTGTGTGTGTGTGTGTGTGTGTGTGTGTGTGTGTGTGTGGCTACCTGCTGAGCAGTAAGCCCACAGGGGCAAAGCGAGGAAGGATGACACTGATGCGATGTGCTGGCATGTGCCCTCGGGTGGTTTTGGTGTGGTTGTCATTTTGTTGTTTCCGTACAGCTCCCCCTTCGTCATACCCCGTATTATTCAAATAACGCGCTTTAAAGTTCCATAAATAAATAATAATTTCACAACGAGATGGATTGATGAACAGTGATGGAGAAGTATTTGTTTTTTTTGCCACAGATTTCTCGTTGTTTGGACAAAGTCTTTGACAGGCATTTTGTCTCTTGGGAGATCGAGCCTACCGGAAAAAGAAGTGCTGGGTTAGAAGGATGCTGTCTCACTGAGCTGTGTATGTGTGAATGAGTGTGTGCGTGTGTGTATGCATGTGTGTGTGTGTGTATGCGTGTGTATGTTTGCGTGTGTGAGTGAGTGTGTGAATGAGTGCTTGTGTGTGTGTGTGTGTGTGTGTGTGTGTGTTGATCTGTTCTAATTCAAACCATGGCTCTTTAAAAATAAAGAAGTTCCACACTCTAAAATAGTTATCTGGATAAGCTGGCTGTGTCGGTCAATAACTAGAAAGAAACAACCAAGTGTGTCAAAAGGTCAAACTCAACAAGAAGAGCAGGAGGATACATTATACATAATACACACTACAATGGAGAACAATAACACACTTTTTCTTTCTCTAAAACACACACATCCAGAAAACGAAAAATTAACATGACAGAAGATTACATATGGGTTCATGCTCGTGAACTTATTTCTTACACATATACATGTTACAACACCCCACCCCTTTCTCTAAACAAATCTCCATAGCTTATGGGACCTAAGGAGGTCAATATGAATCTGAAACTTCCTTGTCTTTCCCCAGAAAAAAAAAAAATGTGTGGGACTTGAAAGCAGCGGCAACTCGCTGACTCTCTTCTCTATAGTTCCTAAAGCCAATGCAGATCAATACACAGCCATACATACCACAACTGGAACAACTCCTGTCAAAGGTTACTCATGTTTCTCTGTGTTTCTCTCTTTATTTTAGCAGGGTGGAGGAGGATGAGGAGACGGAGGGAGAACGAATGAGAGGGAGAGAGAGAGGAGACGGCTGTGGAGAAGCAAGAGGAAGGCAAGAAAGATAAACCCAAAATGATCCTTCTCTATAGTTGCGGAACTCTGTGCTAATGGGTTTTGACACATCGCCAGCAGGCCAAAGAGAGAGGGGGCTGGGGGTGAGTCGATAGTGGTGCACGGCGGTGGCCAGAGGCTAGCAGCAGCGGCTAGGCCAAACCCCTGGTACTAGCATGGGCTGGGGGCCTGACCACTAATCATTAGAAAGTCAATGAGTCCTCTAGCGCTTGAAGCTACGCTAGCCTTCCCAGGGAGCTACACCACCTAGTGAGGGCCCTATTGTGAACATTCATGCACACAAACACATACACTCACACACACACACAAACACACACACTAATACCAGACGTATGGTATATGCTGTATATCCTGCATATATGCCAATCATTGATACACAGGGGTTATGCACACACAACGACGGTCGGGAAGTATAACTAGACACTGGTATGGGATGTGCACAAAAATCGTTCAATGTTAACTTAAAGAAATGAGTAGCACAGACAAAAAAAACACTTGACACACACACACACACACACACTTCATGATGTATGCCATGTGAGCCAGCAGCAGTCTACAGCCTTTGATGCCAGGGCTCTATTATTAAGCGCGGTCCCTTCTCCTGCCCTAAACTGGACACAGCCTCTCCTGAGACGCCACACAAACTACTTCCAGGTCACAATGTGGCTCGGGCACCTCACCTGGACCCCATGCATTTTTAAATGCCTCAAACCTATCTTGACACGCAGCTTCAGACTAGACTACTAAATGAGGCAGAGTTTCTCTAATTGGCAAAGACCTCATTAAAAGAAAAGTTACATGAATGTAAAAAAAAAAAAAGAAAAAGAAAAAGACATTCATATTGATACTGATACAATTCATCTCAAATGTGTTTATATCTCATGGAAACTACGATCACACGTCTATATTTGTGTTTTACATGTGTGCAGGATTATTCCTTTTGACATTCTGTGCTTGAGGCACTACAAACACCTACTCAAAGCTAATGACTCGTTAATGATGGTTGAGTAAGTGAAAATAACCTCTTGGTAGTGTAACATTGACATCCACTTGATTTGTAGTCATTAGCATTAATATGATGTACTCCACTGTGCTTGTATGTCTGTGTGTGCGTCAGTGTGTATACACACACTCTTTCAGAATATTTAGACAAATAAAATGGAGCTAAACAATGCAAATCTCCACAACAACAAAAATCAATAGCCTTACAGCTTCTTAGACTCTCTCTGATCAATATGCATGCAATCAAACTTTTTGGCAGCATTACCTTCACCACTATGCCCATCGATTGAGTCCATTGATTACGCTCAACCTCCTTTTAGGAGCGGAAGGTATGGATATTTAGCGCTAGAGACCCCATCTGGACATCTTTGTCAACTTTGACCTTTGTGTTAATCCTCAAACAAAAGATAGAACTTATTGGAACCTATACAGTCCGATCTGGACCTCTCCCAGGGGGTGACACAGTGGGGTGTCAACAGACTCTAAAACTAATACCAGCCTTGGGGCCTGGGCTCCAGATTTGAGGTTTGTGACACATAGGCAAGGCATATTTTTTGTGATTTGGAAATAAGGAGATTCAGTTTGAAACGTAACTTTGGCGCAAGTTTGTCTCAACAGTCGATTGAAACATTGGTTGAATCAAGAGCAAAAGACACAAAGACTGAGCAGGACAGGGAGAAAGAGAGAATGACAGAGGGTCAATGAGGGTGGGGCAGCCAGAACCAGGGTCTAGCGGGGGATTGGCGTTCACTCAGGCTGCTCACTGATGTGCCGCCGGGCCCTTTGAAGGGATTATTAACACATTTTGATTACTCTGGTCCAGTTGTCACAGAAAATATAACCTCCATCAGGACTATAAAATGGACGGCGCTTTTCTTCTCTTGTCTCCCTCATGTTGTTGCACCCTTCCCTTGCCGCAGTCCCTCCCATTGCCCTCAAAGCAATCCACTAATTACAGTCACAGACATCTTGGAGAATGAACTAACACATTATCAGTCTGATAGAGAAAAGACGGCCTCTTAAACACACACACACACACACACACCCACACACACACACACACACACACACACACAGTGCCTGATGTTTAAGCTTAAGTTGAATATACAGTGATGAAAAACTTTCTTCATCTCAACTGTCTGTACCAAAATTAATAACAGATATGGTAGACAATAATTGAATGTTGACCTCAAAGAGTTACATTAAAAACTACCAATATTGTATCGAATCAATTTTAAAATTTGGATCCAGGTTTCAACCTCTAGACCTGTAAGAGCCCAAAGGGACCAACTGTCCAATTACTGCAAGGCTGCGGTGTGAGGGGGCAACTTTCTATCGACACCACTAAATCTGAGACATCCACCGTGTCCCATTAATTGCCAGGTTTCCCATGCCACTAGTTGCAGTGTCTGGTCACATCCTACTTTGCCTGCAATGACCAGTTTGGATCAATTAGGTGTTAGTGTTGGACACTAAAGACACCCAGCCAGTTTAACCTTCCTGTTGGAAAAAAATGACAACAAGTGCTTTGTCAACAAGTGCTGGCAACAGGAACACTGATTAGCCCTTGGTAACACTGTACATTGGAGCCTTTAGCCCCACAGGTCAACAGATGTTGTGTGCACCAAAAGCATGGTGGTCATAATTAAGGCTCGACAAGAATCCATTGCCAGCGTACTTTAAATCACAAGTCGAATTAGGAATAGAGTCCAGATTCACTTGTAACTACTGCTGATGAATGGTGAAAATACAGACACTCCAAGGTTATAATAAATGTGAAAACTATTAGTGTTTAATGGACAGTGTGCTTGTGTTATTAGAAGGCATGTAAATATATATATATATATCCAATTACAGTCAGTTTGATTTACTTAATTGTACATTTTGCATTGGTATGCACTAAAAGAGATTGGGATGAGATTTTGTAACCTGATGACTGAGGAGAGAATGTGAATCCCTTGGTGGTGGCTTTATAACTCTACAGACATATAAACTATACATAAAAGAGGTGATAGGAAACAATGCAAACTGAATAAAGGAACTGCATGTAAGAAACTTCAGGGGAGTTCATGAAGGGTGTGCTGCACTCACACTGTGACGATGATGTTGCACAGCCTTGCTGGCTATGGATGGCTAAAAATAAAAAGCCACTAAATATGTCAGTTGCAACTATATTGAGCGAGCAATGCAGTTTTTGCAAAACAGTTTTCTAAGAAGGGAAATGCTAACTGTATTCTCGGACTGAGTACAGCCTTAGCTAAAACTTGAAGGTGGTAATATATTTTAAAACTTCACCTCAAGAGACTAAAACCAACAATAAATCCATTCAAGTGTCACAGTGAGATATCACTTCTACTTCCATACCGTGGAATTGCATTGTTTTCCAAAACTTTAGAGTTACTACAAGAAGTTAAACTAGTTATAAAACGGCCTCAATACTGCCTACATGACCCATATATGGAAACAAGGCCATCAGTCAGAATGTTGGCTTTTTCTCAATAGATATGCTTAATGCTTGTCATCATTTCTGATTCAGATTAAACAAATTTAGGCACGCAGGTTCACTAGAAAGTCCATCGGGTCAGACTCCAATGGGAACGCTGACAGCTACAAGACAGACACAGATCCGGCTCTACCGCTGCAGTTGACCTACAGTCGGCGCTCCGGCGGGAGGTAGAGAGCCTCGTGCCCGGCAGCAGCAGTTCCTCCTCAGCCTCGGAGAAGAGAAGAGCCTCGCTGCTCCGCCGGTGCCCGATGGGAGCAAACAGGACAACACGATGAAGCAGACCCAGGCCACTGGAGGGAAGGGAGGCACGGGAGAACCAGAACCAGGACTAACAGACCGTGCTGCGGGAAAATGAGAATTTTTCTACAGGGACTCTGGTGCTCTGAAACACAGGAACCGGCAAAATCAACACAAAATGAAAGTTGAAATACATGAGAGAACCCTTTTGATGCATTAGATTACATATTGAATTATTGTGATCAATTAAGAATAAGTGCTGTTTTTAAAGCTATAATATATTGTGTTTGGAGTATCATCTATTCATCTTTTTTTATTGAAGTACAAATACATATGCACTATGTATGTGGCAAAAATATTTGATAGAAAGCCAAGCTGACCAGAGAAATATGAATCCTGATAATTCTTTGTTGATTTCACCTTCAAAAATACAGCCGCCAACTTGGTGTCTTGTTAGTGTTTGCGCTTTTGACTTCTGAGATGCAAACGCCTACCCAGCTTCACACCCTGTCACTTCAAGACTAAATGAAAAAGATGCTAACAGACAAACAAACACACATTTCCTCCCTGAATAAAGCCTCTTTTCCAGGAACTGAGTGGGAGATTCGTAGGGGAAAAAACATCGACAACAAAGGGAAACAAACTCAGCAGTGACTCAAAAAGAAACGAGAGAATCAAGTAAACGGAAGAGTGGTTTTCACTTCGAACCTTAGCATCATTTACTGTGATAAGCACAGTTAATACATAAGAGAGGATGCTTCTCTTTGTAGACCATTAACTACATATCCTGTTTGTGAAATGTATATTCATAAACAGACTGAGGATTAAGCAAAGGGCCCATTTCCAAACATGCATATGATCTGTGCAAAAGGGCCAACATAGTCGACATCAAAGCGTCCAGAGTGGGAGAGGTAAAAGTAGGCCAGGCCATGGCCTGGGAGAGAAGTGAAGAGGATACAGAGGGTAGTGAGAGAAAGACAGAGAAGAGGCAGTGTGGATAGAGGGAGCGATGGAGAGAGAGAGAGAGGTCGGTCCCAGGCTGGGAGGAGCTCAGGTGTGAGTTGAGAGGAGGCACCTTCTGTTCGTGGCTCTGAGGCCCCATTGCCAGACAGACATGGGCCCCTCTTGTTTGGCCCAAATAAATCCAGGTGGCTCAAGACGCATACCCTTGTCACTCAACACAACTTCACCCCCCACAAACACACGCACACACACACACACACACACACACACACACACACACACACACGGCAGACAGGGAAATATTTACATCTACATCTATTTTTATTGCCTCGATGAATCCCAACATGGCGACAACTGAGCTGCGTTCTTGCAGCTAACCGCTCTGACAGCGCCAACAGGCCAAAGGACTGCTAAAGTGCCGACGGCTCTAACAGTGTTTTCCTGAGCATGAACCGGCAGTGGGTTCTACACATCGGTTCGAACGGCGTAATGCGCTGTGCCCGTCGTTTGAGAGCAGTGAAGAGCGGCGGCTGTGAGCAAACCAGTAAGACACTCTCAGAGGCACGAACGTGCACTAAAAGCATATCAACAAAGCACGGAGGGACAGTGACTTCATTCTCCGCTTAGACAAACATTACTTAACGATATCTTGCTATATTAATGCTAATTGTTTAATGCACTGCAGTGATGTGGTTGCTTCCTTTTTTTTCTTCTTTTTTTCTTACTTGCAACATGTAACCTTAAGGTGTTGCAGAGGCAGTAAAAGTATCAAAGACAAGAACGAGCCTACATTTACACTAAAGCCCGGCCCACAAAAGGTTCAATGTAGACATTGAACATGATAGAATGCAAGGCTTACTTGTATAGAGAGTACCTTCACAACAGTATCATGTCTGGGGGATCTTTGATTTCTGCTCTGCTGTTGACACTTCTGATCACTGTGCAAACAGACTTGGGCAGATGGATTGTGCTACTGTGAAGCTACTGTGCTCCTGTTCAGAGACCTGAGTACTCTGTGGCCACACATGTCCATCCTGATGATGCCGATTTCCCTAAAGGGCCGTGCTGTAGCTGACAGAGGCAGAGGAACTACATTTTTACGATGGACATTCAAGCACAAATAATACTGTGCCGATTATGTGAAATACAATGAAAGATATACTTTTTTTTGTGTTAAATGCGACAGAAATGACCTGCTTCCCTCTGAAGATCATCTTGACAGATGCACCAAAAATTATCTGCGAGAAAGATGCTCAAAACCATTCAAATCAGTCACATCAAAGATGGAGCTCACATATCGAGACTTGTTAAGTTAACTGTAGTCATATTGCAAAGGTAGGGTGCCGGAGCCATTGCTGTCACTTGACGGCGCTTGCGTCTAAATTGGGAGTGAAGGCCTCCCCGGGAGAGATGGGTGAACCTGTCACAGAAGACTGAGGGAGCAGAAATGTTCAAAAAAACACCACAGCAACACACACAAACACTAAACCAACACAGTATCTCCATATGCTTAAGATCTTAATCATCATCACCATCATCTGTTCTGTCCTTTTAGTGTGTGTGTGTGTGTGTGTGTGTGTGTGTGTGTGTGTGTGTGTGTGTGTGTGTGTGTTTCACATAAAAGAAGGACATCTGGAATACAATTATTCCAAGACACCCTGCCTGACACACACGCACAAACAGCCACACGCACTCACACGCGCACACACACATGCACACACTTCTCTTTGCTCTGAATTTGCATGAATTCCATACATCTGGCCTTTAAGAGGCAATAACAATTATTCATTGAGCTGGTTGTTACAGCCCAAATGCAACGGCCACTAGTCTAAACAGCTCATTATAATAGCACAATAGCTCACTTCAAGCACACAGGAAAATTGCCATGCAACTCTATCATTGCAATATCGTATGTCCATTCTGGATAATATAATGAATTCTGAGGAGCTTTGTGGAGAAAGGGAATGTACTCTATATTTTCTTTTTTTGCATTCTCTTGCATTGTTTTGTTGCACTTCTTTTGTCGGTCCATATTGTCTGAAATTAAGGTTTTGCATTTTTCAGGTAAGATTCATTCGATCAATTTGAACAATGCAAAGTTGGCTAATGATTTTGCATGTTTATTTCTCCTAACGGACAACTACTTTTTTCTTATAGTAATGAAGACATTGTATGACTGATATGAGCGCATGAAATTGATCATACATATATTTTAATGTTACTTTTAATAACAGTATAAATAAATAATTCACAATGTAGCAACAAAATAATACAGCTAAAATGCTGCAAACATAAATAAAACGTTTCTACTTTGTGAAATGATGGGTCTTCCTGTTTATTTTGTATTTATGTATCCATCCAGTTGAATGTTTAAAAAGAAAATGATATAGGAGGACAACATTTTCCCTGTATTACTGTCATTTTTTGGCAAAAAACAAACAAAAAAACAAACAAATTCAAAAGGAAAAAAACAAACAAAAAAAAGAATCCTATTTCTACTATCAGGTGGCCTTTACCAAACATTAAACAAGTCCACATCAATGTGTCAAATCTGTTCTGTGTGTAGACTCATAACTACGCACATATTCACATCAAACCTGAGATGGGCCAGACCAAGGAAAGTGTCCCTTAGGCCATCTTAGCCAGTCCTTCACAACTGAGCTTTAAAAGATGGGCGACAGTACAGTACGCTGCAGTTGGCCTTGATTGATGATTGAGTAACCCAAGATCATAGATGTGCTCAGGGAGGACTTGCCGGTGCAGAGCTGTGCATACATCAGCCCTTCAGGACTACCGCTACAGTACATACATCATGCGGTGAGACTGACTGATGTGAGCACAGGGACTATGTAGACCACTTAAGGGAAGCTTTCTACATGGCAGTAAACAGTCAAAGTTGACTAAAAATGATTACAGCGCAGGAAAGGGATGACTTTGTTGTTATGAATCACATTTTATCTGAGCCTGAAACAACTGAGGTGCTAAGCACGCACAACATCCACATATTACTAGGAGACATAGACACCAGACACACACACACACACACACACACACGGCACACGTATTAACTTGTGCTGATATCCTTGACAGGCACAACTACAAAAGCATAACTCGGTGGTAAATAAATAAGTTCATGCTGTCTGCGTGCATTTTCTTTTTAGGAACTCTTGGGCTCACATAGACCCGTCCAAAGGATTATGTGCGTGCATTCGTGCATGCACAGAGGCCCCGTTTCAGCACATTCTTCCTGAGCGAGAACAAGCGGCTCCTCCCTTCTAAAGCAGCTCAAGGGCGCGGCCTATCTACCGAATGAGAGAATGCACGAGTGGAACTGTGCTTCATTTCTACCAGACGGCCAGCCTCCATCCACTCTGCATTTGTTCATTTATGTGGAAGTCAAACTGTTTGTACTGTCAAGGTTATGTTATTTAACAGGGGAACGGGGAAAGGATAGAGACAAGTTCCAGGCAATTTAAAATTCTGATGAGAGCTCCACCAACTGTGTATCCATAAGAAGTGCGTCGAGCTGAAATGAGACCAATTAACTTCAAGCCAACCGAGGACATTGCTTTGAGACATACACATTTTATTCCCTTGAAATCTCTGCCACTCAAACATGTTGTGATAAACACAGCGGTTATTTCACCCTGATCTGACAACAGAGAATCCAAATTTAAATGTTGGTCATTTTGGTCCAAATTCAACAGTCCTGTATGTCCACACAAGTCACACAATAATTAAAAGGACAATGTCAGCATGTTGTTTGTGGCTAGATTTGCTCAAAACTGTGATGCTGAGTCTTCTGTCCCAAAGCAACGTGCACACATGCGCGCAAACAGGCCACGCTTGAGCAGCACAGAGCACTCCTAAGGTTACCCCCCAGGACAAAAGCTTTACCATCCCACTGACTGGCAGATGGGGCAACCAGCTGACATCTCGGCCCGGCTCTGTTTCATGTTCCCTGGGTGTCTTAAACGGGCGGGCACCCTGTCTGATGGGCACAGGACAGCCAAGGAGGAAGCTCCTTTGACAGAGGGGTGGGGGTGGGGGGTGCTCCTTGGGGCTACCATTGAGGAAAAGAGGAGCAAGGACAGACGGAGATGGCTAATGTGCTTCAGTGTGTTTGTACAGTATAATTGTGTGTCTTGCAGGGTGGGAGGCCTGGGTAACGTCGCCAGAAGTTGCAGATTAATAAAGAGCTAATGACTGCATTTAGCCCTATATGGTTTTCTAACGCGGGATAAAATATTTTTCCTCAAGGCTAGAGCACTTACTGCTGCTTTATACATTTAGACCAAGTTATTTAAATTTAAGAGCACAACCCCTGCTTATTGTGACACAAAGAGGTGCCACATAGCAGTTTGCAGACATGAGGCTACAGGGTCTCTATCCGTGCTACTGAAAAACAGCTGCGTTACGATACGGGAACTGACACACAGTGCATTCACTAAAAGACTCTGACAACAAAGCAACAACTGCACCATCTTAAGCTAAAAAGGAGTCATTGTTGTTGTTGGGTTGTTCCCTCAGAGACCTCTCGATGCGGTCCCCAGCTGGGAAAGTTCCATTATCTAATACTAATAACTTGTTTTAAATTATAAGAAGCAACAAATGCTTTAGATTAATTAACACCATTTATTGTATCACCCTAAAACACATGGGCACTTATATCAAAACACATTGCATATTAAAAACAGAGATGTGATGTGTCATTTCTTCTGCTATCATCTACAATAATCAGCCATATGTCCACAGGTGTACAACTTGTATCTACAATCTAACAAACAATACATCATGTATTAAGTATCAAATAGTTTTCCAGGAATCTTTCATTATGAATGATTTCCTTATATCATATCAATTATGTAATGCGGTTTGAGAATGATGAGAATGAATGAGGACCACAAAAAGAGCATGCAATGCTTCTCCTAAAAAATGTACTGTGAACATTGGCGTAGCAATTAATATGGTTTTAGTGTATGATAAGATAATTACTGCAAATACAGAAGTCATTGATTACTTTGTGAGGGGAGAAGAAATAACCAGGAAAACCAATGCATAAAACACATTTAGAGCGTCACAAACTGAGCACTGAATTTGGTGACAGTGTGTCAACTTAAATTGATATTTACAGGGGAATGCAGATTTAAATTGTTGGTAAAAACAGTATCTAAAAAATTATTTAAAATTATTTTTCACTTTTTTCCATGTATTTAGTATTTTTTTGTTACTGTTAGAGTAAGACACAGGCCTAAAAATGTATTTTACAAACTGTAACTTTTATGTAGCAATCTACAGAAAGGGAATGATAGCAGACTACTGACATTAAAATGATGGGTAGCAAGCTGGGTAGTAACTTTAGACTGTCTGCGTACTATTACTACTGTATGTGACACAATTTAAACAGCACAGTGAATGTGATTCATTTGTTCAATATTAAATGTTTGAAAACTAGAGTTCATTCTTGTGCCATTAGAATGAGTGGGAGGGAGGTATTCCTCATCTGAAAAAACTTTATTGGCTTAATTACATATAAATTACTAACAATAATCTGTGGTGAATATGTTTTCACTTCAACACAAAGAAAAAAAAATAAAGAAATAATTTAATTGCATTCAATAAATACCATTGTAGTTATAGGATCTTTTTTTAAACAAGTAAAAAAGTATTACTCTTGACACCATGACACTTCACAGATATGTAGCAAAACAGGTGAGTTGTTAAATTAACATCTTAAAAAACAAAAGGGAAATGTTGAGCAGTGATAGCACTACTTTCCCTTTTTACAATTTTCTTCCTCTCTTTTGAATCTGCATTATAAAATTGCTCGTTTGTGTGTGCCAGCCTGACAGATGACTCGCTGTGAAGACACGCTGAATGGCAGTTTGACTCAGTTGTCCTTATTCAAGTGCAGCTTTCCTCTTACCTCTTTACTAATGGTTGTCACTTTACTACAAAAAATTAGGTTGGAAATGAGAACACATGTAAGGGAGGTTACCGGTCAAATAAAAGACCAGGATTTTTTTTTTTTTGTAAACTAGAAAAAAATGTAAAAACATTTTATCTAACTGTATTGAATTTAGTCATGTCCTTCCCAACATCTCCATCTCTTGTCCCTATAAAGAAGCCCATCCACACTCACTCTGATAAATGTCTCCTTGTTTGTTTTTTTTTAACTCCTTTTAGGGTTTTAAATAACATCAATCCTCTTGTCATCCAGTGCGTCATTCTCATCACCGAATTAATATTTCTGATATACGTCCTCGGGTGAGAAGGTGGCACAATTATCTGTCACTTCCACTCCTTTGCTTTATTTCACTATTTATTTTTTTTGGTTCTCCCTTTCCGTTTTTTAATATTTCAGCGCCTTAGATGTAGCGGCTCTTTAAAGTGCCCACGGGGGCTCCAAGTCTTTGCTTTTGTCTCCCATTTCCTTCTGAAACAGTTTTTCTTTAACCCTATGCGGCTCTTCACAGTTGTTGTCTTAGCTCTCGCCTCTCTGTCGCACTTTCTTTCCCCCTCCCTCCCTCAGCTTTCTGTGTGTCAGCCAGAGGTCAATGCTGCATTTTTTTTCTTCTTCTGCATGCAAGAAGGCAGGGGGTATCTTTTTAGTTATTGTGACCTAAAAATAGAAAAATAAATCTGATTTACGGTTGGGACGAAGGTGTCTTTCAAGATATAGACGCATACCACAATCTATCAATTGGAGGGTGTTTTCATATCTTGAGGTAAGGATTAGATCATATCAATAAATGATCTGGATGAGGTCTGATCCAGACTATAGTCCAATTTACAAACTAAATTACATAAATTACTTAATTCTTGAGGTGATGACTGACTGAGCTTCATTCAGAGCTGAAATCAGATAAGTGTTTTGTTTTTTGTATTCAGAAAATTGTGACACAAAAAAAAACATTTATCATACTTTAGGACATTCTTCATTGCCTGCTGTTGATCAAGTTGTTATAATAATACATCTTGAGTTGATGTAACCTGTTCATACCAATCACAACCATGTTAAGCTGCAGTGGTAATGGAGTAAAACCCATGTTAAATATTTAAATGTTTGATTGCATCTATTCTTGCTTGAACTGAAACTCAATCTCACAAAGTTTATATTTCATTGAACATTGGCATAATTTTAAATGGGAAACAAACATTTCTTTTAGCAATGTTGCCTCATGATTTACTGAGCCTGAAAGCTCCAATGAGCTCTCTAGTCAGATCATTACTTCCAAGAGTCTCATTATGTTGAGAGTCTTGTTGAAGCTAATAAAAGACTAAAGGTCTAATTATTAGATTTTCTCAGAATGTTATTAATGCTAGCTCAGGCTTTGTGCACACACAAGGAGGCTAGTTGTTGCAATAGTAGTTGCTGGACTCAGAGGAACTTTTTTTTTATCTATCTTTGGTGAATGGTTCATGAAATTTGACACAAACATGTCTCTTTTTTGTATCGCCACTTAACTTCAGCTAATATTTGGATATTTGTGACAACACCTGTCGAAACGCGGAGAAAGACAGACTTGACCACTCATACACAGGGAAACAGGAGCACACACACAAACACACACTTGAGTCTGTTGGTTCAGCTCTTCCATTGAGGGTACGTATGCTAGCTGGCCATTGTGCCCGTTAGGCCTTTTGTCTGCGCTGCCTGAAACTGGTGATTGCACCTTAGCTACCGCAGTTCAAGCGTAAACAGTGTTTTCATGCCCTACGATATAGACTGTTGCCAGTGGACCCCTAAATCCCTGGAACAGCTGAGTCCTAGGGTGTCAAAGATAATGGCGATTTATTGCAGTTCGAGGCTTTCTCATTGCCCCTCCCGCCCCCCTTTCCAATCGTCCCCACACCCCTCCCCCTTCCTCAAACAGATTAAAATTAAGCCTTAAACATGTGAGGATGGAATTAACACATTTAGCGAGTCTCCTCTTCCCACATCCCATTTTCGCTCCGGAGCGGCTGATCCCCGCTGCCGAACGCGGGTGCAATTTTAATGACTCGCAACGTTTTTGAAGTCCACATGAAAAAAGCGTCGCTCGCCGTTTGTGGCGGCGCTAGATATGGCTGGGCCACGGCCGGCCATGATTGGGGGGGAAAAACGCCGCCGACTCGGACTCGAGGCTCTTCGATAGGATCGGTGTCATTTTCCTCTCCACGATAAGACGCCTTGCTGACAAGGTCCGATTAGGAGTGAAAAAAATCATTATTGCTATGCCTTTCATCCACCGGGGGTTTACCGATAAACAGCTCACCCGCGGCTAGATTTTCTGAGCGCGAGATGTTATGTGTTGAAGCATATACATTTAGGAAATGTGGTTTCAAGCTAAATTTTGGGAGTGTTTTTAAAAATTATTATCTTTTTAAATAGCTATAGAAAAAACATACTTTTCTTTTAATTGTTTTTTTTTTTTTTTTTTTACAAAAGGCTTCTTTTCTCGTCAGCTGAAAAATCCAGCGGTGAAAGAGTTAAGGAATAGCTTTCAGCTCCATTAATCAAACAAATATCAAATAACGATATATTCCTTTTTAACACAATAGAACATGCTGATTGCATTAGCCAACAAAAAAAAAAGTTATTTATTATGCTATACCTAAAGGAAATTTAGCAAACTGATTCTTAACATATTCACTCTGCAGTAGAACAGAAAGAATACAGTAAAAATAAAAGTGAGAAAAGATTCAGCTACAGAAGAAAAAGATTTAAATTGCAAATAATTAGAAATGATTCATGTAGTGAGTAAAAAAAGAATTGTGGTGTATTAACAGGTCAAAGAGAACTTTAATAATTTAATAATAAAAAGGCATTCAACTTTTTTAAATTTGTATACATGTGTTTCACATGATTATATAATATAAAACATACAAAGTCAAGGATTAACACAACATTGTTCAGATTAAAGAATTAAATCAAATCTGTCAAGAGGTAATAATAGCTCCTGCTTAAAATACGACTTGTGCATCATAAATGCAACTGATTATGTCATTCGCTAAGTGTTTGCTTATGGATTTGAGGAGCGAGCACCACTTTGGTGGCCCAGCACCAAAAGAATAACAGAGTCTGATCTTTAGCGGGAAGAGGGAGAAATAAAGTGAGTGGGAGAGAAACAGAGAACGAGACGAAGATGGAGGGGGAGAGATAGAGAGTCGGGACAAACGTGTGCTGTGTTACTGGGCCACTCCAGCGCCCGTGGACTCTCAGCAAGACTCAAAGCCACACTCTGCTTCAAAAGGGAGCCATGAAGATTTTTTTTTTTTTTTTTTATGTTTACAAAAACATATTTATTTATTTCTCGTCACTCTGTCATTTATCTATTTATTTCTTCTCGTCCCAGCACCCCTTGCTCTGCCACTGGAATCATGTTCGATGACGCCGACATTCTCGCCCTCCCCTCGTTCTCCCCCCTACACACTCTCTTTTAATACCACTGCAGTTGAAAATCAAACTGCTCTAAAACAAATTGATGTACTCTTTAATATAGTCGTCACAACATCACAGGGTCCCCACACGTCTGCCTTGGTGACAACTGCAGGGCTGCTTAGCTTAGCCCAGCGATGGCTGCCACTTTGTTGGTCGCTTCAATGATTTATCACAAAAAGAAAAGAGAGAGGGAGATCGAGAGAGTGGGAAGAGAGAGAAAAGGGGAGCGATGGAAAGAAAAGACCCCTAGATCATGATTGCGTCACTGGCACCTTTGATTGACAAGGTCTAATCAGCTTATCTCCATCCTAATAAAGTTGATAGCCTGCGGTGCTGCTCTCTACCTGGCATGGCGTGAACTCTGGGCTCGGCTGGGGCCCCTGGGGGCCAGGCCCTGGCCCTCTCTGCTTATCTAAACTGGACTGAAATCAATCCCTAATGAGCGGTTTTCATTTTGCAGGATTGATTACAGGCCCCTAAACACCAAGAACAGTCGCCTAAGAAGTGTTCTCAGCCTCTTGCTGGCCACCTTTAAAATGCAGAGTAGCAACGCTTTTGTCTGTCCGTCTTTGTTTCCGGACCTCATTCTGCTGGCATTGCTAAGTTATTTGTGTCAACTGAACAAGTATAAAGAGGGTTGAATTTTCAAAGTAAAATCCCTCCACATGTGCCGTCTGAGTTATTGAGTCAAATTGTTTTTAAAAATTGACTCTGAGGAGCATAACATGAAGCCTATATGTTTCATGTTAAAATTGAATTTTAAAATGTAGAAGCAAAACTATAGATGTTTGAAGTACACATACAAATATTGCTGCTACAACTATTTAAGTTTATTATTAGTATTATAATGTCCTAAAATGTGCATTCAAAACACCATCAGCGAAGCCAGAACAAAGCAAATGTCACTTAAAGCAATTTGATTATAAGAGTGACGCATTTTTATTAGCAGAACGAGAAAATTCAGGATGATTTTTTGGAGCTTTTTTTTTTTTTTTTTTTTAAGCCAAGTGCGGTACTGTCGATCAGTATGTAACTCTCTTTTCTTCAATGAATAATAATCAAAAAGGTGGAGCAGCTAATCATTGCAACTTAGATGCCTTATCTGACATGCTATCTATTTCTAAACAAGCAATCATAAATCATTCAAAAATCTTTTCAACTGAGGAGGGAAGGACTAAAATCTGGCATGTCTTTGATTTAACATCAGTCAAGGCTCCACATTTGGGCATTTCAAATGCCCCTGACTCAAATGTCTTTAAATTGGCTAACTGCATGCCCTCCCTCTTTATTTAGGGCCCTCTTTAACTGGGCTAGCCCCCATGTCTGCTTGTTGCTATGCCTGGGCTTTTAAGTCAGTGCTCTTCTCTAATGAAGTTCTATACTTTATTTATGAGACAAACAGAGGACCCTGGTTCTTGAGGGTGCGTGTGGTAAATAGCTCTGCGTGTCCAAAGAGTCTCCTCTATATCCCTCTGAGGGCTCTCACTGCTTTTGGCAGGCCTTTGTTTTCGCTAAATACACTGGAGACATTGAGAATGGTCGGGGGGGAAAAGAATGCTGAAATCTGATAAAATGGTACTGTGTGAAGATTTATCTTTTCTCAGTACCAGGAGTACTCTTTTTTTCCCTTAAATGTGACCTAGAAGCATCCTGGCTTTTTTTGTTCCTGGTCATTAAGAGATATATTGTCAACTCTAAAAAAGAAAAGGGGGCAAAGCTGAGTTTCTACGCCATTTCTTTGTTCAGGATCTATCTCTTTGAAATAAAATGTCTTTTAGTTCCACTTCCCCCATTGGTCAATTACAGTTCCTAAGGGCTACGATGTCATTGTCGATGGAGAATGCAACTTTGAATTACTAGAAAATAACGATGCTAAACTACGATCCGTAAAAAGTACATCTTAGATGTCTGGGGAGAGTTGAGGTTTGCAGCAAGAAAATAATTTGCAATATGACCACAGAGTGTCTGATTGGAGAAACACTTAATGCTCTAATTATTTGTGTTTAACGTCCATGGATGCCATACCTCTGTGTTTAAAAATTCAAAGCATATTCCTCAACAATCGCAAATGACATGAATGTGCATGAATAAAGCGTGGTGCACTTTTTGAGTTGTTTTATATCATTATTTTGTATTTGATGTGGAAAAGAAAGAACTACAATAAATAGAACTTTTATCGGTCTACGTAAATGAACTGTTTAACGTTTGCAAAAAGACAAAACGCAGTCACAAGTATCCTGTGTCTCAATTCTCTGGCAAGACTCTGATCTACATAGTGCAGTATTTCATAAAGATGTCTGGGAAGTGTTGTGATTTGCCGTTGTGGGACCACAAGAGTAAATATATAATTGGAGATGGGTGAACAACCCTAAATTAAAGACCACGCTGAACCATGTCAGATCTTATAAACCAGAAGATAAACATGGCTACCTGATGTTTGTGCCCAGCGAGTTTGCTGAATTAGAGAGCTTGGCATATATAGTAATCAGTCTCGTGGAGGACTGCATATTCCCTGTGTGTCTATGTTTTTTCGTGCAGATGTATTCCCTGTTTGACCCGGAGCCATTGCCATTTCAGGTTGTGCATCTGAGCGGAGGGTTGGTATCGACAGCACAGTAAAGGAAGGGGTCATGGATTAAAGACGTGGGGCGAAGCTTCCCCACCAAACCACAAACACACCCCCAGCTGCTGTGGACCAAGCCAAGTGTGTGAGACCAAGGCAGGATAAACGAGCATTGTTCTTAGCTAGCTGCACACACAGTGGATGAGAGGGCCACCGGTGATACGGGGTCAAGGGGCATGTGGCCGACTACGGAAAAGAGAAACCGCCGGGCCCGGGAGGTACTGAACACTGTAACGGCCCACTTCTTTAACACCAACCAAGCTGTGAGGCAAAACATCAAAAGAAAATGAGCCGCTCTAGTGAAAGATACAACAGGGGTAGAATTAAAAATATGTCGGCTGTCGCAGAATTTGACACAGTCAAGAAGCTCAGATAACGGCAGGATCATCCGAGGCTTTTGAATCAACACTTTTAAGCAGAGAATGCAGATTGTATTTATGAATTTGTGAATGCAACTTACAGAGAACATCAAAAGCTGGTGGTCTGCGTGCGAACCTTCCTTGACTTGAATTATTAAATCTGTCGATGTCGCACACGCCAGCCACCCCGCGATTATAGTGTAAATTGACAAACTTTTTCAAAACTACAACGGAAGCCACAGAAAGCTGGTTGATACTTCAAGAATGAGCTTTGATACATCTCTGAGGAATACACTGTGCCTCAATAATGTGGTGACTGTCAGGGAGGAAGACAGGAAGAAGAAAAAAATATGCTAACTGGTTAAATCTATTTAAGAACCCAATGAGCTTTTTTCCTATTTTAAGATAAAAAACATCCTTGATAATGAGGAAAAAAGGACTTTGTGTGTGTGTGTGTTGTTTTTTGGGGGGGGGGGGGGGGTGGTTTATTTAGAATGTGATATTATGTTTTTTGTCTTCTTTCAGCACTCCTGAATTAAGAACTTCAGGAGGAACGCTGACGTTGTTTATTTTCATAGACCCCCTGTCTGTTTGAGGGGAAAAAAGAAGAAAAAAAACACCTTCGCTCAACCAACACACACACACACACACACACACACACACACACACACACACACACACACACAGATGCACAACACACACAGCCGTAGCGAACGAATTTTCTTCGGGAGCAGAGCAAGAAAAGGCGGCTCTCGATCTGTTGCCTGTACATCTCTCTCTCCCTCCCTGGTTCGCCTTTGATGCTCCCGAAAATGTCATCAGGCGTCAAGGAAAGAGGTTTTTTTTTTTTTTTTCGACCCACCCCCCACCCCCAAACACACACAAACACACACATCCACCCACCTCGCATATGAGCAAGACAATTTGCTGTCGCTCACTCATCCCCACCACTATCTTGACTCCCCCCCCCCCCAACTCCTTCCTCACCCAATCCAACACAGACTACGTACCAGTTTCTACTGCTATCTGGTAGCCGGCCTCCAGTCTCCGTGATGACCTTTCCAGCTTCTCTGTGTTGTCCAACAGATGCGCTCTCTGCAACAAATAGAGAAGGAAAAAAAAATGAAGCCAGAGAAACAAACATGAAAAAAAATTGATTGAGAGGGCTGGGACCCATTTCAAAGGAACACATCAACACTGTCACCTAAACAGACAGACCACATCCACAGCAACAACATAATACAGCCAGGTTGGCAATAACCTTCATGGATGACAATGTGTTATATGCTGATGGAATATCAAGCATATGCATGTTGAGGCTGACAATGTAAGAGGTGCTGCTGCCTCATCTTGGACATAAAAACGAGAACGACTTTGAGGTTCATTGCCCCCTGGTATTGTTTCCCAGCACAGCCTTCAGCTGCAACAGGGGAAAGTTAATGCAGGGAGGTGAAGCGAATTAAGAAGCGATACAATTAAATGTAAAGCTTTCCAGTTAAGGGAAATCCGGTCCAGGTGAGAGCTTCCAAACAAAAGGAGAAATTTAAGACAGAATTCAACATGTCTCTCCTCAATTGTGGTACAATTTGTGGATGAATAATGATGAAATGTAATAATTATCCTAAACAAAACCATCAAATGTAATTTCTGCTTCTTGTTTATTCACATTAGTGGACAAATACAGTAAATCATGATGTATGAGTTGCTGCATCCCCCCTCGCTTTACTCACAGCTATCAACAATTGACAAGGCTGCCCATTGAAAGCATGGAGCTCAGAGAGCATATCAAGAAAAATGTGTTTCATAAATAATTAAATACGTTTTTCAAAGTGGATGTTTGTGAGTATCAAGGTGTTGGCTAGGGCTCTAATATCATGTGTAAACATATCAATACATAGCAGTTTCTTAGAAACCAGAGTGAGTGGTTTGGAGTTTCTACTCTATAGCGAAACAATTCATGTCTGACAAGATATTTGATCTGTGACTGATGGCCTTGAGTTACAGCTAACAGAAGGTTGTCTCAAACACACAAATCACCAATTACTGCACCATGTATTAACAGATATAATATATAAATGGGCAGTTCTATAGAAAGGGAAATAGCTATGTTGTTTAATATTTCATTCTTTTTCAAATTCTTTTTCTTTAGTTCAGTTTCTTCATATCCAGGTAAAAATGAACAAGGAGGAAGCAATGCTACATTTACACAAAAGCTTATACTGACAACAATGCTTCTTGGTCTATTTCTGACAATTTGTATTGTTCACTAAGATGTGTGCTTGATTGTTCGCAATTAAGTGGATTTATGTGACGTGTACAAAGAGTTTCCAGGTGTGAATGATGTAGTTGAGGTTACTTGACAATGACTTCATGTTTTCCTATTTTGTTTCAACATCATGCTTTCCACTGCCACTAAGGTACCCAACATGTTTTATCTCAGCTACAGTTAGTCAACGAGTACTCAAAGTCATGTTTAAAGAAAGCCTCTAGTTGGGAATAACTACTATAATGTTTTCAACAATACATTGTTTAATTAATTGGACAAAAGAGGTTTCTTAATTATGACTGATGCTTTGGTTGTGGTTGCAATAAACTGCCTAAATATGTCAATATTAGACCCTTTATCACCACAATTTTCCCATGCAGGTTCCCCTCCACATCACAAATGGTTTGGACAGTTTTCCACACAACCTGTAACTATCATTAGGAAAACATGACAGTATTAGAACGTTATATTGTTATATATCTACAATAAAGGGTAACTTGTGTGTTTTCAACACATACCCTATTTATATTCCCATGTTTTGTGTCAAAGTGACTAATGGAGACAACATTTGGTCCAGTTTTGAGAAACAATTGTGCAGATGGCAGCCGCTAAAAGGGCTGCAATGTCATCACTCATGGCAATTCCTCACCGTCAATGCTAAAAGTGCTTGTTTTTGCCACTAGCAGATTTACACTATAAGTGTCTGACAACATTATGGAAAAGACCCTACAGAGAAATACAATGGTTTTCTTTACCTTTTGCTGGGTCCGGTGAGTTTGTTATTGTGTCTAACCAAGTCACAACCACATTGCTGAAACAATGGTTGAAAAATACTGACGTTGCCCTTTAGGTTTGTTTCTGTGTTTATGACCTTGTCTGTTTTTAATACAATTCTTAAGATCTGATAAACTACAACTCTCATTAAACGATTCTGCTGCACCGCATCACAAGGAGGTTAATCATGGAAGCATCTGTTTGATCATTTTTTGTTTCAAATAATGCTTAGAAATTATATTGAAGTTCAAGGCAATTATACCGTTTCACCATCACGGTTGCTTCTAGCAGATTTCAAATATTGACGAAACTGTTTGTTGATTGGTTGAAATTGACTAGACTACTTTCACCTCTTTGCACAGTTTCAGCCAAACATGTAGGTGTATATAAAATATAACCTTTAGGTTGTGTGTATATTGTCTACCCAAAATATCCTTAAAAGGGTAGTCATTGCCCATGTTCAGTCGATCTTAAGGCAGTAAATAAATAAAGTCCATTGATCCATGGTTGTTTAGCACAGAGTTTCAACCACCTATCTAATAAACAAATAAACATAGCTTCAAACAACATATACAGCCTCATATTGTCCACTGTAGTGCCCCAGCTTTGATTAAATGCAGACTACATTCAGAAGAGGATTAGAAAGAGCATAAACATGGAAGGCTTAAATGTTTACTCCAATGTTGTTGGTTTTGATGGCCTTTCTAATATGCTATGTTAAGAAACTGATCAGATGTAACATATTTGACACTCAAAAACAACCCGACGAATGACATTCGCCTCTCTGACAAGGGTTTATGCCCATCAAATGAGCGAAGAGGACAGGGGGAGAAGTGAAGTCTCTAGTTTTGGTTAGGCTGTCAAAATGTGTACCAGCTAATCACTCAGAGGAAATGAAAAACGTGGAGGAAAAAAATGAAGAAAAAAAAAAAAAGAAAAAAAAGTCAACGACACACTTTTCAAAGTTTGACAATAAGAGGAAAGGGAAAAGAGCAGGGAGGAGAAAACTCCCTCTGAACTCTTTTCTTTCCCTCGCTTCCCTTTTCTTCGCGCCGCTGACAGATGTCATTTAAAATTGCAGAGATACTTTTCAATAGTTAAAGCGAGGGCAGGGGGAGGATGGAGGGATAGGAGAACGGGTGGGTGGATGGGTGGTAAAATGGGCTGCTGGCAGGCGGAAAGCGATAAGGAGACGGTGAGCGGGACGGGATGCAAGGTGCGGTGTGTTTTTGGTGAAGGGTGTGGTGGGAGGGGGAGGATGGAGGGGGGGTTCAGGGAGGGGTTAAAGGGGTGTGGAAGTTGTAGTGGCACCAGCCGAGATGGTGGCAGCGTGCTCGTGGGAGAAAATGGATAGCAAGCTTGGGCTATAATGAGCCTACGGATCAGAGGGGACGTATTGACATGCAATGCTTAAGCTTATACACCTAGACCATGGCTGCAGTGCCTGTGTGTGCCTGGGAGCATGAGGCAGCCAGGGATACTGACAGAGTAGCGCACTCCCCGGGTTCTTCAAAGAGCTCAAGTGATTAGTATGTTATCATTACCATTCGAAACGTGATTTTCCTATTCCCTCTCGGCAAAGGTGACACGTCTCGGGGAGACGGCCGGCGGACTCACTGCGATGGAAAAGCCACTTCAAAGCTTTCTCCTCCTGAATTTCTCGCTCTCTCTCTCACTCTCTCTCTCTCGTTCTGTCTTCTTTTAGGGCCGGGGGGAGGGGTGGGTGTGTGTGGGTGGGTGGGTGTGTTGTGTGAGGTGGGAGAAGGGGTGCTGGTGGGGTGGGGAGGGGTTGGCAGTGGCGGTGTATATGCGCGTGTGTGTGTGTGTGTGTGTGTGTGTGTGTGTGTGTGTGTGATCATTAGAATAATGCGCCCCCAGTTTGATGGTGACAGAACCTGAAGGAAAGGGTGAGAGTTCAGCCACTAAGAATCCAGTAATGGCACACTGTGATGGCCCTAATAATGAAACAATCCAGCCATGGACACAGAACGATACCATGTAAAATAATGAAAAGAAACATGTACACGAAAACTAAACATCCAATAGGACATCGTCACAGTTTTCATGTCTACAAACTAAAATAAGGTGAGAAAAGCCATATTGTTCCAATATTCAAATATCATACAACAACCACAAAAATGTGAATCAAAGTGTTCAGCTATGGTTTTATTGTGCAGTTAGCAAGCAAAATCCCAGACATGCCGGTCAGCATAGTGGCAAAGGAAATGCAAAGTGTCTTCCAGCCCTAACTGTGTGACAACATCCCATATCAAGGCTTGACCTCTGCAGTTCCACCATCGTGAAATCTTCAGAATAAGACACACATCCACAAATGCCTATTTAAAACCCAAATGCTGGCTTAGAATTCAGATCTACCATTAATCAAATCATCAAAATCACATCTGATGGTCTCATGGAGCCTTCTAGCAAAAGATTTAAATACAATATATGATAAAGAGTTTGCATGTCTGAGTGCACTGGTGCACCCCACCACCACCGTCGTTTCTGCCTATGCATTTATGCCTTTTCATCTGACACCTACATTTTGAACAAAGATCTTCTTAGGAACCAAGAAAATTGTGTTTTTTTGTTGTGCTTTTTTGCGTCAAGAAACACTCTTCAGTTGTAAGTTATTAACAGGGAGCCCCAGAACAATGCAGCTGTAGCTCAAAAGAAATCTCTCCCCTCTTCTTTCGCTCTCCTGCCTTTTTTCAATATCAAACACAGGCGGTTACTATCACCATTTTCCAAAGTTCAGATGATTTCCTTATTATTTCAATAAGGGTGGGGGAGAGTCAAAGTGAATAATGATGACAGCTGTGATTCAGACTGACTGTGTGATCTTCTGTGCCGTTTGTTTGGGACTTGTAAGACGAGGAATTACAAGTGTCAAACAGCTGTGAATATGGGTGCTAAATATTTAAACATGTTTTTCAGCTGAGGAAAAAAAGTATAGTTTTTTAAAAGCAATGCTTAAGTGTGTATAAGCTGTGCCAGCCTTTGATTCAAATGCAGGAAGAGCAGAGGGGTAAAAGCCTGCAATGGAGAAGTGCAATGGCGAAGAGGGCTCAGAATCAAACCCGATTACACAGATCGGCCCGTTCCAAAAGGGGTAGACAGGTGAGGTAACACAAGCTGGCTTCTGACCCTCAGGCGAGGAGGAAATGCACAGAAAAGGTGGAAAGAAGAAGGGGAAACAAAAGTACAGCTAAATAAAGGAAAAAAGTGTGATAACATGGCATCTAGGCCAGGTTGGTGCTCTAAATTATGGATAGGTGTGAATGGTGAGCCTTTGATAGAAATTGAATTACTCTGCTTTGGCAGAGTTTCTTTTGAACAGTCTCACTCAAATGCACATTTACCAACATACTGTAACTACACTTGCACATATAAGTCCAGCCATGCTGTAAAAAGGACCAGCAATATAATGCAACCTACAGAAACAGTAAAAATAACTGAATCTGAAGTGGAGCAGCTCAATTAAAGCATTAGTATTATAGTTAAAGCTATTTCAGGTACTGCAACGACATAAAAGTTAAAGAAACCACAATATTATTCCAACATCAGTGTTTCATGTACCATCTCAAGGACAGAAAACTAATAAAATTAAAATTTATTTTAATAAATGTTGATTCTTACCTGTTCATCATCAACTTATAAAACCTTACAGTAGCATATACAAGTACCCAACAGTTCAACATGTTTTTCTGTTTTATTACATTGAAGTCAAACTAGAAGGTGGGGATGTTAATGCAGTGGTGACAAAAACCTGCCATACTGTCTGTCATCATGTATAGCACAACATTTAAACACATATTATATCACTAACAATAACTTCAATCAAATGTATTATTAAACAGAAAGCAACTTATGTGGCTCCATTCAAGAAAATGAAGGCAGAGGAAATCTTACAAGCAGCCCATCCCTCTTGAAACTAAAACGTTGATCAAGATCTCAACTGCTTGTGACCAAATTACCGAAGATACTCGAAGTCTATCTTAATTTCCGAATATTTGCCTTTAAAAAGTTGTATCAGAAATAATATCTTATCTTCGCTTTATCATATTTAAGGTAACTGGAGAAACTGGCCTTCAGTGTATTCATTATCTTTGGTTTGGCTGTTCAATCAGACATGAAAAAAGAAAGTGTCCAAATGAGCTGAATTCATTTTTCTACGGGAGAGAGAAGAGCAAATTTAAATTTCAGTGGGAAAGCAGAATTGTAACTGTTAGAGCAGAGAAGCACTTACCTCTTCACGTAACTTTATCAACTGCATCATGAGAGCAAAAGGGAGAAGAGAGAAAGATGGAGAGAGAGAAGAAGAGATTTAAAAAAGAAAAAGGAAGCAGAAACATGGCAGGAAGAAGATCAGTCATGTGGCTGGGTACGGAATTAACCTTGACGATTTATCTGTTTGCATGTTTAGCATTTGGAAATCACAAGACAAACACATTAAACGGAGCTAAACACGACGCTCGGGCTGACTTTTTTGAACAAACAAAGATCAAGTCCTGGCGCTGTCACATTAAACAGGAGAGGGAATGGATCGCTCGACTTGCAATATCACCTAACATTATCAAGGAAGTCACATCACAGAAGTTGATATAGCGAGAGAAAAGGGGAACGAAAGTGAGTAAAATATAGTCAGCACAGTTACAAAATATATTTCCTCAATATTTTAAACTCTATCTGTCATTTTGCTGAATTCTCTGGAAAGGGATACAAAGAAATGTGTGTCCTTTGGAGACGAGTTGGAGAAATGCTGAGCCACTGTTTATCAATGCTGATATCCTGTCGATATTTCATGCGGCTTACGCTTACAGTGAAGGTGCATTTAGATTATGTATGGGAAGCCATGTGAGTCGATACCGCTGTACATACACACAGTGCAGCGCATTATTGGGACGTCCACAGATCATGAAAAATGAATCTTAGCATAGCTCTACATTTTTGATGACAGAGAATAGGAAATTTAAAGTGAAGTAAATAAGAAATGCTATTCCTATTCCCAGTTCTGGAAAACCTTGCATCTCTGATAATGAATCAGACATTTGAGGGAGGGAAATAATCCCATTTGCCATTAATTATGCCTAATCACAATTAGAAAGGTTGCTTCCCCTGGTCTGTTCTTCCGCGAACGCTGTAGAGGGAAAGCAACGGCTGGGGCTTATCGTGGGAACGCCACACGGTTGGCAGAAAAGGGGGGAGGACACATTTCTTGATTTGCAAGCCTTTTAGAGACGTCTTTTATTTTATTTTCATCCACATTTCTTGACCAACCTTAAAGATAAGGAGATCTGAGAACTGTTACTTGTGCTGTTTATTTGAATTTTGTGAGCCTGCAATAATTTTGTATAATGTGAGAAGAGAGATTTGAAATAAAAACTTGAGTGCTTACTTTAAGGTTACAATAAACTAAAAACTGTTGGTCAGATATCAACAACTTCGACACCAACTCCTACCAGCTCTGAACAGAATAAATCATTTAAAAAAAACCTAGCATTAAACATTTGCGCTTATTATACAGAATCCTAAACAACAAAAAACAATACTGTACCGCATACATTTGTTTCCTCTATTTATATAACACCGCTAGTAAACACACTCGAAGAAATGTGTCAAATGGTAATACATTCATGAGGAATATACACTATATAAAACACAAAGGCAAATATCAAGTACTTCACCCATTACAATCTTGCATTTGTCACTGCACTCCCGCCTGTATTTTTTTTTAAAAGGCATCTCAAAAATAGTTCTAGCATCATTTTAGTTTTTCCACCAATCAAAAAACTGAGTGCTTCACTGCAATATTGCAAATATAAAAATATTGTTCATATCTGTAATGTGGGAGGTAAACAAGTATAATTGCATGTTTTCCTTTTTCTTTCCCTTGAAAACGTCGGCAGCAACAAGACGCACTTAAGAGTGGAAACTGTCTTTTCCAACTCGAGCAGCAACTCCCCACTAAGAATGCATTATTGAAGAGGCCAAAGTTTAAAACTACACTGTGGATGTGCTTATTTGGGGCTTGAAAAAACCCCAGCAGATTCTGCGATCCCTCACCCCGGCTCAGCCATCAGTCAATGGGTACCAAACAAAACTTGTTCTAGCTCATTTGTGCTGCCTCACTGATTGCAAGTCCTCGTGAGGGTTTGTTAAAACCATACGAGGGGCATGGTGAGCCGTGCTTCTTGTTTCTTCCTGTGTCGCTTTATTTTTCTTTGGCATCCATTCTTTAGCAAAGCCAACGATGCTCACGTTGCTCAAGAGATATAGAGCGGTAAATACAGAATATTGTAAATGTTATAATTACTCCTGCATGAGCGCTTTGCCTTGTGTTTTTGTGATGCCAGCCAGTATTCAAAATTGCACTGCTGCAATTTTTCTGTTATGATAATCAGCAATTTTTTTTTCAAACAAAAGATTTTTTTTATCCAATACGGAATTCGATACAAGTGGTAATCTGCTTCCTTTGTAGCCTGTAAAATCTGGTCCATGCCGGCTCAAACCAGCACAATCTCTTGTGGCCAAGCCTTCTGCTGTGACTGAAATCGAAACTATTCCGTATAGTGTTCGTGTGTGAAAAATGTGCGCGCATTTGCTGCTTTGTGTGTGGCGTCTGTGTGGTGTGTGTGTGTGTGTGTGTGTGGTGTCGGTGTGTATGCGCACCAACATTTGTGCGTGTGTTGCATGCAGAGGAAACAGAAGGAGAAAATGTGCAATGGTAGCCTACCACATTATTAAAAAAAACGAGTGATAGTGCCAATTCAGTCTCTGTCCGCATACAGATAACGAATAAATGCCGAACTCTATTAAATCGTCCTTTAGCCATTATCGCAGGGCCAATACGCCATTTTCAGAACTTATGACGGTTCCCTATTTACTTAGCTATAAATCCTTGCCATGTAACCAACAGATTTGTGACTGGTAATGATCTGCTCAGCCAGGGCTATATGAAATGATCCTGACCTCTTTCAGATCGTCAGGAATTAAATTGACCGACTTGCCCCCGGCCCCCACCATCTTTTCCCCTCTGCTATCGCCGACGTCTCCTTAGATAAAAAACTCTGAAGTTCCGAGTACTCCACTCACAGCAAGACCAAGACAAGTATTATCTCCACAAGTTTTAAAATGAAAATGTGGTAAACACGGCACCTGGGAGGAAAAAGGGAGAATGTATATCATCCAGTTACTTTGCTTTTGGCCCCAGCATGAATCCTTTCTCAGGATTTCTGTGTATTTTAAGATATTAACGTGTCATACAATTTTTAAAGTTTCACCTCACACATTAGAATTGTAAAAGGGTTTTTCATAATGCAATAATTTATCTTGTGTATATTTAACATTTTAAATTTCAGAGTCGTGGTGATATTTTGGCAAAAAAATAAATTGGAAATAAAAAAAGGAAAAAATTAAAAGGAAAGGATATATTTTCAATGGTAGTATATTTAGCCTAAATTCCTGAAGATGAATATGTTTTTAGCTAAATAACTTTTTTATAGCTTTAACATTCATTCGATGTAATTCATAAACATTTCATAATTTACATTATTTTGATGTGAACGGAAAATTAAGGAGAAGTTATGAACAGAGTCAAAGAGTTAAATGTCAAATTCTGGCATCTCTCATTTTTCTGATGTGTGCATCATGAATCAAAATAACTTGTTATTGTGTTTATTCAGGAATAGAATAGTTTGACATTAAATACAATTTTAAAATTATAATAAAAAACAACAATTACAACAATAAAACAGCAAATTCCCCAATTTAGAATATTAATGTTTATCATTGTAAAATATGAATTCTAAACCAATACATTTGTGTATGATTTTCTTTTAAGATCTGTAAATTCTACATTAATAAATATCACTTATAAATATTTTTGGATAAATGTTTAATGAAAGGGAGATTTGAAATGAATTGAGAGGATGATGACAGGATTTTGATAGAAGTCCTCACAATCTCAAACGTGACATTTCTGACAGCAAACCTTCTTCCAACTTCTGCTGAAAATGTCAGAGTCACTTTTGTTTCTTGCTAATTTGCGGGGAATATGCATTTCAATTACACATCTTGGTCCTTGATACATATGTTGCTAAGATGTGTAGTTCATGGGTCATCATTGAAATGGTAATAGGGAAATGTTCAAAAAGACAGACAACTTTATTTAGCTTTGCTTATCTGTGAATTGTCTAAATATACACACATGAAGCACATGTGAGACTAAATGTGCAAATATGCATTTGAGTATTCATCTTTGTCTTTTTTTCTTGTTTGATTTGTGCAAATGCAAAGTATTTATTTGCATTTGAGTGTGTGAGAATGCGTGCGCCTGGAGACGCTGTAACCCCTGCAAGTTGACAGCCGATTGTAAAGGTAATATATAATTAGTCAAAAGACGTTTGGTCATAGTTGAGAGTGGCTGCATATGAGTGGCAGCTGTGCAGGTGAGCGATAGGTAAGTGCGTCTCAAGTGTTAAAACGCTGTTTGCTGAATCCGTTGATGTATCATTGTTTTGATGCGGCTCTACATTTATTCAAAACAACTTAAAGTTAAAAAGAACATGTGGCATATTTTGGGCAATTAAGATCACAATTCAAGATAATTGTTTTTCTTCGTCATTACCACTTTCACAACAAATGAATCTTTTTAAAAAAAAATTAAAATTGCTGACAATGAATAAAAAAATAACATATGTGGTCTTTATCTGCTGTTTATATCTCTTGAAATCAACAGGCTGAATTGACATTCAAACAAAATAGCATCTGTAATTAACCAATTGTGAATTGTTGATAGTTAATAGATCAAAACCATAAACAAGTCAAATAGAATGAGAATGTTTTGATTACAGGCTGATATTAAATTATACTAAATATATAAGATGGGGTGAAAGGATATTTTTTTGTATGAAGCACTGCACCAAATATATTTCAGTGAATGTTTTTCAAATATCAGTTAACAATATGAGAACATGGATTCTTATTTATTTTGAGTATCTGCATTGTGCAGGTCGGCCACCCTTTGAGTTTAAAGAAAGACCAGAGAACAACGTGCAGAAATTCTGCGCGTTTGTGCGTGTGCACCTCGATGGAGGATCTATTATTGGCCTAAGTCTACACCCGGCTGGAGAACAGCTGTGGGACGGTTGGAGTGAGGAGACCAGGTTTTGGGATTTTAATTTGTGTGGGATACTACGTTTGTGTTTAGGCGGGCATGTGCGCGCGTGAGTGTAAGCTTGCGCATGTGCGTCGGTCACAATCTGGCTTTGGCTTGACACTGGTCCCATGCCCTGAGCCCACTCGCTGGCAGCCCAGCTTTGCATTAAACAGTGTTGCTTCCGCATGACTTGGTGACAATACGGTAGTTTCGGCTCTCGATGGCCGCTACGAGGGGCCCACCTCCTAACCCTTGGGGCCAGTCAGCCACCCACACTGCTGTCGTTTGGGTCCCTGATTAGCGCCTCACCTGGTTCTCCGAGGAGCTGGCTTCATCCCCCAGGAGCTCGTTGCGCACCTCATCACTGTAGGCAATACGTGACCTTTTCTGCAGGGGGAGGAGGATGAGGAAGAAGGACAAAAAAGAAGAAGAAGAGAAGGGAAAGGGAAAGCAAAAAGAGAAAACAAGTGGGGAAATATGGCTTAGTACTGTTGTTGATGCAAGAACACAACAGGCATTCCTTAAGCACGAGAGCCCCCTAATGGAACTTGGTGACAAACCGAGTCATACACATGCAGCTTGTCAGTGTGTGTGCACCTCTCTCTCTCTCTCTCTCTCTCTCTCTCTCTCTCGCTCGCTCTCTCTCTCTCTCTCTCTCTCTCTCTCTCTCTCTTTCTCTCTCTCTCTCTCTGTGTGTGTGTGTGTCACGACGACACACGTACTGAAAACAAGTATGTCTGGGTTTGTGCCCGTGCCTCCTTCCAAGGTGATCTACTGTACCTACTGCACTTGTGCCACAGATGTGATGGCAAAGACCCCCACCTTGCCCAAATATAAGTTGAAGGATAGAGAAAGAAAAAAACTCATCTTGTGCGCATGGAGAGATTGTGGAACAGGGGGACAGAGGAGAGGGCCAGGGAGATGTATTATGAGGAAGTATCACTTGTCAGCGCTAAATCTTTTCTGGGGGCTGTCACCGCTGTCATCCCAGTGCAGTAGCAGGCTCTGTGATAACACCAATGCTGAGACTCAGACAGGGAATAATTCATCACCCATTGGCGGCCCATCGGATTTGGGGTTGCCTCTCTCTCTCTCCAACACACACACACACACACACACGAATAAGAGGAAATGCCATGTCCAAAAAAAAAAAAAAGCCTAAAAAGACAAACACTCCGACACACACATTTCATACACACTTCAGAGTGTGCCACCTCCAATTGTCGAAGAGTGGGCTGCCGTTGTACCGCTTGTTTACAGACGCCCGACCCATGGAAAAACAGCCTCTTGGCATGCCCTCTAAACTAAATACACACCAGCAGCAGACACAGAAAGTGTTTACTAAGCCTCCTTCGCTTTCTCTCACTACTGCCTTGACAGGGTTTCTAGGTGGGCTGCAGGAGGTGGGTACAAATCAAAGACAAACACTAGAATAGGAATGAAAATATCCCTTTTTCTCAACACAAATTCCTTATATTTTCTATATTTACTTAGTTCTCGACTCTGAATAAATAAAACAAAGTAAGAGAATCAGTCAAGGAACACCAATTACCTGGTGGGGGCATTCTTTTCCTCAAATACAATATCCCTTTCCCAGTATCTTTCTATTATCAGTTAAAGTTTGCAGAAGCTATTGCATGGAGGGCTTTGATGCTCCCTTCAGTACGAGAAGCACAAATCCAGGTTGAAAAAGACAATTCTAACCTCATGAGTGATGATATCAAGTTTCTTGATTGAAATAAACTTTGGAACCAATCACAATCAAGCCAGTTGATTTTTTTTTATGCTTTATTTGTCTCTCCTCATAATCTGGAGCACTGAGTGGAAAGTCATGGCTGATGTGATTTGGCTGTTATTATCGTGGTGGTGAGGGCAACAGTTCTCTGGAGTAATTACTGACAAGACGGAGGGCCTGATTGACCCAGACCACAAAACCCATTAGATAAAGAGCGCTCCCAAACAATACTCAACCACGGCGACCTAAGCTCACCACAGAACGCCCACTGTGGGGAAAAGAGAAGATCGGCAGCACGGATTGCCCCGCACGCCAACACGCATTATACCGGAGCACTATGTCAAAATGTGTGTCTATTTTTGAAATTGTTTTGTGAGTGTGCCATACACTTAGTTATTAACTTTTAAGTTAGTAAAAATCTTTGCAACACTTACATGTGTGACGCAAATTCCAAACATATTTAGGAAAACTAGGTAAGTGTGATCCATAAATTTACTTTGAACTCTTTTAACTCTAACACAAATAACGTTGTTTTATGTCAAATGTATGTGACATAAAAATATCTAATATAATAATTTCTGCTTGTTTGCTTTCTGCTGAAACTCCTGCTTTGTTGAAACTGTAATTATTTGTGTATATATATATATATATATATATATATATATATATATATATATATATATATATATATATATATATATATATATATATATTGATATATATATATATTGAAAAGAAATATATATAATATATATATATAACTACAATTAAATGATCATATTGTATCCCTCTAAAATGTACAAATGTAACTTTGATGCAGTTATTTAACTTTTATGCAAATACAAAAGTGTAATGTCAGCATTATTTAATGTGAATAAGTGGTCACTGTGCTGCTGTCAGATGTTAAAAGGAATTTCCGATTTGAACAAAACCAGAAAGACAATAAGCATCAATTTGAAGGCAGCGTGTGCACTTGTACACCAGACACACACATATTTGTTGCCAGGAAAACACCCACATATTCCATTTAAGTCGAGTTTCATCTTAAAGAGCTGCAGTGCAACTTAGGGGGAAAGACGACTTCACCAGTAATTGAGACGAGGAAGCCTGGGAGAAGCATTGATTTGAATGTTGAGGCTTACGTCGCCTTCAAACCATATGCAGGGATTTTTTGGTATTTCTTAAATAGCTGTCTGTTACAGATGAATGTATGAAGCGTTTCTGCAATGAGAACAGCGTGGATAACAAAGGAAAGTATAAAGAATGGAAAATGTCATTGAAATGAAAGTGTGCCGCTACTTCCCCTGTACCTACAGTATACACTCCAGTTTTTGTATTCCCCCTCAGGAAAACAACAGATTCCTGAGTGATTACTGCCTTCCCATTTGATGTAAAACATAAACAGCTGTGCAATATTGACTGCTTAATACAGTAACAGATTTTGATTATAAGTTAGAGTGTTAAGCAAACTACCGCTACGTGACAACAGGATCACTCTTGAGGTGAGAAAAGCAGAAGTTCCATGTAACAGTATGTATGCATATAGTTACAGTATATAGAGACTGAGGTCCACATCTTAAGACGAAACCAACTAATCAGGCTTTGTAATCTAAAAAAGAATGAGCGCTTTCAGAAGATACCTTATTGCTTAGAGAAAGGAGAGAAAAAAATGAGCTTTTTATAATCCTTTTGAAAGGTCTGTCTTTTGTCACTTTTTTAATCTTGGGTGAGAATTTGCTTCTATTCCCGGAAGCACACAAGAAAAGTACAAAGGTACATCTTAACTTTATGCAAAGTGGCCTGCCTTTAAAACTCCACTCATCCCGTCAAAAGCAGCGATGGAGGTGCTGGTGTCCTGTCAAAAACACACGTTTTACCTCTGTTGACATGGATAGCAGACGAATGAAAGCGACTCTTCTTACCCATCAAAATGTAATTACATATGCATGCATAACAATTCATATCAGATATGCTAATCAGTTTGGCACGAACCTCTGAGTAGAAAATTATATTTATTTAATTATAGCAAATATATGGATATTTCGTTGTGCACAATTTCTTTCTAGTAAGTGGGCATGCTTGGGTATATTGTCCAGGAATCTTAAAAAACATCTGTTTCAAGAAACCGTATTGATGATTGGGAAACAATGACCTTTCCTAATTTCAAGCAGTCAACAATAACGGTCTTTGTAATGTTAAAGAAAAGTTCTCCCATTTCCAAAAAAAAAAGTCGCAATAATTAAAATCAAAAGAAACCGAGATTCACATGCCCTCTAACTCTCCTCCTTGCTTTTCACCCAGTGCAGCGAGTGACACAAGGACAAGCGCAAATAATTGTAGCGCCTGGAAAGCGAAAAAATGTAAACAGTTCATTAGATGAGAAATAAAAGGCGTAAAAATACCCAGGGGCAGAGTGTAATGAGGGGCCCTGAAGTTCCTCTGCAAACGCCTTTTCCCTCCACTTTCCAGAGCTTTTCCTTTTTGCCCTGCACACACGGCTGGTGGCATAGCAGGAAGAGTAATTAACCATATTCAATTTACAATACTATGTTCCATTACAGGCTTTTGCACCAGTAGGAAAACAGCTTGGCATTTCCAAAATTAAACCCAATAACTCTTATATTGCGCTCAGTGTGCTTGTCTGAAACACTGACCTGTTTATTTCCTAACCATTAGAGCTGCTCAATGAATGTGGAAACATATCAAAATGATATTTCAACAATATCTTTCAGGTGGGCATAAATACACAAATAAACTAAAAAGGTTTGACATACTTGAATATCTTGTAAAAAACTAAGAAAAAACAAAAACCAGGAATGAA
This sequence comes from Clinocottus analis, assembly GCF_023055335.1. Classification (NCBI taxonomy): domain Eukaryota; kingdom Metazoa; phylum Chordata; class Actinopteri; order Perciformes; family Cottidae; genus Clinocottus; species Clinocottus analis. The sequence continues at coordinate 5,694,787 of NW_027175920.1, read as the reverse complement.
ATGACAATAAAGTTGAGTCCTAAAATGTTTTTATGTTCACAAGAATGTGTACTAAGCACAAAGGTTATCGATATCACTTCCTTTTACCCCCTGCTGTGATATTTTCCCATGTGATGTGTGGACCAGTACCAGCGGGTCCCACTCTGGTTCCCCCCACAAGTGGGGGCAGAGGTGGACCGATGCGGCATGGCGTTAAAAGGAAGCGGAGACCTTTAAGCAGGCACAAGTATCACAACAGCATCTTAAATAATGCATCTCTGCTTGGCAGGGGGCTTAACACACACACACACACACACACACACACACGGCACAAAGGAAAAACACACACACAAATTGTTGTTCGGTGTCTTTCACTCTCCTTTAACACAAACAAATTGGGAGAGGTTGTTCAATTAAGTAAGTGCTCTTTTTAAATGCATTTGATATATTATCAGACAAAGGCAAGTAGCGACAATTGGGATTGTCACAGGAGGGTGTCATTTGTGCCTTTGTTTTATTGTGGTCTTTGGTGCTATCGAATCCCCCACTTCTGACTGTTGTGTGTCTTTGTGCGAGTTCACATGCGTGCACGGGGTCCACTGCGTGCACGGCGGAGGCTTTCTACGAGCCTTTGCATCCCGGGGAAACCTCCTTTAGAGAGCGTACGCGCACAACATATGTGAGCGGTAGCCTGGTGTGTGTTCTCTCCCCTAATAGAAGTGCAGCAGTGGTAGAGAAGCCAGCGCCTTAGATAACAGCATGGGGCCTCTCATTAGCTCACAGGTTGGTGCTTTGGTGGCGTCTACGCACACAGCATTGTGTTCCACTGCCATGAAAAACCTGAAGGAGTCTCCGAGAAGCGGTTGTCGAAAAACACAAATAAAAAAGGGAACGATCAACCGAGACGAGGTAATAAATGAGCCTGCGACATATCTAAACATGTATGAGGTGACGAGACGTCTTTTAGGGTGACAGAGTGTACCTGCTTTAAAAAGATCGTATGTCACTAAAAATAACTGACATTGTCAGTGACAATTGTAAAAAAAAAAAAAAAAAATGTTATTAGTTATTATTTATTCATTTTTAAGTATGCAAATTGCTAATTGACATTATCACAGAATCTATAGAAATCATTTAATATTACACAACAAGTAAACAAGATTTGATCTGAGGGATAAATACCTCGCCGTGTGCGAGTGAAAGAGTGCACTATTCTGATGGGGCCCTTTCATGCTTGTACCTCTGTGATACCGGTGGTGTATTTCCCTGTCAAAGTCATTTCTATTGCTAAGTACAGCTGAGATCAGTCAATAAGCCTAACGACTGTACCCACAAAGCAAGAGGCCGAGAGGCGGCAAGAGAAGAGGGGTGGGGGGGAGGATTGCAAGTGAACTCCAAACAAAAGAGCAAATTCAAGGAGGGCTTTGATTGAAGAAGCGCCATATACTTTTTGAAGGCCGAGGGATCATCTCTCAATGGTTATTTCTTTAAGGCATGAGGGCCCGATTAAACCCAATATTAAAATATGGAAGCTCTTCTAATGAAAAATCAAAGGCCCCGTTTCCCCTTCCACACCCCCATCCTTCCATCTCCTCTTCCCTCCGTCTCCCGTGTTCTCTCAGGTTTTCTCTCTTAGCCCATGGTTGTGTAGGAGAGGACGGAAAGAAAGACCGAAAGGAAGTATGAAGAGAAAGAAAGAAAGAAGAGAGCAAGAGATGGAAAGAGAGAAAATGGGGAAAGAGGGAGGGTTATAGAGATGAGGGACCTAGGTGCTGGTGGTGCAAAACAGAGACAGACAGCATTGGTTGGAGGAGTAAATCAATAGAGCAGAGCCGTCGGGGAGGCGGGCAGCCAGGGCAAGGAGAGAGGAGAGGAGAGGGGGAACCAGCACAGGGGCTCGAGCTCCGATCACAACGCTGGCTTCTGGCGTGCAGTGGGGAATAAAGTGGGCCTCCCCGGGTCAGCACCAGAGAAAAAGGTGAGATTAGAGGAAAGTGGAGGAGGGATTTTCACAGAGTGAAGGTGGGAGGGGTGGGAGAGGTGGGTGTTGGAGGATGACGAGGAGAGAGAAAGTGTGTGTGGAGGAGGAAGGGGGGTGTTCGGAGATGTGCAATGCAGGATACCTGGCAAGCCAGGGACCAACCGGCCCATTAGCCTGTGGCTACCTACATATGGTTCACTGAACCCTCTGCTGAGAAGAGCTCCTCTCCTATCAGTCTTCCCATCTTTTTTAAAGAAAGAAATACCTTCACTTTTAACCCTTTCTCTGCTTTGGAAAGAGGTTCACTTCTGACCTCGATTTATGATTCATTTTTGTTTGATGTCTATTCTTGGAGTGTTATCTAAAATTGAAAAATGTAATAAAAAAAATGAAAAAAACCTAGACACAAAGGGAGAGGAGTCGGGCCTGCTGAGCATGTGCGTGTCCGTCAGTGGACACGCACAGAAGACTATCTCCTTCAGTGCTTTGCTTTTACTTGTAATGTGACCATTGTTGGCGCTGAATAGCTTGATCATTAGCATAAGAATACAGCAGCACATATAGGGACTTAGCCAGATCATTATCTCTATATATTTATGTATACTTTGTTATTTCAGTAGCCAGAACACATTCAAATGCTGATGAGGCCAGTAAGGCCCCCTTCCAAAGCCCTTCCAACATGTGCCCTCCTGAACTTTCCAATACACTTACTAGTTTCCAGGGAGTCTGCAGGTTTTGTACTGGAATTTACAAAAGTAGTTACAAAAATTTGGAGGGGAAATTGCCAACTGCAGGCTACAGAGAAGACTTGTTTACACATCTGACGTAGAATAAAAAAACTAAAGTATACAGAAAAGAACATGCTATATTCATCACAGGAATAAGTAAGTTAAGTAATTCACAAAAAACAAACATCTGCAGTTTATTATTCAAAAGAAAGAGTAGCAGAATATTTTTTTTTTTAAAATGAAGTAAAAAGTGCACAAATCACATTAATTTAATGAGCTATTTAAAATGATTGTTTTCTGAAATGGGCAAAAGATTTTTTTTCATACTTAATAAGATTCTTGGCCATTTGGTACAAGCACTTAAAGCAGGGAATGTTTTATGTGAAACAGATCACTTCTGAATATAAACGTACAAAGACAGAATGTACAAAAAGTTTCACAATGCAGAACAAACAAGTGCTCTATGGTAATGATGGGAACAAAAATAAAGAGTTTAGTCTCACTGCAGGAGCAGGCTGATGCTCTAATGGTGGCCAACCTCTGGGATAATTGAAAAAGAAACCCTAATTCATCTTCCACAATGTAATTCTGATCAAGGCCACAGCCAGATTCCACTGCAGGCTTCAAAAACACCAGAAAAAAAGGCAAAATTGTTGGTCGCTGAGAGCAAAAACACGTTCCCTTTCTTTGTGACACGCTCCCTCATTAGAAACACTTAGGATGAGAGCTAGGAACTAAGTTTAATTGTGTGTCCGCATGTGTGTGTGAGCATGAGGTTAAAGCATTTGTAAACATGAAGCTTTAACTATAAAGAACCGCCAGTAAAGATGCAATGTAAAGAGTTCTTCCTCTATTCACCCCTTTCCTCCCACTCGTCTTCTCCCAGGCTTACTTATTAAAAAGCAAATGCCACTGCCTAAAATACAGAGGAAAAACACAGACCCAATGATTCATAATATATTTCATAAATACTTCATGAATGCCTTCACCATACTTAAGCCAGTCTGGCAAAAAAAGAAAACAGTGTCACCTATTCTAGTACCCGCTTGTCAGCACATCACTGGGGAGTGGGTGTCACATGTCACTTCTGGTTTACAGTACTGCGTGGGACAGGCTCGGTGCAAGGAAATCGGGGGTAGGACAGAAAGAAGAACAGAGGGAAAAGTGATGGGGAGGTGGAACGGGGTGTAAAAAGAGGGAGCAGAGGAAGGAGGAGGATGGGGGTGTTATCACATCATCGCCCCATGTCTTTATATTTTCCCCCTTATTATCTTTGGCCCCCACTCACTCCAGTCACTCAATCACACAAGCCCTGAGGACAGCGAGGGGACCTAGGAGGGCCTTTGCTTCATGGCAGACTCTGCCAGACGAGCGTCTGAAAGCTATACTGATCGCTGTCAGTGTGTGTGGAAGTACGGCGACTTTGGAGGGGCCAGGAGAGATAAGCGAGAGAGGAAGCGATCGCGTGCAAGGATAACGGCCGAATTTGCACACTTCCAAACAAAACCTGTGCTCCAGGCATAATGCAGATACCTCACCCATACAGACAAGTGTTAACATAAAGAGATGGAGAGGGAGTTGAGGGTGATCTGCTTACAAATGATATGCTATGTGATTTCTGCGAGGCGACTACTGACAAGAACTCATCCTGTTAATGACCATGAAACTCATAAGGATGACAGTAAAGCAAATGTCCTCAAAATGTATTCTCACTCCTCCATCTGGGACACTTATCATATTCATGAAATTGGTTTTCTAACACATTATATTTGAGAAGATTTTTCACTCTGATTTCTCTAAAGTCTAAAATCAGGTCTGGTCAAAATAAGGGTAAAACTTGTGCTTTTGCAGAATGGTTTTAGTCCCAATATTTTTTTTTAGTGGTCATTAATAGTAGTAATAACCACTTTAAATTGTTATATTTGAGAGTACATGTTTGTAGTAGCAGTGGAAAATGGAGTAAAGATGTTGTATATCACTATTGAGGCTCATCACATGATTGACGGCATGTGCTATTCAAGTCATGGAGTGACCACCCGGACTTTGCCAAAAGGGCCATTTTCAGCTTGAAAGACATGTCAATCAACCATCAATAAAACTGGTTAATTGATGCAATACATGTGTTTTAATCACTAAAAAAACTTGTTTTTTTTAAAAGAACCGGAGTAGTCCTGCACATTGGGATATTCTGGTTTGTGTCTCACTCTTTTCTGAACGTGAACACAGAACTTTTGGACAATACATCCTTTTGTCCTTATTGTGCCACTGTCCTTCAACCCAGATTTGACCCGCTGCTGCCATTACACCATCAAACTCGTGAAAAATGGTTTCAACATGAGTGACAAAAGGCTAATCCACAAATGAATCCCATCTTCGTGTCCATAAAGACGACATGGAAAAGCCTCCAATGGCACAAATCCACAAAGGGCTTGAGGAAGACATACTGCGCACAACAACTTCCCAATGAAAGCCATAATTCGTAAGTAGGGAAGAAGATCTATTTGTTTACATCTTAAATCTGCACTCAGAGGAAATATATGGGGAAAATCCGTCAATTGGCGGAGTCCTTTTAAAACTAGTTACGAGTGATTAGAATGTGGTGTCATTGATGGGTTGTTAAGCAATAAACCATGAAAAGAGTCAATCTGCCTTCACTCTTCTCTGTTGAATAAGAACAAGTAAGCCATGGCAACCTAAGGCGATTTAAAGTGTCTAACATCCAACTAATGTTGGTCTGTCAAGTTGTCTGCTTGGAGGAGTCACCAGAACGAGGACAGGGGGCAAACAGCTAGAGCCCTTCAAGATGGATTACAACAATGCTAATTTATTTAACACGACGAGTGCGCTTCGAGTGTGGGAAGTACAGTGCTCCTAAAATCTCCCATCAAAACCTAAATCACAACATAATTATCAGCATCTGGTTTAAAAAAAATAATTTAATAAATAGCATTGATTCCAGAGCTTCTTCAAGCAAACACAGAACTTTTTGATCAATTACTTTGCAAACTCTTCTTTCCGTGTTTGTGCCAAACTTTAGTTTAAGGCTGCTATCACAACCTTGAATTGTCCGTGACCACTAATTAAAATTGTCCATAAAATTCATACAGTAACTAAACGAAGAGCAGCCTCATCTTCATCCGTTTGGTTATATTTGGGGTGTATTCTCTAAATACAGAACAAGGTATCAGTATGCTTCGAGTGAATTAGGTAGAGTACAACCCAGAACACAAAGCATGCACATAGGCCCAATACCTTATACCTTTTATGGCATTTCAAGAACCCTGCAAAGATGTTAATTAATTGCAAATGATGAGCGGATCGTGGATGACCTTCAGATGCAGAGGCAACAAATAGCTCTGGGGTTTGGAAACAGGAAAAGAGGCTTATGGAAAACTTCTGATTGCTAAATTTAAAGATGAAGCCTGAGCTGTGTTTTGTAAAGTCAAGAGTCATTCATTAGTTCTTCTACGACAAAACAATTTATTCTGATCGAATATAAGGGAACCAAATACAAACCACGAGTTATATGTCTTGGCCTTGTTTGAGGCTTATTCACATTTGACACGCAATAAATACCATCATGAAATTATATGATCTTAATTGTAATAACTCATAGAGTCAAATAAATTCTCCTCCTATACAAGTTGCTCTTAAGAAGGTCCAATGTATCAATTCAATAAATGCAGCACTCAATGTTTTGTGCCAATTGAAAGCTAAATCATCTTTAGAAGGTCACAATTAAAATCATATATCCAATTGCACAGAATACAGCGTTTTATTTGCATTCACCTCCGTGTACCTGGCAAATAAACTGTTCAATAATCCAAGGTTGACTGAGGCTTTGGAAATGCATTAATTATGCCCCTGGGCAGACATTAGGAGGCATTCCATCGAAAGATTTGTAATAAAGGAAAAGACAGTCCAGACATCACACTTGACCATGACTGTGACTCAAAACAATCAGAAATGTGGAAAAGATAGTTGTATCCTTGTGGCAGTTGCTAAATGACTCAATATCAGAAAACACAAACATCAACTATTTCAATATCTATAATGGAATAATTTAAGCTTGGGAAGGAAAGAGAAAATCATTCCATTGTGACTTCAACTCTTTCTTATAAAAAGAGGAGCACAGAAGGTTACAGAAAGTTGGCCTCATCATATTTTTCCTATCTTGTAATAACTTGCATACCTCTTATACATACTGGGTAGTGATATGTATTTTCAAAAGATGTTTGATTAATGACACGGTGGTACTTTATGGAGTACAATACAGTATATAATGACTAAACAACAATACCTTTCTATTCAGCCAGAATTGAGGTTGATCCAACTAAATTAATTGCTCTAAAGAATCACCCACAGCAACATATTGAATCTCATTGCATTAACACAACTGCCTTGACCATCACTGACACTCATATCCTCTTAATGACAGAAAAATGTGACGTGTTCAACAATAAAACTTGTTAGAGCTTTATATTTAATGACTACCAATTAACCTTTATCAGAGTCAAGGCTCCTTGAACACAAAGCCTTGAACATTTAGACTATAAGTGTGTTTGCTATCGGATAATAAAGACAACATTTAACTCACCACTTTTAACACAACTGAGAGAGGGGAGATATTAGCAGCAACGCGTAAAGTCAGAAAGATTAATTGGGAGAGCATATGGGAGAGTTACAGTATGAAATGTTTACAATATAATATAAAAAGACATTCCACTTTCCTACAAGGAGATACTATTTTATTAAAATTGTGTTTACATAATTAACTTTCAGAGCTTGACTATGCATAGACAAACTAAATAAAATATACAAAGTTAACTCCTATAATGCACTTTGTATTAAATGGGCTTACACTGCAAGGGCACTTTTGGTTACATTATTTTCAATCTCCTTTACAAAGCATAAAGGATGATGTCAGGCATAGTAATAAGTGGAAGGATTTATCATAGAAAGGCCACTCATACATCAGAAAGGCAAAGTAATTGGGAAATGTGGCCAATATTGTGCTTGTCTTGTATCTTTAGTCGTAGAAAATTCTTAGAGCAATACCGCCATCTGCTGCAAAAAGAGAGTAACAACCACGGCGGCTAGCACAAGCATGCTGATGGCTCAACGTTAAAAAAAAGTCACACAATATAAAAGAGGCCCTTCAAAAAAATGACTATTGATTTAATGGTTTAACTTTAGTAGTATTCAAGAGTGCTATGACTTGTAGCTTTGCTGTGCTTGTAACTAATGTAGAGTGAATAAAGAGATGCACCTTCTATATTTGTGAACTTCACAAGCTAAAAGGTCGGACACAGTTCTTTTAATTCCGGCTTTATCGATAATCGTGTCATCCATTAAAACAAACTGTTAACTTTAGGTTCACTGAAATCTATGCTAGACGAAAATGTGTTGGTATATATTAAACATATTCGAGCCCAGACCTCACAAAACAACATGGGACACCTTTGAAAATGTCAGGAAAGGAAGGGCTTTGATATAATAAAAAAAAAAAAGAAATGCATCCTGACAACAGTTTCCAGGGCTGACAAAAGTACCTCTAAATCTCTGCGCCAATATTGCATTATGACAGCTTATGGCTGACACCTCATTATGCCCATGTCAGAGGCGTCACACATTTACAATTAGCACGGTACATCATTTGAGTCACATCCTCAAAAGTGGATTGTGTTTTGTGAGACACAGCAGACGTCTGTAGACCGCCCACCTTCCCTACTGTGATGGACCAAGTGCAGCCCTTTGAGGATGCTGGCTCTGTTTACCCGATAGATTTCATTAAATTAAGCTTACCTCTTCTTTGCCTGATCAAAGCCACTGCTAAGAGCCATGCCACCCTGCTTCCCCTGACCAGAACAAGCCGACTCCATCAAATAGGATTTTCATTGTTCTCAATTTTTTTTCACACTCTGTCTTTTCTTTTTTTTTCAGGTCAGGCTGGCATCCCCTTTAGGTACTGCATTCCCCGTTTGTCACGACCCAGAACCTTTAAGACCCCCACTGTCCCCTCTATTATCGCAATGAAGCTGTCAACCAAGCCAACAAAGCTACATCTCATATATACACCTTTGGGATGCCTGTTTGATAAGTTGTCTTCCTGGATGAAATGGCTGGGTTACTAGGGTCGACTCTGGCCCTGTCTGGAAAGGAGCAGGAATGAGGTCTCAAGCTGGCACACCGGTGGTAGGAAGACTTCAAACCACGGGTGAATGGGAGGATGAGAGAGCAGGTTAAGGGGGGAGACACCCGTGGGAGACCAGCAGGGGGTGGGGTCGGGGGGAGATTGGGTAGTGAGGGAGTGGAAAGGCCTTGATATCCACGGAAAGCACAACAAAGCCGGAGCTTTTTACATTAAAAAGAAAGGAGATTGCCTTTTTTCCACTAGACGCCTTTCGAGCCGAGTGTCATGTCTTCCCTAGGCCTGCAGGAAGTGAGAGGCCGAGCTCAGCTATAGCATTTGGCACATCTGAGGCACATCTGAGGGGGCTAAAGTTCTCGCCCTCTGAACACTTGCATCAGATTTATGGGAGACCAGAAATACTAGATGTTACCGTGTGAGGTGGGTGATCCTGGTTTAAATGCACACTGATCTGACCACGCCACACACAGAGGTGTAAAAGTGAAGATGACTCTGTTGAGGGGAGTCACAGTTACAAGCAGAGAAATAGTCTTTTATTCTTTAACCACTAGGACTAACCGCTACCTTCTGCTTGTATTTCAGTATCTTGAGCCTTGACACATAAGTATGCAGTGAAGAAGTAGGAATATACACATTATGGTTTATAAAGTGGATGGAGGAAATTCGTACTTTCCTGGTTAAAGAAAACAAATGTCCCTATGTGAGAACCTAAGTCAGGCATACAAATGCAAGTAATGGGAAAAATTTGCACCAATATCAGCCTCAGTGGGCGTCAACTGCTTGATGATTAAGCATGGCAAGTGTGGGGAGAAGAAAAGTTAAAGATTAATCATCAGCCAATTAAATGCCCGTGGCGAGGAAAGTAAACTGCCTTGGCACAGAGATCTCCTCCTGTGATCTCAGTTAGCACATCCCTGTGGTGTTCTCGCAGATCACTGGCACAAGATATCTCCATCCAAATGGATTGTTTATGCATGTTTACTTGTTTGTTCGGCAATGATGAGTGGTGGATTTGGGGGAAAATGTATATAGTTGTTTGTATCATATTTGTTATGTTGTGATGAATGATAGAGGGTGTCAAGCAGGTGTCTGAGATAATGATTAGAGTGAAATTGTTATTTGTTTTGTTTGTCAGTGGCCGGTCGACGCATGGGCGGTGGTAGAAGAAGATATTAAATCATATGCATGAGAACTATGTCATAGTTGTTTTTGATAAGAACGTACACAATATCCAGTTTTTTCAATGATAATTCAGTATTTATTTTTCCAACCTGTACTAAGGTTGTGGATCTTTTTCACATTTGATTCGTGGAAGGACTCGTCTGCTCTCAAGCTCAAGGTCGGTTGCATTTACACTACGGGTTTATTATCGTGTTGTGAGCAAAACAAAACTGACAACAGAAAACAATAACAGAAAAAAATAAAGATACCATTAAATATGCATGTTTTTGAAGGTAAAGACAAACAATGAACTAACGATGCTTTTGCAACTGAGGATAAGAAGAAGAGTTACAAAAGATTATAACAAATACCAGGAGCATATTCAATAATTACTCATTTCCATCACATTATTGATTAAGTAAAATGCCTTGAGCAATGTTTGTAGCCAACAATGTGAACTAAAAGCAATGCACCTACAAGACTGGACTATTTATTACACGTTGACTGAGGCTGGAGATCAAGTCAAGACACACAGTGATTTATGAATTACTAAACAAGGCCAGATTCTGCAGCAACAACCCAGACACGTACAACCTGTTCTCAATAGGCAACACTTGCAAGTTCAAATACAAACTTGGAATTAACCTCGGTGGATGCACCACTGAGCTTCAGCGTAGGACGGTTTGTGTATGTGAGAGAGAGAGAGAGAGAGAGGGAGTTTGGCTGAGTGAGGAAACATTGAACGTGCATGAAAACCACAAGGGATTTAAAAAGGTGACTGCAGTATGTCTTATACATAAAAAGTATGTTGCCATACACATGCACATTTTAAAAAGCCACACTTTGAAAGAGAATTTTGTAAATGCTGATGATGTGCTTTTTTATTTGTAATATTCAAGTAACCATAAAGAAGTACTTACAAAGTCTTTCTCAAGCTTCTCTATCTCCTGCTTGTAGCTCTTCAGCCTGCCGTTGAACATGGCTCGGCTCTGGATGGGGATCTCTCGCACCTCCAGGTCCATCTGCTCCAGCTGAAACCAGGAGTTAATTTAGTGCATTTAACACCTCAATTTATATTCACATCTAAAAATATACTTGGACGATAACACATCACAAAATTAGCAGGTTAGCCAATTAAAGCCTTTCTATCCTCTAATGGCCATGATCTTACCATTAATACATTTCTGTTATTGTTACTGTTCTAAATCTCACAAAAGTTTAGCTTTTGCAGTCTATGACAAAAACCTGCTAAAGATAGAAATTGTGACAAATCTTAAACTTTCTGAAATGAGGAACTTCAGCGGCATTAACTTTATTATGTTCCATGTTGATTGTAAGAAGAAAATGCCTCCCGCTCACGTCACTCCGCTGTGATAAAAGTCACGAAGGAGGAAGGCTGTTCCGTAAATAAATACACAATCAAATATGAGAGCGCCCCTTCATTGCGGCGACATGCACAGGCCCAACAATGTCGTAGGGAATGAAGTAAAAGTACATTTGATGCATGGCTAGACAGGTCTCTCTGTGGCGGATTTGGAGGAAACTAATCACTGTGACATAACAAGACAACTGCAACAACAATTTGTCTCTGTCAGGTGACTTTGCTCATTTTTAAACAGCAACATGAAGACTCCCACCTCAAGATAATGGCTTGAAATGTGTCATAGGGGTGTCACTTAAAAGCAGATTACTGGAAAGTAATCATGTGAGGAGGAAGCCTCCTTTCCGCCATGTGAAGTGTGTGGGTGTGTGTGTGTGTGTCTGTGTGTATTCGTGTGTGTGTGTGTCTGCATGTCATGTCACCAGGATAATACAGGTGCTGTTGTCTGGTGCCAGTGAAAATTGTCCCCTCCCTCTTTCCACAAATTCATTATTTAGGAAATGGGAAGAGGAGAAAATTACTGATCAAAGACATACCAACTCTCTGACTTCTTCAAGCTGTTTGTCGACATTTAGAACCAGCTGTGTCTTCTCCTCTGAAAGAGAAAAAAACAGCAACATATTGATCAGCCGACAGAAGAACAGCGCTTCATGACAACAACCTAACTCCCCCGCAACGGGGGAAGAGAGGGGGAGAGAGAAAGAAAGACTGGGAGAAAACAACACACGAGGACACATTTGAAGATATATTTACACATTCTCTCCACACGACGAGCCAACATTTGATGTCTCTTAGTTATTGGCGTCTATGGGGCCTTTGTTGGTTCCTGTTGAGGAGCAGTGAGACACCTCGTGCCAACTCAAAGGGAAGGGAGGTGTCAGCTTTGCTCACTTGCCAGAAGTATGAGTCCCACTCAGAATGACTAACGCACCGTTCTGCACCTCACCCCGTGGCTGCTCTTCCACATTACCCATTGAAACTCATTACGACTTGCAAGAGTGCCAAAGAAGCACGTAAACTACAGTGCATCCCATCGTTATTTAAGGCAGAAACACTTCCACTTAAGTTCGGCAAATATAAGAAGTGGTCTTTGATCCGAAATTAGAGCTTTGCCACGAGAGTGAACCCATATTAAATGTAGAAGTCTGGCCTGGTATTTCAGCAATCAAGCATCATTAAATGTGTGAACCAAGCATCATTCACACAAATACCTTCATAGAGAGAGAAAAGAAGAGAACATTTTTAAAATGTTGAAATAAATTAAACATGTTTGAATAACTATATTTTAGGTATATTCAGATAATTAGTCATCGTTAAAGCCATATACCAAGAATAAAATATTAAATGTTGACAGGTTAAAAACTCTCAAATGTTTGAAATTGTTTGCGTTGAATCATATAAAATGGAATTTTTCACAGAAGGCATTTTGAAGCAATGGCTCTGGAACCAGTAAATTATGACCATTGTGTCCCAAATTCATATACATACATACATACATACATACATACATACATACACAAAACTGCTTTAGTGGTTAGTAAACAAAAAATACATTGAAAACACAGCAAACTGCAACATTAGAATGTCACTGCTAGTGAAAGCTTACAAAGCTAAAGATAAGATGTACTGTATTACTTTTAACTCCAGCTGTGAGCACGTCATCAGAATAGTGTCTATTGACAGCACACACAAAATAGTCAAACTTTACAATGTATATTGTGTGGTTCAAATGTACTTTATTGTGTCACTTTCACAGTGTAAAAGCCTGCTTATGCTTACTACAATATTCTATTTAAGGAATTCTTTCAAATTAACTCCATTTCAGATATGTGGTCTACACTTCTTCAGAGCAGATCACAGGGCTATTAGTTGTTGGACTGCAATATTGTCCAAAGAAATCTAAGTCCAAAGGCACCATGGGCCAACATCAACTTTTGCCAGTCCTCAAATTCATTTTTAAAACCTGTGTCCAACCTCACAACGTACACAGTAAACAGCCAGAGGCTGAAAGGTGAGAAGGAGCTCTCTTGCTCTCTTCAAACTCTGGAGAGATGTGAAATATATATATGGATATTTACAGATGAGAAGTTTCGTACACAGAAGCAAGGCAAACAAAGAAGAAGTAGGCAAATATATATATATATATATATATATATATATATATATATATATATATATATATATATATATATATATATATATATATATAAATAACATAGTCCTTGAACCTTAGTTTTAGGAGGATGGCAACAAATAAATATATAAAAACACATTAATTTGATTGTTACAGAAATGAAGACAGTCAGAGCATTCTTTCCACACGCCCTGTCCATTATCAGCAAATGTGCACATGTGAAATGGAGAGATACAACAACAGCAATGACAAAAGCCTTTTGTCTGCAGTTATATTAATGTATTAAATGGAGGGCTGTCAAAACCATGGCACAAATTCAGCCACTTCAGGAAGAAGAGCCAGAGGGACTTAAGTAAGGAAAGAAGAAAACCCGTAATGAGACGGAAGGGAATTGAAATTAAACTGTAAACTATTCTGTTAGTGGCAGAAGACATTGAATAACTACTTATGGTTCTAATGTGTTTCCTGGCTTTGTGCATATTCATATGGGCTTACTCTGACACAGTCAACAGATGGCGGGAGGACGCAATGTGGAATTACACTGTGGAATGGGCTGCCATGAATCTTCAAAGATGCCAATTCTAAACCAGAAATACTCAGTTGGGCGAGGTTTCGTGAGAGGCAGGGCCCTTTGAAAAGCCAATGAGCAAGTCTGAGATAACTGTTCAAAGTAGGGTTTGGACTGGAGTTTTTACCAGTCAAAACTGAAAACAATCTACATGCAATAGTCAGCTGTGTAAAATACAATTTTGCCAGGGTCACTGCATACATTTACAGTAGTTCATTATATAATATCTATGATTGGCTTGATGATTATATCTTGTTGGCGTTCCATGTTTTGAAAATAAGATCTGCTGTACAGTGTATTTAACATTACAAAAACTGATGTTTAGATTAGGAGATGCGGAAAGGCTCTCTTTCTTCATTTTTATTTTGTACAAATTTTCAAAAGTGCAAACTTTATTACTATTTTACTCCCACTACCAACTGTTTGCACACTGGCACAATGGTTGCTTAGAGATAATGTATGTTATAATGGCCCAATAGATGTAGCAGGGGAGAAAAAGAGCAACGTGTTTCAATGTGAGAATATAGTGTCTGGGTAGAAATAGGCCTTGACAGCATGATACTTGTCCAACAATGTAAGATAATTACTATACTACTACTATATAAGATACTATACTACTACTTGTCTCTAACACTCTTTAGTTGGCATTTGTGACCTAAATATTAAAAGGATGTTCGATAGATGAACAAGAAATAAACTATATAATAAAATAAAACATTCTATGTGGGACATTTTCCCTTTAATAATGTATACATCTATTTATCTTTAATGCAGATTGTTGACCTCTGCTGTATGTAATATACTTATATTTGTCTTAATCTACTGGGTAACAAAAAGTTGTCAATAAAAGCTACTATGCAAGATATGTTACGCCCAGACCTGGGTAGTTTTGTGTTCAATGTTTGTTGTGTTGGCTGTCACTCACTCTGTCTCTCGTTTCAGACTCCTCCCCCCTCGTGTGTCAGCCTCATGTGTGATTGCAAGCCCCGCCCTCATTGTTTCCACCTGTGTCTCGTTCCCTTGTGTATTTAGTCTGTGTCTACCCTCTGTCTTGTGCCAGTGTATCATTTGATGGTACGAACGTCTAGAGTAAAGACTCTGTTTTTTGCAACCAACAACCTGGTCTCTCGTGTCTGCTTTTGGGTCCAACCTCCCGTGGTCCTGGTCTTCCTAACAAGATATATGTTGCATTGGTAGTGAACATGAACTTGTCCAATAACGCAAATAATATACCATCCGAAATATTTGGGACAGCTAGTAAGAAAAATTATGTTTCAGTGTGAACATGCCGTTTCTGAGCCGACATTAGGACTGGCCATCTGACTACAGGACCTAAATGGCTGCTTCTGTGTAATCCATGCGGAGAATACAGTAGAAACATCTTCTATTCAAGCAAATACAACAAAAAGGACGCAACTAATTTTGACTTGACTCCCATTTGAACACTTAAATAGTCATTTGGCTGACAAAGTGTTTAGTAATGTAATTTATCCATCCACCTATCTCATTTTTTGACACGCACAGACGTAAGTAACTTATTCTATCCTCTGTTCTGCAGAGGGCGAGCCATTGCAAAAATATCACATGGACAGACTCGATCCCTTATTAACAATTTACCAATTCACCTGACCCACGTGTCTCTGGAGTGTTGAACCACAAGAACAACATGTCACATACACATAAGTTGGACATCCAAACACACATCTGAGCTCTTCTTATAAGATGACGAACAGCACTCAGTACTAAATGTTTCATAATGTTTTCATGAATGTCAATTTAATTCTGAAAGAAGAAAGAAAGATGCTATGGTGTCATGGTGATTCAAAAACTTAGTTCCCCAGTATGTTTATTCATTTAAAAAAAAAACACTGTTTTCATCATCAAAATCAGGTTAGACATCACTGACTCACTCACCTGTGAAAATTCACAGGTGAGTCAGTTGATTGTATATTTGAAATACCATTTACTGACTAGAAAACAAGAGAACAAATGTTGGTGTCCTCTTAACACAACCACTGTAGCAGCAATAAACAAGCAAGGCATTCATGCGTCAACTACCGGAAACATAATATTGTATTTGCCACTAAGCCCAGAGGTACACCTTCATATATTGACTAAATCCATTAAGGACATGCCAAGCCATTAAGCCAACCAGGAAAGCGTGATGCATCCTTTTAAATAAGCGTTTCACCTGTGTGCCTAAAATCTTTTATACGAAGAAAATATGGTAATCTGATTGAATAACACAAGTCCGGTAAGCTACTCCAATTTACCGTTAGCTAACCTTCTCAGCTGATAAATGCCAGCTAACTAACTGATAGCTAGCTCCAGCTCAGCCATTCGAGCTAATATATTAAACTAAGTTTTACTATCTTACCTCCACTTAGTTTGGGGATTCTGCCAATTTTGTTAGTTACTTCTGCTGTGAGGGTTCCAAAGTCCTGCTCATAGGCTTCAAAGTCTGAAGACATTTTGAGGTTTAGGTATAAAACAGGTGGCTTTCTGGTTTACAGTTGACGTTAGCTCAAGATAATAATAACAAGTCCCGAATGGAGTCCTTTCTTTGTGTCACAGTAAAACAGACTCGGTTAGAAACATTGCTTTATTTTTTTATTTTCCGCCATTAAAAGTCAATCAGCTAGTGAATAAAATAAATGTCAATTCACTGTAATTTTGCTGAATGTGAAGTAATTGTCCCAGAGTATTTTTGTGAGTTATTTGACGGTTGAGTGAAAAATTATTTAGATAACAAATAATCGCCCACAAGGGGCTGCGGGTAATAGTTTCCGAGACACCATAAGAAAGGTTCCTCTCTGTACACACAAGAAATTGAAGAAAAAAATCAAGGAAGTGCCAGGTTGGTAATTTAAAGTGACAGTTTTTCTCTCCCTCCGCACAAAATGTAAATATACGTGTCTCACTAAACAATTGCTGTATCTTTAAAACGCATTATCATCCGTGTTTCCACGGTGCGCCTTGCGGTAGTTATCCAGTCGTTAGTCTTGTCAAGCTGGCTAACAAGCTAGCTAGCCAGCTAGCTAACTATCGCTAAAGATGTGCACCTAGTGAGTTAATGAAGAAGTTACACCCCTGGGTGCTTCACTGTATCATATGATGCATGTATAATGAGCTAGTTACGTGTTCAAGTTATTGTTAGATAACTGACCGATAATATAATTGCAATACGACAGTGACGATCAAGTGTTTACAGTCAGCGTAGCGTTGCGAATAAAATCTTCCCGTAAAAATAAGAGTGTGAGTAACATAGCATACATTCTTACTCTTGTTTATGCCCATGCGATCTGAGTACGTATTGGAAATATGTTCAGTTCAACAACGACAGTACAGTCGCCAAAATGTTCAATCAAAACATCGAATAGAATACGGAATATAATAACCTCCATTAAAGTATGATCTATAGCAGGGCTGATATATCTAACTGTGTTAGTTTAGGTGTGTGCTTAATACATTGTCAACTTGATGTAGCTCTACTTAAACTCATGTAACACCAGCATGCTCACTTGATTGTTTTTAAATGTCTTTCTCTTAGATGGGGAATTTCAGTCTGTCACAAGGATAGTGTGCTCTGAAGATTGGCAGGAGAGGATGCTGCTCTTTGCCAGGGCAAGAAACAATGGGAAAAGGAGAGCCCCAGTGACCCAATACCAGGCCAGTTGCTGGGTACTCAGAAGACGAGAAAAAATATGTGCATCATCTGCACAGCTGACTTTTCAAAATAGCTGAGGGGAAAAAGTAACTTGTGGATGTTTGGTTAATACATTTCAAGAACACAACCAAAAGTACTACAACTTACCTTGTGGCTCAAAGATGAATTTCCTGTCAACTATTGTGACATTTCAGAACCTCCATGAGGTTCGAAGATTGTGCCACTGGGGTCCAATTATAGCCCTGTCTGTCATCGCTATATGCTCCACAATGGCAATTCTGGACTCTATTATCTGGTACTGGCCACTTGACACCACTGGAGGTAGCATCAACTTCATTATGCTTCTCAACTGGACTGTCCTCATCCTCTACAACTACTTCAATGCTATGTTTGTTGGACCTGGATATATTCCTCTTGGCTGGAAACCAGTAAGGCTTCTCAATAAGGATAAAGGCTTATGACATTTGACATTAGTGTTTGTTCATGTATAAAGAACAGGTTGGAACCATGTCTGCAAAATTTCAACGTAAAGATAGAGATAAACCATCAATAATAAGAAAGCTGTTACTTCAGAAATGTAACTTGATTCTTTTTTCTGAAACAGGAGATTCAACTGGATACCCAGTACCTACAGTACTGCAGAGTTTGCCAAGGCTACAAGGCCCCCAGGTCCCACCATTGTCGCAAGTGTAACAGGTAGCTACATTTATTACGAAAGTAAGAGTATGTTGTCAATCATCTGTGTGAGATGGACTAAAAGAAGAAAAAAGTGCACAGACCGCACTACTTCAGCTAGAAAATCACTGAGGTATTTCTGGCACACCAAGCTGGCTTGTGCATGCACGTGGCTCGTCCATGAATTTCTGCCCATGTAGTGCTGAAAGATCCCTGTTTATCACTCCATAGGCTGCACAAAGACACCCCACATAATCTATTACGTGAGGTTAAAGAGATAATTTTATGAAAGAACCTGTCACTGTAGTCCTCCTAAACAACCAGTCAATTCTCCCGACATTCCTCCTCTGCCTCCCCTCTCCCAGGTGCGTGATGAAGATGGACCACCATTGCCCTTGGATCAACAACTGCTGCGGCCACCAGAACCACGCCTACTTCACCAGCTTCTTGCTGCTGGCTCCTCTGGGCTGCTCACACGCTGCCATCATCTTCATTATGACCATGTACACGCAGCTATATGAGAGGGTCGGTTGTCTCCCTACCCCACCATGCTTTCTGACGGCCTATTACCGCCACAGCTTTTATCATTTGATATGGATGTTAACACGTGTCAAGCTGTATTCTTTATCCTCACTGCAGATATCATTTGGATGGAGCACTGTCAAGATTGATATGAGTGCTGTACGTCAATTTCAACCCCTCATGCCGTTCAGTGTGCCCGCCTTTGCTGCCACACTCTTTGCCTTAGGTTTGGCACTGGGCACCACTATTGCCGTTGGCATGCTTTTCTTCATACAGGTATGTTTTTTTATTAGGGTTTACAATTTACACAAGCTGTTGGCTTTGTTGGATATTTAATGTTGCAATTTCAGCATTAACACTTCAAAGCCAAGCATTTATTATATTGACTTGGTCTGTCCTTTTCAGATGAAAGTAATCCTTCGAAATAAGACCTCGATCGAGTCCTGGATCGAGGAAAAGGTCAGTAGTTGATTCAGCGTGATTTGTGATGGATGGCAGTGCTATTTTTTTATCCACATAATTTAAAGGATTTATAATTAACACGTTTTAAACACTTCATTTTCAACGTGCTTTCAATAAAATAAATGTCAGTTTTATGACTAATTCACACATGTTCCAGGATCACCTGTCGCCAGTATAGCGGGCTGATTACAGAAACTTGACACCACCCCGCCTACACAATCCCATTAACACACGCACACAACCATTCTCTGTATTTTCCTCTAGGCCAAAGACAGAATACAGCACTACCAAACAGGGGAGGACTTCACCTTCCCTTACGACCTCGGCACCCGCTGGCTGAACTTCAAGCAAGTCTTCACATGGTCAGGGACGCCCAAGGGTGATGGCATTGAATGGCCAGTCCATCCCAAGTGTCACCAGCACACCTTAACTGTAGGTTAAGTTGTTGAGTCGGGTAATGAATTCACAATGCTGTTTTAGATTTTTCTGATACTGTTCTTCTTTGTATGTTGAATGATATGTTATGTTTAATTTATAGATTTTTTTTGCAGCAGTTTAGAATGTTGGTATTGTAAGTCCTGCTCCTGTTGCATTGTAAACAGGGATGTTAATTGTCTTGTCTTGTTCCACTTTAAACAGATTGAGCAACTGAAGCAGAAAGCTGATAAACGAGTGAGAAGTGTAAGTATACCTGTCAGGTCGGTCTTGTTACATCAATGTGGTGTTGATTTAAACAAAGCTCAGGCCCACAAGTAGGATTTAGGCTGGGCCAGCTAGGATGTTTGGGACCTCAGAGAAAAGTGAATGAGATTTAATACATTTATCTTCATGCAACAAGGGCTATTAGTTGTTATTAAAAAAACACTAATATGGAATGCAGATTGTCCGACATGTTGTCAGATGTTTGAATGCATTAAGATTAAAGACCACGCCTTTATAAACACATCTGTATCTCTTCTGAATTCAGGTTGTAATCAGAGCAGTAAAATAACCAGATTTCGTGTTTGCCTCGGCTAGCAGGTCCAGTATCAAGCAGTGGAGGACTATAACGGAGCATGCTGCCCGCTGAGCAAAGGTCTCCAGACGTTTTTCAGAACCCCCTGCACCGAGGAGCCGAGGATCCCCCTTAACAAGGGGGACACCATTCTGGCCACTCGTGGCACCAAGTAAGTTCATTCAGGCTGAACAAAATCTACGATCATCATCGTTGTTTGTCGACAACAGCAATTTTCAAAGTGGGTAGCAGGAATTGAGTGAAACTAAAACAAGTGAACTCAAGACAAAACTTGTCCCCTCTGATTCTGAAAGCCCAAGTCTGGGTGGTTGGGTATCCAGTTAAGGATTTATTTTTGAATCTGGGAGTAATTGACCAGCATGGTTTTTGTCCATTAGATTAATCCTAATTAATGTTTTTTGTTTCTCTTTAGGTGGTGGATGTATGGAGACAAAGTTTTGAATGAGGGGCCTATGAGAGGTGAGATGTGGTTGGTAATAGTTTTTGTGGTTGTATTCCTCTCAACAAATGTGTAACAGGTCCTTTCTTTCTATTTTGGCTTTTCAGAGGGAGAGCGCGTAAGGGGATGGTTTCCAAGGCGATGTGTGGAGAAGTGCCATTATGACACAGCTGCCAGCGATAGCACCAGCGATAAGAAAGCAAATTAATATACTTGGCTTTATGGAGAGCAGAGGAGTGAAACTGAACAAAACGGTGTCTGTCCGTGTTCATGAACGTACATCCATTGAAGATGTCATGCCTGAAGCTGCAGGCTCATCATCAATAATTTCATATCTTAATTAAAACCTCTCACAACACCAACTTGAATTTTTTAATGACAACATAGTTCACCAAGTCTTACTGAGCATCTTGCTGTCAATTAAAGTCCTGAAGAGGACAACAGAGTTTATCAGACTGGTCCCATGTCTTCAGTTTGACTCCTCTGACCAAAAGTGAAACCCAGCAAGAGTCTTAATTTCCAAGAATTGCCACCAGGCTTTAATGTGACTTCATTGTAATTACATGACTTTTTACTTGAATCCGTTGTTTTTACTTGTGTTGTGGTCTGTTTTTGCTAATTATGCAATGCCTCTGTCCAGCTAACCCCGGGACTTCTTCATGCAACTCTTTCTACACAGTATGGAGATAACACTTTATTTCTCTTTATTATTTTTGTAAAAATTGTTGGCCTCAAACTATTAATTGAAAATTAAAAAACTCTTCCGCAAGAGTCGTTGTTTGCCTCTATCCTTCTGATTACTATAAATTGTCTTGTTTTCTCGTTTTAATTTCTTAATTGCCTCGGGTTTAATATAAAATAGTAATTTGGCATTTATTTAATTGCTATTGTTTCACTCATGTCTACGATGGTTATACATGTATCTTATTAATTTTAATGTCATTCCATAGTCTTTTTCCAGGTTTGCACTGATTGGCAATTGGGTGTTACTTCAGCTTTGGACTATCTACAAAATAGTTCAAAGCAAATGTTCATTCAAATGTTGTGAACCCTTATTGAGCTTACACTAACCACGTGCAGGTGCTATCAGGAAGCGTTTCAAAGTAAACTCCTTGTACTCACATGTTTCTAATCTCTCTTTTGTGTTTTGGAAAATTGCAATGTATGTTCTGGCACCTTTCTGATGTCTCAAGTTTATGGCTCACAGTGGAGTGGCCACGAGGTGGGCTCGTTACTGAATGTTTGAGTGGTATGAATCATCGAGTGTCAAATGCAACATGTCAAGGGAGTCTAGCACCCTCATTGGTACCACTTATCAAAGGCTATGGACGCCCACACAGGTGTTTTTGATTGGACCTTATCTGCTCAAGATGCAGTTGGCCAGAGCTGTCGAGCTAACGATGACTGGCGCACCGCGTATACAACAAATAAAGACGCTGTCGTGGGACCTGCAGGAGATATTTAGCAAAAACACTCATTCCTGTTCGCAGTCAAATGACTACTTGTCCCAGACGTACCAGCTTTTCCCCTAAACCAATCAGAGTGCATGTAAAATATCACGTGACACACCAACCCCGTTCATGTGCGAGTGACTTTCACCAGTGGGTGAGCTTAGGGCTATTTCGACTGGAGTTGACGAGACAAGACAGCTCCGCGTTGAAGATTTACCAAGAAAAGGATTTATTCAGTAGGTGTTTTCACACATCTACTCACGTGTTATGGTGCATGTTTTATTATTCATCCGTTTTCCACATCGCTTTAGATCCGCTACACACTTCCACACAGGTAAACTCGCGCTACATTGCAAGGTTGTCACTTCTAAACAAATTGAAGTTGCTCTGTGGGAAAGTGGGCCGACCCAAATGTTGTTTCAAACTAAAACGCAGACTGCACCGTTATCTCAGGTGAGGCCTGATGATAACTAGCGTACCTTCGGCTCACGTTCATCCCGTAAAATCACTCCGCAAAAGATTGTTAGTGCATTATATGCAGGCAATGTGATGGTAGTACTATGTGGCTAGCTAGCTTTAGACACACACACGCACACGCACACGCACACACACACACACACTCTTCTCTAGCTGTCAACCGTTTTTGCAAAGCTAAAAACAAAACACAAAGCTAGCTAGGTAACACGAAGTTGTGGTGGCTTAACATTGATCAACTTTGTGCTGAGATCTGTTCTTGTATACTTGTGTATGTTAGTGCTCATATGTGATTGGTCAATGGCTGACAGTTTTGACCAATAGCGTGGTTAGGTTTATGGTCAGTTTCCGTGTTTGCTGCAAGACAATGAGAACGAGCAGTCGTTATTTTATTTACTCAATTATTATGCGACTACTTTAGAGTTTTAAAGAAGCTAATTGAAGCTACTTTGTTTTTGTGCCATGGCAACACATATTGGCCCAGTGCCTTCTGGGTTAAGACGCTGCATAGCGACCTTGTTTGCTCGTTACAGTGTAATGATTGAGTTGTAACACCAGCAGAAGGTTTTTAATAAGATAGCTATTGAAAAAGCTGGTAAAGCATTCTGTTCACTTAACTCAACATATCAATTAAACATAACACAAGGGCTCACAGAGCCACCGCAGAATGCAAGAATGCTCATAGTAATGCAAGCATAGCAAACTTGGTAAGAGTGTGGGTGTTGTACTGTACTGTACTGTACTATTCCTTTGGCCCTGTGACATTGAATCCCAGATTGACGTAGCGAGCCTGGTCATGTCTTTTCAATTTGCTTTCATGCATCCAGCATTGAAAGGTTTCGTCTACCTGCCTTGTCACTTGTTCCTCGGCTGTTTTTTGGACATGGCAGCAATTTCAAATGTCTACATATTCTGCTACTGTTTTTGACTTATCTTTCACTTCCCATTCCTTCTAGTGTTTACCCACTCTATAACAGTGACCCAGCAGATACTGTGACTACTGCGAATCCCTGTGATATCAGCCAGTAACATGTCCATGTTCAGCACGGGCATCCTGGTGCTGACGTCTCCTCTCCACACCCTCCCCTTGCGCATCGCTCCAGTGCTCAGCTCAGCTGCTCAGCTTGTGGAGCGCACACTGTACGTCCACCTCCACCCCGGGCTGAACCTGGGCAATGGGAGCCAGCCTCGACCAGTTTTCCTTCCACCGGTAGTGGACCTGTCTACGCTCATTTCCCGCCTTTACAGCAATGCAGCCGACATATGCGGGCACCTGGATGTTCGTGTTTTGCTGACCAATGTCCGTGCTCAGTCAGCCGCCTGCAGCGGGACCCTGCTCCCAAACTGCCCCTTCCCCACACCGCAATCTCTGGCTCACTCCCCGGAGGTGTTGCTGACAGACTTTCCTCTGCAGGACCCGAGTCAGTCCCATGAGGTTACACAGTGTCTGCAGAGGTACACAGGCCACTGCTACGTCTGCAGCCCCAGCCTACCCTCCGTGCTGCTTCATCCACAGCTAATGAGGCTGCAGGAGATTGAGGAGGTCATGAAAGAGCCTGAAGAAAAGGCAGAACCCTTGCAGACCTACAGCGACGTGGTGGTTGGCGGGACTTTTGACCGGCTTCATGGGGCCCACAGGACGCTGCTTAACATCTCATGCCTGTTAGCCAATAGAAGATTCCTTATTGGGGTGTGTGACCAAGCAATGCTGAAAAGTGAGTTGTTCTATTCAGGAATGTGTACTCATGTAATTTCTTTGAGGCTAATGATGAGAAGGCAGCCTCCCCCCTAACATTCTTTTCTTCCCGGCTCAAGGGAAAGTACTAAAGGAGCTGGTCGAGCCCTACTCTATGCGAGCCCAGAAATTACAGGAGTTCCTGCAAGATATCAAACCCTCACTGCAGGTGGAGATTGTTCCCCTTGATGACCCCTATGGAGTTTCTGTGGTTGACCCCTTGCTGCAGTGCATCGTGGTCAGTGAGGAGACTAGAAGGGGAGGCGAGGCTGTCAACAAGAAACGCATTGAGAATGTGAGTCAGGAAATCACTGAATACATTTCGCGCCTTTCCCGCTGTTTTTCCCCGTTGACTTTTCCCAGTAGTCTGGACTGTTTTTTTGTACATGAACAATTATACACTAGAAAAGTAACACAATTAATCATACTGTGTTTTATCAGACAGCTGATTTAAATGCAGCATTGTCTGCAATTGTTGTATGATTAACATTCTCCTCCTAATTAAGGTTTTCTTGGTCAGTATTCTTTACCAACAAATAAAATGGTATGCCACAGATGGCCCTTTTAACATGAGTATCATTTTAACCCTACTGCAATTTTTCTTTCCACTATATGTTTCTGTTTAAATTTTGAGCTTTAGAGTTTTCATTTTAAGAATTGCAGTGTAAAGAAAAGCACAGGAAATGGTTCTTGTGCACATTTTTAACCTGGGACAGCAGTATAACTTGTTTTTCCAGATACAGGAAACCATAGCCCAGGTACACATGATCACATCTTTGATATTTTGTGTTCTCTGCGTCTTCAAACAGGGCTTTCCTCCTCTCATACTTCACGAGATCCAGTTGCTTAAAGATGCCCATCACACTGAGACAGAGGAGGAGAAGATCAGCTCCTCCAGTCTCCGCTCTCGTCTGCTGGGTACCCTCCTTACCCGGCCAAAAGTAGGTCATTTAAAATCTAAATTAAAAAAATGTCTTTCTTTCCATGTCTAAAGCTCATTAAAAAGTGTTGTCATGCCTGTTTTAAGGGATGTAATAATTCTCAACTTCATAATCGTGCAACCTTTCATTCAATCAACGTTTTCAATAAAGTGCCTTCCTGTGACAAAGAAGAAAACAAATATCTGAATAACTTTGAATTTGATGATATACATATAACTTTAAAAAGACCATCAGAATTTTTCATTCAACTGAAATTCCTTTTCAAATGTTGAGAAAGCTCTGCAAAGCCTCCGGCCACTGAAAAGTAATTTTCCAAATCATGCTCCAACTTGCATTTCATTTTTTTATTCACTCACTGAAGCAAAACTTGCAACTTGTTTTCTCGCAGCGTTTGAGCAGATGAGAAACAGTGTTTTCATACAAAAAGGGACATTTTGTAGCAGGCACACAACTCCGTCTTGAGGAACTTCTTAATGTTTAACTGTTCTAATGGGAGCCGTCTTGTTCTGGTAAAAAAGTAATAGCTTTCCATTCCAGTATATGCCAAAGTACAATGTCTTTTTGAAGTACCAAGCAGAGAATTCTGTATGTTGGGAGTAGACAGACCAGTTCCTTAGTTTTCAGGTTTCTTATTCAGATTATGTCTATACAAAGCCTTGAAAAAGCAAATAAATATTTGTGTGCGTTCTCTCAGTTTGTCCGTGCTGATAGATTATCATTACAGAGTATCTCTGAGCAGGCTTAACTTGTTTGAGGAGGTGTGTTTGTTATTGTCTATCGTCACCTCCACCCATACATGCTTGATGCTCTCGTTTAGTGTTGCAGTATTCAGCTTTTGTATCCACTGTGTCCTCTGCACTAGGACACATCACATCTCGCTCCACTCCCATATGTGATTGGCCTGACAGGAGGCAGCGGCAGCGGAAAGAGCTCCATCGCCATCCAGCTGGAGGCTTTGGGTGCTGTCCGGATTGACTGCGACAAGCTGGGCCATGAGGTGTACCAGCCCGGTACTGCAGCCTACCATAGAGTGCTGAAAGAATTTGGATCAGGTGAGCTAAAGACAGGTTTGGCTGTGGGTGGCGATCCATCTCCTTATGATATCTCACACTCTATTCGTTTACTTCTAGGACTATGATGCATCTTTGCATTGCCTTGATTTACCTAAAATCTCTGGTGTTGCAGTGCAATAACTCGCCTTTTTTTCTTCACTGAGTCTTTTTCGTCACTTTTAGATCTTTTGAACGAAGATAAAACCATCAACAGACGCGCATTAGGAAGAAAGGTTTTTGGAAAGCAGGTAATATCCCAAGTAATAATGTTTCGGCACATCACAACATGGAATACACCACTGTGTACAACTCATTAAAGGTGCTGTTTGTAATGCAGGAGCGGTTAAAAGCACTAACGGATATTGTATGGCCTGAGATTGCACTTCTGGTGGAGAGCAGAATCAGCCAAGCCAGAGAGGAAGGTAATTGTATGAACTTTTGAATGTTTAAATCGTAGTACTTCAAGACTCAACATGTACTTGTGGGCGCAAGCTGTTGGCGCATACAGAGACGATAAAGAAACTGTGGAAGTGGAAATCTCTTCTGGTACAATGTGCATGTGATCTTTTGCAGGAAAGCAGGTTTGCGTGTTGGATGCAGCCGTTCTCCAGGAGGCCTGCTGGACAGACATGGTCCACGAGGTCTGGGTCACAATCATCCCTGAGGAGGAGGTAATGTGCTTGTTCTTGCAATCCTCAATGCGACAAACACGGAGTCACATAACGATGTAAAGGTGACGAGCCCGAGGAGAGTTGTGACATTTCTGGTGGTAACGGTGTGTGTGTGTGTCGCTATCACCATGGATTGTTGTCATTCATATTTTGCTTTTTGGAAAATACCACTGGGTGGGTGCTAAAAATCCAAAGTTTGGGATTCTACACACACTGGTTTTTCCACAATAAGCGCTCATCTTGTCTGTTATCCTCACGCATCTGCCTCCCCTTGTTACCCCTCCCCTCTCAGGCGGTGTTAAGGATATCGGAGCGAGACGGCTTGACCACAGAAGAGGCCCAGCGTCGTCTGCAGAGCCAGTGGTCCAACGGCAAGCAAGTAGCGCATGCCAACGTAGTGCTCAGCACGCTGTGGGAGCCAGAGGTCACTCAGAAACAGGTCAAACACACAGCTTGCTATTAGTATAGCTTCTGCACATCTGCAATACATGAAATCACTTGATTGTTAAATACAAATAGATTTACTCCTGTGAGAATTATCCCACTGTCTTTTATTTGATAGGTACTGAAAGCTTGGAATCTCCTTCAGAAGAGGATACAACAGAGACAATGACATGTTTTGGCCGCCACACCATCTCAGCAGTGACCTGTGCATAGAGAACATGCATGCGACGGGACCGGGGATACGTGCGCACAAATGACTAATCCGCAGAAGGAAACGCTGCCTTAGAAAGAAGTGAGCGCGGTTTCTGTGCCAGTGCAGCCCAACAAGCTTTCTAACTTCTTTTCCCAAGACTCAGTGCCTAATTGAGTTGCCACAGGTTTTTAAACTTGTTGTATTTTAAGATGTTTAGTTGAAAGGCTGAGGAAAGATATAACTTTATAAATTACCACAAACTGAATTATTTTGGAATTTGAAAGCTGGAATTCATGTTTGGGATTAATGAAGTGTAATCAAATTGTAAGAATGAAATGTCCAAAGAGGTTGTTTTTTTTAATCAAGGCATGACTTTGAATCAGTACCTTTGCTAAAAAAAAAAGATCATTTCGAGACAAACTTTCAGCGAAGTCTAATATTGTGGGTTGCTTTTACAAGTTCTCTTGTCTTTGAGTCCTCCAAGTGTAATTACCATATGTACCTTTTTAAAAAGTAACTAATGGTTAGAGGAAAAGGAAGGTACCAAATAGGAAGATTGAAAATAGTTGCCACTGTTAATTCATATGATTGTTATTCATCTTTACGGTTTTGGGGCTGGGAAAATGTTTTTCACAAATTCACTATAATTATCTTATGAGGAATTACCAAATGCACTAAATTGTATTTAAAAAACATGTGAAATAGATTAGGAGATTCTGTAATGTAAGTGTAGGTGTCACGTTCAAATACACAAGGAAAGATTGACACATGAAACTGTATATTGACTCAGAACAATTAAGCTGTTAGTCATCTTGAGTGTCCCTGAAAAAGAGCAAAGTGGAAACTAAAAGTATGCTTTTAGCCCATGATGAATTCATAACTGGTTGTTCAATAAAGTGGCATTTAGTCATACAGTTGGTGAGAACTTGTCTTTAATTTCATTGTCTTGCATGTCATCTGGAAATTCAGTGGAATAGTTCCATTCGAATTCAATTAAATGTTTAAAGTGATTTTCAGTTTATAAGAAATGCTGCATGTTCTTTATTTGAAGAAGAAAAAAATCTAAAAACAGCACAGACCATTTTGATTGGTTTGAGATAAAGAAATCTCTTTTTTAATTCATCTCCATCTTTTAAAGGCAATGCCTTTAAACATTTACATATGAACAATATTTAAATGTGCAAAATGTACACTTTATATGAGGCGGTGTAAATGATGCCAATTCTGAACACGCTA
The DNA here is from genome assembly GCF_023055335.1 of Clinocottus analis. Classification (NCBI taxonomy): domain Eukaryota; kingdom Metazoa; phylum Chordata; class Actinopteri; order Perciformes; family Cottidae; genus Clinocottus; species Clinocottus analis. Next base: position 5,665,727 of record NW_027175920.1, on the reverse strand, counting down.
ACTAAACACTGAAAGAAGAAGACTTGGTGAGTGCACGAGTAACTAGCGGCTGCAGGGCTCTGGTATGCGTCGCCACACCTTGTTATCCAGCCCTGTGTCGCACCCTTTTTGCCTTGAAAATATGTGAAAGCAGCCGTTTTGTGTGGTAGTGAAGAACAGTCCATACGTCAAGGTCCAGGCTTTGACAAGATTCCTTCCAAAGGGCCCCCCCCCCCTCCTCCCACAATCACATCTCCACTCTCAGTTTGGCAGAGCACATTCCTTCCCCCAGCTTGTTGCTGGCCCTGCACACATAAACCCCAGAGTCAGAAGGCTCTAGATCAGCCAGAACCAGGGAGCAGAGCCCGTCTTCATGTTGCTCCATTGTCACTCTGCACGATCCAGACACCGGCTTCTCATTCTGAAGCCACCTCACCTCCGGCTGCGGGTAACCTACAGGATTGAGACAATATTTAAGAATCGAGACCATAAAAATAACACAGGGCATTATATAATCAAATATACCAACATGACATTTCTGAAAGGTTAGTATGTACGATAGTTGAGACTCAACAAACAAAGCCTGGTAAAGTTGCTTTTCAAGATGTTTTGGACGACACCATTTTAAATCAAGTTGAGGGAGGTCTCATTCTACTATTATTGGATGTAAATGTGAATATTAAGTTTTTCCAAATAAAAACAATTAAGTTACAACCAACTGAAAAATGTTGTGTTCTTAAATCATCATTTCACTTAGTCGCTCTTTGGCCAAAGCAATATTTGGATTGAAATAAAGTCAAAATTTTCAATCTTAACCAAATTGAAATTATAACTTGACAGCAATTAGGTGGAACAAATTAGAGTCATTCAAAAAAAAATCCAAAGTATCATTTTTATCAGTGTAGAGCTTTTCAGAGCACATTGTCATTGTGCTTCCCTTGTAAAAAAAACATGGCGGGGCATTATTTAATGAAGAACAGCACAGTTCTGTCACTCTACCGTTGACAAGGCACGTAAGCCGAGCGGTTGCTCCTTTGGGGAGGGTGGCGTCCTTCAGGGCCTGCTGGAAGCGCGGTTCACTCTGAAGCTGCTTATCCAGAGACTGGATGGCCTCCTCTGCCTCTTGGCTCCAGCCTGGCTCTGGATGAGAGGCATGATGATGATGAATAAAACGGAAACAAGGCTTTACAGATCACAAAAGGGTAAACTTGAAGTGACAATCGGAAACCGTGAGTCATCTGCCATATGCATGCAGCTGCAGGACATAGGAGGGCATTGTGTGTGTGTGTGTGTGTGTGTGTGTGTGTGTGTGTGTCTTTTTATCGGTTTTACCCTCTAAGGAGCTGCCAGGCGAGTCGGGCCTGTTAGAGAGATTAGCCATCCGCTGTAGGGCCAAAACAGCCTTGCCAGTTTTCTGGAAGTTTAAAAGGACAAATAGCACAGGATGACGAACTACATTAACCATGTTAAGGTCTACACGCGACAAAGGATTGAAAGGTCATCACAGGAAAGCATTGATAAGAAAATGGTTCATCTGTCCAATGCTGGGCTACGGGCACTTTTCAGGGAGTTTTTCCAGCGTTACCTTCCACTTGCGCCTGGCAAGAAAGCGTTTCATCTTCCTCTTATTGAGAGACTTGGTGGGTCTGCGGTTCAGTGGGGTAAAAGAGACCATCCAGGGGTGGGCGAGAGCCTCGGCACACGACAACCTGCATCTAGAGAGAGACGCAAAGGCTGTCAAATGCCGGCAGTCTCCTGAGTCTCCTGAGCATAAATAAACTCTCAGCTCTCCACGAACAATATACAAACAGAACTTACAATGTGGTTTGCACATAATTGCGTAGCTTCTTCTCATGGGAACACAGCTTGAAACTCTCTTTGTATCACAACGTGGTACACGAAACCAAGTAGTTTGTGAGCACATGTATCGTATAGTAGAGGTCATATTCATATAAAGAGGAAGGGAAAAGCAGACCGACCTCCGGTCTTTCTTCAGGAGGGAGCTGATAAAGTCTTTCGCCATATCAGAGATGTCCTCAAAACTCTCCTCATCAAACTCAAATTGGGCAGCAGTCACAAGAGCTAAAGTCTCAGCATCGTTGTTCCCCTGGAAGGGAGATTCTCCACTGAGCCTAGGCCAGAAAGCAATACAAAAATGAATAAAAAGCATTTTTCAAGATATCTATAACCATTAACAACATATTTTTTTAATTGACCTGGGGATGAGTTAACTTGAGTCTAGAGTTTTTGACTCCCGAGAATGTATGCCCACAGTACAGAATTGTACTGAAGTTGCAAGGGACTGTAGTTATACAACAGCACCAGGAGATGGCGCAGTATCTTAATTTGTAAAATGATCTGGATTATATTTTACGTCAATACATTTCAATCCTTCACATAATTTAAATTAGCATTGCATTCGTGTTACATTTAGTTATTTTTCATTTACTAATTAGTGTTCTACAAATGTAAATATGATAAGAATATAGGCCACATAAGTGAATTTAAGGAGTTTCTTTCCATCTCACACTATGAAGAATCTGAAAGGCCCTCCTGTATTATCATTTTCACTTCCACAAAATGTCCCGTTGCGTTAGTTTTCTTCAAAGTCCGTTACTCTGGCTATAATTCAAACCACCATAGCCAACTTACAAGATGAAGCAGATGACTCCGATGCTCCACACGTCACTCTCCAGGCCCACAGGCTCATAGTTGATCACCTCCGGGGCCACAAACTCTGGCGTGCCGTGCATCACCAGCAGAGGTTTGCCCTCCTCTGACGAACATGCAGACAGGAGAAAGAAATGTAAAGTGTCACCCTGAATGTTTTGTGTTTGCCCGTTTATGGCTACAGTCCTCTCCAAATAGACCACCGTCTGGAGATGCAGCCGCTGGAGCGCCACCGAATTTACTGCCTGAATTGGCTTCACAGCTTTGCTGCATTTGTTGAGTCGAGGTAGTTGTCTATTTCAAGACTTAGGGCATTGTGTAAATCTAGGAATTTAGAAACAGTCCTTGATGTTATCTTGAGTTATTTTTTGGCACGTATTGAAATGAGTGACCCTGTATTGACCTTACTGTGTTGTAAGGAAACCGACATTCATGGTTGAAAAACATAAAGTTATGTTGAAACTTTTGTTTTTTCAGCCCAAAATAATTTTTCGTGCATTCATGTGAACCATAGCAGGAAGCATTTTACTCTCCATGCTGAGTGCACAAGGCTGGACAACTTTGAATGTTGCCTTATTAAGACCAGAGGATTTCCCTAGATGGACTGCAATACACACCGGATGTACCACTCAAAGGAATGCACACTGGGTGATTTATTCACTGTCCCTAGTGAGCAACTGCAAAGTTATTATTTTTAAATGTTGCATTCATGAGAATTACCCTCTAAAAAAAATGTCCTTTCCCTTTAGGAAACGTACATTAAGACACTACAAGACTGTTTCCACGAATCCAGCAAACTCACCCAGTTCACTCGCCAAGCCAAAGTCGATGATCTTGATCCGAGTTCCAGTTGTGTCCACGCAGACAATGTTCTCTGGTTTGATGTCCAGATGGACGATATTCTGCTTGTGGACATACTGCATGCCCTCAAGGATCTGCTGCATGTAGCGGGCGCTGGTGGGCTCCGTGTGCTCAAAGTTGTCATCCACGATGCGCTCAAAGAGCTCCCCGCCCGCAATACTGGGAAGACACAAAACATCATTCACCACCGTGCTTCAAAAACAACCTGTACTGTAAGGAAGATATCTAATGCAGACTATAAATATGAAGTCATGTAGTCTAATCGTATGAATGGTAGTTGACAAAAAAAGACATGCATCCATCAAATCATACTGCGGCCCATTTCTGCTAAAAGACTATATTTATTATGAGAGGGGAAAATGCGGAAACATTTGTTGGGATTGTTCTAAAGTCTTGAAATCAACTGTGGACAAGTGTTTTATAGGATAGCTTTTACTTGTGCATGCGTTTGATATTTAACTTGTTATGAGTTTATATACAGTGCTAAATTTTTGATGGCGTGCCACAGTCTGAGGTACAGCCATTTTCTTTTACCAAGTTTAGTCTGGAGGCACGTAGAACTACACACTTAATAAAAGTAAATAGAAGGGAAAGGCTCCTTGTGCCCAAAGACTAAACGCAGTATGATAAGAGAACTCCCTTCCCCAGCCAAATGGTTTGACCCATTTACAAAAATATCTTCTCAGTTTAAAGAGTATACTGCATTTTTGAATGATGTTTTCCAATATGCTTAGCTGACATTTGGTCTCAATTAAGATCCTTTTCAGTACTAGTTGTGCTAAAACATCTTTCTACAACCTTGTATCACAGTTTTAAAAACACACACACACACACACACACACACATACATCCACTAAACTAACACTATAGCAAGTGTCCCCAAAGACACAATAATTTTACTAGATCAAAGTGACCTTTCCACTCCTCCATTACTTACTACTCCATGACCATGACCATCTCGGAGCTTGTTTCGTAGGCAGCCAGGCATTGGACCAGTTTTGGGTGGTGAAGACTGTTCATTATTTCGATCTCTTTGCGAGCGGCCGTTCTTTCCCTAGCGCCTCGGGCTCGGTAGAACTTCCCCGCAGCCTCTTGACCTGTTTCTTTGTGGGCCATCCGGAACACCTGGCCAAACTTCCCACTAGAAATGTTCAAAAAGTACAACGTGACCTCCCGTTCAAAAGCCAGTTGTCAAATTCCTCATTTACAATGAATAAACATGCATGGGAATTTGAAGGGTTAGAAATCTGTTAAAAGTTTGTTTGAAATATAAAAAACTCCATGCTTACACTCCCAGCTTCTCGAGCACATTGTAGTGGTCCTTGGCCTTGTGTTTGGTGTCAATGGTCACTGTGATGTACGACTCGGACTCTTCCTTCTTTTCTTCTTCTAACACCAAATATACGCGGGTGAATAACCACAGCTCTCCTCTTTTCAAACATGTTACAAATAAAACCACATCACATACTTTTAGTCTCCATCTTGACACACTCAGACTCCTGGCTCGGCTCGCTGACCCCTGCCGAGTTGTAGGCTCTGACGCGGAAGCGGTACTGCCCCAGAGGCTGCAGGCCTGAGCGGACGTGGAAGGTCGTGCTCTTACAACGGCTCGTCACTTCAGTCCAGCTCTCGGGCTCGTCCTGGCCCTCTTGTTGGACCTCCACTTTGTAGCCCAGCACGGCTGAGCCTCCGTCGTAGCTGGGACCCGTCCAGGAGAGGACCACGGACTCAGTGGACAGCTGGGAAATAACAGGTTGGGATGCTGGTGGGTCGGGTTGGTCTGAGGAGAAATTAAAGAAGAAGATATCCTTATTGAAATGCCAAGAGATGATTCAACAGGTGAGTCAGAAAGCATCATTTGGTGCTTTTCGGAGCATTTTCCTGTTTTCATATCTGTGCCTGCATTGAAGAAACAACAAATCCAAGTGTAGCATCATCTTAAGTCACTGGAGGACTCTATCAAAGCCAAATAATGGAGTGGGTCTTACCTATGACACCGAGGGAGACCGTATGCTGGGCAGAGCCATTTACGTTTCGTACCATGAGGGTGTACGAGCCCGTGTCCTCTGGACTGGCCTGAGAGATCTCCACGTCGCTTTGCGTCTCACTGCTCCGGACGGACATCCTCGGACCGCCTACTACCACCTGGAGAAAAAGCAGGGTGGAAATACACACCAAGACATGAGCCTTTGCTGGAGCAGAATTTCAAAGTGAGGAAATAATATAACGCATCAAACACTACTAACAACCACTGGGACTAGCGTTACCTTGGTTTTATTGTAAATCCAGCAGCAGGCCACAGGGACGGAGCTGCTCCTGAACTCACAGTGTAGTCGGGCCTGCTTTCCTACTCGAACCTCCACCTGCTCTGGTGGATCTACAAACTCCACGGGAGGCCCTGGGGAGAAGCAGAGTTGGCTCCATTAACAAAACCACGTGACGCACGATACATTTTCAAGCGGACATGTTGCGGTGACCTCGGCTCACCTTTGCAAGAGGAGACTTTTGTTTGAAGGTTGTTGTCTCTGTTAGCTGTGGAGCCTGAAGGAGAAGGTGGATTTACAGGTGTGTGCATGAGGCAGGTTTAAGAAGAATCCAGCCAATCACATGTGAGCAGTCATGTTTGGTTGCAGGGGCACTGCAATTAACAATGCATTGCACTTTGAATGAAAAGGGAGGCTCCATTTTTAGTAAGGACAAACATTTGTGTTGATTGTCTGCAACAGGTGAGGACGTTTGAAGACACAATAAGTATGTTTATTAACGAAACAAAATGTATATCATTCAAAATCTTACTGTCACTATCCATGATAATTGTTACTTCCTTTCCCCCTATTTTCAAAACATTTATGACTCATTTGCATTACTTCTACAGAAGATTTTTTTCAGCATGAAAAAAGACATTTATATGAATGTAACATCACAAATGTTTTGAAGGAAGCTTAACAAAAGTGTGTTTTATACCTTTGTCTTCTTCCTCTGTGTGCTGGCATCCTTCTTTAGAAGTTGAAGATAATTGAGTGTTTTGGGTTGCCGCAACTTTGAATGTGACTTCATTGTGGAGCTCATGGCTGCTTCTTCTGACGATTTCCTTTGTTGCTGTTTTCAGAAACAAAGAAGAAAGAGGTTTACTGAACACAGATCAAGCAAGTACGATTCATTCAAGGACGAGTTGGTACTGTATGTTTCGTGTGTGAGGAATTTCTAACTGGGCTCTTTTCCCCTGCTTTACCTGTGACATGTAACACAGCGCTGCTTGATCGTTTCCCGGCAGTATTCTCAGCCTCACATGCGTACGTCCCAGCATCTCCATGTGAACACTGAGTCAGAATCAGACTGGCAACCCCATTTTGGAAGGAAGTATTACTTGAGTGCACCCTCTTACCTACATGACGAAATAGGAATGGGCAAACACATGTTTTCACTATTTAAGATGATCATTAAATATCCTGCTAATTACAGGATATTGCGGCTGGACCTTTGCTCATAATGGAGAGGAGGTGGACATTTTTTCAAGGTTTGGTAATCGGACATTTACCATTGTGCAGCCAGGATACGCTCAGAGGTCGACTTCCTGAGATAACACCTTGAAAAGAAGCATCACTTCCTTCACAGACTGTACAGTCCCTGAGCGGTTGTTTGAAGTGGGGCTTCTCAAGCGCCGTGACGGGTGTCAGTCTGGAGTCTAAGCAGAGTGGAGAAGTTTGGGACAGTGGGTTTGTTTTCAGATCAGTGTTTCCTCTCTCGCTGACCAAACAGGAAACGTCATTAGTCAATATTTTGGAGAAGAGTTCAGGGGTCTTCCCGCCCCAGACATGCTGTAACTGATCAAACTATAGACGGACTTTAAATACATTGTCTGGTAGATGCAAATGTAGTCTGAAGAATATAAGAATATATATAAGAACTGATGTCTGGTCTTCCTCTGTTTTACTTCAAGGCAGAGCAGCATTAAGTTCTACCTAACACTTTCTGGTTGCTGTTTCTACTGAAGGATGTTATTGTGAGTTTAAGCGTTGGACATTTGACATGTTGTTTACAAGACTTTCCCACCACATGATGTGTGCAAACACACACATGTATTTTGGTGTGTTTACATTTGGGAGGGGGGAAAAGGTTTGTACTCTGAGTGCCTCAGGATATTTCACTGCAAAAACAACAATGATGGTGTCCCGTAAAGAACTGCACCCCAGCGAACATTTTGAGAAGCAGCCCGAGGGGAACTAACCACAACATGTGTGTGCAGTTTAACAGTTCCCAGTATTCCTGGTTCCCTTGATAGGCTTTTGCAATGTCCATATGTTAAGGATTAACATGTTCAAGATGTCAAAAGTTAAGATGTAAAAAGAAACAAAAAACATGTTGGTCGCAGGGGTCTGAGGCTTAAGATGAGGCGCAAATGTTATGAATATTCAGTTCTGTTATAAAAATGAGAGTGACGCATTAAAAAGCCACTTTTTCTCCTGTTCTTCTTAGTTTTACCTGTTGCTGATGAGACTCCCAGTCTGTTGTTTCCCATGAAATTCCTCTTGGTTGCATCCGGTTCATCCTCTCTTTGCTTCTCCACACAGATACTTGTGGCTTGAGGGTGAAGGGCCAAACGAAAAGTAGACACAAAGGTCTTTGGCTTCCCGCCATTTTTATCCATCCTAAGTAGAAATGGAATAGCCCCTCATCTGTCAGGCCTCCTCTTCCTCTCTCGGTTGTGGTGTGCAGTGTGAGTATTTAAAGCTGATGTGTTGAACAGTCATCCTGTGCCTATTCACACATCTTCTGACATGCTAACAGGAGGAGCCTGTTTTCAGGCAGCCTCGGAAACCACTACCCACCCTTAACCCCCCAGTTCTTAGGAAAAAGATCTTTCTACCGGAAGGACAATTAACAACACACATGTCCAGCTCCCGCTGTCCCTCTGCACTGAGAACAAAGGGAGAGAGACAGATGTGACAGAAAACAAGTACGAGGGAGTCCGGAAATGTGTGGGAGTGACAAAGCATTACGGCTGATGAAGAACAGAGGACACAGAGTTGGATAGTAAGAAAAGAAACTCCAAATAAGTACAAGACATCTTTTACCTGCAGGTTCTCCTCATAAAAACTGCTTCTCTCCTTAAAACGCACTTGCACATTCCCTCCGTCAGCTTCTTTCAGGCATTTTACCCCCTGTAAACACCTATTCCCTTTAACCACTCAGTAGGTTGAGCAACACTGCCAGAGTCACCGCAGGAATCAAGAGGAGCCTGTAGGGCGGCTTTCTGTGTGCATTCTCTCTGCTGCTGTGCAACAGACAACATGGAGAGAACTCACTGAAGGGACTTTCATTTCCAGGGCTTTGAATGAAAGTGGGGAAGGGGGATCATATGACCACAAACAGTAAGCCCCACTTGTAAATGAGATGCCTTTTATTTCCTTTGCGCCGTGAATAGATTTGGTTTCTGGCTGGGTGTGTCTGCAAGGTGTGCCCTCATTTCCCTTTTGTTGCATGATCATAGACTACAGACTGGTTTTCTCTTAACCGTATTCAAAAAGCGATCAAATAGTTTTTCATCCTGTGAATGCTATATTTGGGCTCCAATGTGCATTTCTCTGATGGCTGCTCATTGTAAGTTTTAGTTTTGACAAAATAATTTAATCTCGTGGGATCAATAAAAATAAACTATTGTATATTATTAACATATTAATATCAAGATGTTATTCAGTACCATGTGCCATTATATATATGTTGTCTACTACATTTGGCACTTTTAGATAATTAGTCGATAATGACTTAAGTTTTTCTTTTTTACTGAGAATGTTGTGTTGATGAGGATGGGAGTGAGGATTTCTAACATGACATTTTAGTATTGAAACATGTAATTAACAAATGATGCATTTGTGTCTAATTAGTTATTACGACTATTACAATAATTGTGATTATTGTGTAACTCAGAAAGCTACAATAACAGCGGTTGCATAATATTGTCTCCTCAAAGCTGTGTTCCACATTGTGGTTTCAAATGGACCCATTTTACTAAATAGTGGTCAGTGCAAGAATGTAAGGAAACAGTTACGTGGACTGGTATGTGTAAGTAGTACCACATGGTGGAGAGACACATCATTTACTTAAGACTACAAACATGTCCTCTGGCCCTGAGAGCGTGTTGATTGATGGACCAGATAAGGAGCAAAGCTTAACTGTTTACTGGCTGACGGATTCACTCGGTCCACTTCTAAGCTCTCAGGTATGAAGAAAAGTCACAAATGTTTCTCACACATGCACATTTTACACCGATGTGGTTGATGAAATGAATAAGACTGATGTAAGGCAGAGAGGCATTCCTTTTCAGGCTGATTATTAATTAAAAATGGAGATCCTGCACTTGGATGATGAAGGTAGCATAGAGTAAACAGTATCCAAACTAAATAACAGATGAGTCAGAGCTGAAGTCTAAAGATAATAAATAACAGAACATCAAAACACATGACATCACCCTGGAACAATACGCTGCTCCCGCTGAGTCCAGGCGCTCAAAGCTTTGGCACATTCCTTAGAACGAGCCATATAAGGTAAACAGATACATGAGGATATTACATAGAGGTTACGGCCTGCCTATGAGTCTAGGGGTACACAGGCCTAACACACATGTCAAAGGGAAAGTGACTTTGTAAAGGGCGGAACAAAAGGAAACAAGGTAGGCGAAGCAGAGTAAGCGGCAATAAATAACATTTATTGGCAGCTGGTCAGGTTTACAAACTAAAAACGGAAGCAAGGCGGCCTCAGGGTCTCAAGGCCAAAACAACAAACAAAACCCCCACACTAACTAGAACACAAGATTATTCTTACCTAATTGGTCAAAAGGAAAAACAATGCTGACCTCCCTGTCTAGCAACAAAACAGGCGAAAACAGGGGAGAACAAAAATGGCAGAGAACCCCTACGCAGCTTCACAGAAATGACACAAAACTGTAGCCTGCACTCAGACTCCACACAACACAAGTCCGACCGCTCACAGCTCAGGGAGGAAGGAGAAGAGCGTGAGGCAGTGGCTCTGGGCATCCATTTATCCAGCCCCCTGATTAGGCTCAGGTGGGCGGCACAGGTGAACCCAATCTGCAGTCATCAGACAGCAAGCGGGAAGAGTTAACTCAGGGGGCTGATGGAAAAAGGTCCAGGCGCTCAAAGCTTTGGCACATTCCTTAGAACGAGCCATATAAGGTAAAAAGATACGTGAGGATATTACATAGACTTTAAAAAAAAGTTCAACTGAATCCATTTAAGTCTATATAATATCCTGACGTATCTTTTTACAAAAAAAGTTCAACTGAATCCATTTGTTACAGTATTCAGACCTTTTTACTTCCGAAAGTCTTTATTGTACAACAAGCGGTAAATATTCCGTAAAAAAAATTTGCCCCACAACCCCACCTCTTTCCTCAACAATTATCCTTATCGGGCGGAAATCGTACAAGGTTTTTATCAAGTCTTGTGGAATTCAAAACAGGAAAAGCAAAGAGGGACGAAAACAATGTCCTCTCTTTCAAATTCTCGAGCTACGCTAATCACTTTACTTCCTTTTCCCATGAAATCCTTCAAGACGTGCAGTGCAGTCGCTGTGTTATCGCGTTCCCACAAAGTCCTCCAAACACATGCCATACTACATCACTCCATTAAAGTGAAGTGACGGCAACCCCAATTCCCATTTTAAATGTGCGGTTGTACACCTCCCATTGCAGAAATGAACAAGTCTGTCAACCAAGTCCACACCAGTGCTCAATCACCCTTTTGAAAAATGCAAAATAGATTGCATGTATGAGAACTAAAGCTCAACGGCAGGAATCCAAATGATCCATCTTCTGTCTCCTCAGCATGAATTTCTTTGGAGGCAAATACGAACAACCAGATATGGCTTCATGTATCGAGCGGCAGTAATAAACAGAAGACGGATAACACCGCACACTCATGAGGCCACACAAATGACTTCTAACAGCTAAACTCTCCGGAAGTCCTTCGAATAAAAGTGAAAACCCTGTGACTCACTACAACCTGCAGTCTGTTTTGTCATGATCTTCCCATCACATTCATTCAAAGAGCCTATTGTGATTCAGTGTTTGATGAGGACAAAGAAAAGAGTTGAATTTCTGACATGTCTGAAATTAGAAAGCAGCACGGTCCTTCATAGCCTGATGCATCCTGGCCTGAGCTCTAAGAAAGCAGGCAAAAAAAAAGGGGGGGGGGACTCTGAGGAGATGGACACAGAAAAAGACATGAATGCATAGAAAGAGATGTGAAGAATGGAAGACACTGGCAGTGTGTCACAAGCATCCCAGACACTCACTGTGAAAGCGAGGATTATTGTGCCGCAGCCAGAGGCCTCGGTCCTTTTCCAGCCGGTGGGGCCGGGTGAGGCTTCCTGCTGCTGCGCATGTTGGTGGAGAAGCTCTGGGGAAGAGCTCCGTCCTCAAAAGGATGGAGGAAGCCCCGAAGCAAGTTCCAGTAGATGGATCAAAGTGCTCGGACACTTTGAACTGCGACAGAAAGAAACAGCATTTTTAGATTTCTTTGAGAATGAAGCTTCGTATTCTCTTGATGTTTTTCTGTATGTTTGTCAAGTATTTTATGTGGAATTTACTGGAAGAGCTAATTATGAGTTTGGACAGCACATTAAAGTGTATAGTGACAGAATACCGTCTGAGATGCAGTTAAAGGGATTTAAATAATGACATCTTGAAGATAAATTAGAAGTACAACACTCTCTGCCTCAACCATCCTCGATCAAACCAGCGTTTGCGCATTTAAAATGAGAGCCGGAGAAATTATAGTTATTTTAAATATTTGAAAAACAAACTCACCCACTGGGCCAATATTCACGTTATATTCCTGAAGCCAAGAGGCCATAATCGCTATTGAGGTTGTCATATTTTATGGTCCTTTCACACTTTATACTATTCAAATAGTGTAACAGGGACTCTATGTTTCCATATCAGTTGAGCTTTTACCAGATGACCTGTTCATTTACATATGGCACTACTGAATGACATTGAGGTGCTCAGTGTGCATCTCTTCCACTTCGATTGAGGAACGTCTGCTGTGTCTCTGTCCACCGTTATTTATTTTTCGAAACTTGGATATCCTAAATCAAGTGCCAACAATGTGCATGTTTCACAGCGCCAAATGTTGCTTCCTGTTCTTCACTGCAATTTTCTCGGTAAGTAATGTGAATAAAATATCTTACTGTACGAAAGTGTTTGATACACTATGATGGTGCAAATAGAAATAGAAAAAAATAAAGGAACATTAATGAGTGATAGTGGTAATAAAAAAAAAAGATCTTCTTACCCTTCATGATTTTCAGGTTCTATAACTTTAACTGCTTCTATAGTATTCATTTTGGATTGATATGTGTGAATTGTAGACATCCAAGTTATTGTACCACCTAAGTCTTTCATTAAATAATTATACAAAACATCTATTTTCCTTTTTGCAATGCTTTAGTTCTACACAGCAGCAGAATTGGGTTTAATGTGTAAGCACTCTGCATTAATGTCCCATTGTTCAATTTCTTTTTCAGGCATCTGGGATTGCTCTCATCATTATCGGAGCACTGCAATACTCTAATTACTCGGTGCTGGGCGCTTTTGCGATGGCGAGCGTGTCTAAAATCTCTATAGTCTTCATTGCAGTGGGTGTCGCTATAACCCTCATCTCTTTGTTGGGTGAATTGGGGGCATTCTTTGAGAACAAGTCTATGGTGTCTTGTGTAAGTAACATAATGCTCCATATTAAAGGAAATGTCTACTTTTAGATTTGGGACGATATTGGATGTTATTATTGTCAGTTTCAGATGAAAGGAAGATTGTTCAGTCACCAGGAATATTTCATAAATGTGTCAATGACAGTTTTGTTGCATGGTTTTTTTATACAAGACATGACCTCTAACGCCGCTAACTCTGTTTCTCCATGAACTAGTTCATAAGCATCCTGGTTATCATTATCCTTCTGCAAATAATCACAGGGACTGTCTTTTACCTGTTCGGCAACCAGGTGAGACCCTTAAATCCTCAGATCAAGGTCCAAACATTTCCAGTGCTTCTACAAGAGCCTTTGATATTACAATAAGTAAAGCTCTGGTGCCAATCGTAAAAAAAATATTATAATATTCTTTATTATCCCTTTAAAGCTGAAGATTGTTATCGACAACAAAACCATAAAGGTGATCAATGAATACAACCCAAGCAAGAGAAAAGCCAGGAATTCAGGAAAAGGTGACCCCGCAGAGATTTATGTTTTGTATTAGCAAGAGGCACTTGATAAACTGGAGCAGCACATTTGCCATAGTTTTTAGGTGTTAGCGTTGTTAGCACTGTTAGCTATGAGCCACCGTCTCAGCCGCATTAGAAATGCTCCCGAAAGAAAAACTGTAGAAAAAAGAATTTTGATAGTAAAGTGCTGGATAAGCAGTTAGATACTGAACAATATATCCTCACATTTTCATATATTGTACACAGTTGATTGCTTGACTAAAGACATGCAAATACGTGCTGCGAGTTGGTTTTATGCTGACCCGTGTATAGACAGATCCACAAACACCAGAAGTGGCCTTAGTGCACTCTTTGTGCGTTGTAATCCACGTTACAGTTCAGGTGCTGTGGTGCAAACGGCGCCATTGACTGGACCACCAGTGAGGGCTGGACGAACCATGATGCAGTGCCTGATTCTTGCTGCGTGGTGAAGAGTCCAGATTGTGGACAGAACAAGGAGAACGTACACGGAGAGGTCTGCTGGGAAATCTCATTTCAAGTTCACAGACATTTCATTTCATTTCTGTGAACAAATGAGTATATTTAATGGCCGTCTGGTCCTCCTCAGGGTTGTCTCAAGGCCATTGATACGTTTATGACAAACAACCTGCGTTGGGTTTCCGCTGTCTGCATTTGTCTTGGAATCGCAGGGGTAAATATATAACGGATCAAAAAATGATAGAAAAAAGATAGAAATCACATATAACTCTGTGGATAATTTAGTCATTTACTAAATAATCTGTATGCAGTTTCCAACAATTTGCCTGATCAAATATTCATGCAAGCAATGGTAATGCAGACATTTGAAAAGTAATGGCATGAATGATAATAAAGCCTATCTCATCCTGTTTGCCCCGGGTAGTGAAGTCCGGAATTAATTTGATTTCACAAAGAAAGAATAAAAATCTCTCTAACCCGCCTTTGAGTTCATTTGCTGCTAGTAACTTAAAACCTTTTTACCTGTTCCAGGTTCTTGGAGTAATCTCCGGGGTGTGTTTTGTCCTCACCATGGCACAAAAAAGTTATGAAAACATGAGCTGATGCGTCATCGTGGTCAAGCACAGCCAACTTCTCACATCGCTATTTAACTTATTGTATTCTCTATTCCAGTCTATTCTTTCTCCACAATTTGACATGACGATTGAACATGTAGTTCATATGATCATATCACTGAAATGTTTGAAAAACACAAACACTTATTGTTTCTTTCTTACTGACAAATGGTAATAGGGTGGTCTACAATGGCCTGTTATAAAGTCTCATGTTTAAATGTCATGCTACTGGGAATATTTGAAATAAATGTCTGATACATTCTGGTTGCGTGGTGTAATGTTTAACAAATTAATGACATACAACGCTTTGGAAAGGTTTTCTTTTGAGCTAAATTTAAACGTGATTTACAGATTAACCGTTTTGCATGGGCCTGAAAATATTTTGTGTTACTTGGTGACTTCAGCTCTACAGTTTGATCCTTTTTATGCTGAGCAAAATATGATTCTGAGATGTTCTTTAAGATTTGTAAAAGTTACTTATTTGTGGACCTTCGAACAGAACTGGAGTTTGTTTCAGAAAGGGCATTTCTTGTCTGCAGTCAAGGCTGAGAGCCACGGGTCATTATGTTTTGCCATCTCAGAATCTAATCTGAGTGGCATACTCACAGTATCTCCAAGTAATAAGTGGTAGCCACAAAATGAAACCAGTAAACTGCACAGTGAGCATTCATATTCACCAGTCTACAGTAATATGCACAGTGATATACAAGAATAGAGGGACAGAATATCAATTACAGTGAGTATAATTTAATGAACATGACACTCTTGCATACTGCTGTTTGGTTATTTGGCGTGTGTCCAACATGTCAAAATATTTTGAGCAATTCTTTTAAAAAAGTATTGTGTTTTTTGTCAGATATAAATTATTTTTTAACAAGACAAAATAAAAGTATTCTGTATCAATAGTATTATTTGGTGAGGCCGATTAAGTCATACCTTTAGCAAAACAAATTGTTCTCAAGCACGGCTGTACCGGTAATAATTTAAGTAATAAACTACATTTCCAGGAAACTGTCCTTCAGGAAATGCGTCCGGTCTCAAAATGAGTCCGACTCGAGCAAACCACGAAAAGTAGCGTGTGCGCAAACAACCAAGAAAAAGCGGGGAACAGACCAGTGTATCAGCGACATTGAAAGTAAAACAGGTAAAGTAACTGTTTTATTGTGACATTATTTACCACCAGCACGAGCTTTAATATCTGCTGTGTAACAAGAGCTGAGCCAAATGACTGAACATGTCGCGTGTAGCTCGTCATAGCTGTGAGGCTGCATGTTGAGTTAACATCAAAGTGAATGAAGCTAATGTACACAATATAGCCACTGCTTAAGTTGGTTTGAATTAAACATGTATTATTTAACAACTAACTCAGTAGGGATAGGTGCATGTCACTGGACAGGGGTACTCATTTGTAGTAATTAAAGTTTTTTCCAAATCTCTTTTGTGAAGCAGCATGTCAGCGGCTTTAATTAGCCGAATAAAGGAGCTGGAGGCAGACCTAGAGAAGCTCAAGTCCCAGCTGAAGGAGACGACTGAAGCCGGAGATGACGTGGAGTTGACGTCCAATCCATCCTCTCGTGTAAACACTGACTGTAAATCCAATACTCGCGCCAGTAAAAAGGGTAAGAAAGCAGGCAAAGAGCGTCCTTTTGACTTCCATGCCAGCCCTCGGCGCCATGCGGCTCTGCGGCTGGCGTACCTGGGATGGCCCTACCAGGGCTTTGCAGTTCAGGAGAACACCGACAACACCGTGGAGGCCAGGCTCTTTGAAGCTTTGCTAAAGACACGGTTGATTCAGGACCGACAGAGCTCCAACTACCACCGGTGTGGTCGCACGGATAAAGGAGTCAGTGCCTTTTCCCAAGTGAGTTCACTGAGACTCAAAGTATCATTTATTGACTGCATAGAGAGATTTAACTACATTAATGAGTGATGAGGAACTGTACTATGAGGCAGCAGCACAAACAATATGATGACCTGCATACATCAACACTGTCTTTTCTCCACAGGTCATAACCATTGACTTGCGCTCCACACAGTTTTGTGGCGGACTGGGCGTCACGGTCCCTGAACATGTTGTTGGTGGTGCCGAGAATAAAGCTACCGCTGCTGAGCTTCCCTATGTGAAGATGCTGAACAGAGTCCTGCCCCAGGACATTAGGATCTTGGACTGGGCACCAGTAGCTGAGGGCTTCAGTGCACGATTTGACTGTAAGTCACGTACGTACAGGTACTACTTCCCCCGCGGATCGTTGGATGTGACGTCGATGGCAGCTGCTGCAAAAAGGTGGGTGAAGACACAAACTGTTGAACCCCGATGTCACGCTTCGAAGTCACCATTCTGATATTAGAGCCTCTTAACACCCAACAGATACGAGGGCACTTATGACTTTCGCAATCTGTGCAAAATGGATGTGGGCAACGGAGTCCTGCAGTTTGAGAGGACCATCTTGTCAGCATCAGTCAAGCCTGTGCGGCCTCAACTCACCTCCAGCATGGACCAGTATGACCTCTTCATATTTGAGATCAAAGGACTGGGCTTCCTTTACCACCAGGTTTTTTTTCCACAAGTTTTACAGCTTAGCTTAGCAATAACTTCCATATACATTCATGATTTGGGACATTTGCAGTCTCTTACAGCAGCAAATTTCTTATTGTGTTATGCTGTAGGTACGATGCATGATGGCACTGCTTCTCCTGATAGGGCAGAAACTGGAAGCCCCGGAGATAATTAATCAGCTGCTGGATGTTCAGAGCAACCCCAGGAAACCCCAATACAGGTGTGGATATAGGAGTTATTGAACGCTTTCCATATCATACGTATACCAAATATATCTCTTGTGCGAGCTTCATCAATATTAGTAACAAACAGACAGTGAAACTACAACTGCATCTCCTGTATTGTCTCTAGCATGGCAGTAGACTACCCGCTGGTGCTGTACGACTGCCACTTTGAAGGTTTGAGCTGGAACCAGGAGACTGAAGAGGGGACCCACGTCCTGTCTGCATTACAACAACACTGGACCCAGAGTGCAATCAGGACCCATGTCCTCCATGGGATGATCCAGGGCTTGGAGGCCAGAGGTAAGATGTCGAAAAACAAACGGACTGGGACAACCTCATCACTTTTTTCATTTTTGTTTGTTCAATTTCATGGACTGGGATAATAATTTATGCCTATAACAGACCATGTATACTGTAACTATATTAATATATCTTTTAGTTGTATAACTAGTTACACATTTTCACCATTTATTGCACTAGATAATTTTCCTGTTACATCCCTATGTATGCTTTCAATACTTTTATTGGAGCCAGTTATTATACAAATCAAAATGTCAACTAAATATACATTGCTTCATTTGTTTCCATCCACAGGTGGAATGTCCTCTAATCATTGCTTGCTAGTAGAAGGCAGCAGGCCGAGAAACTACCGGCCGCTGCTGGAGCGTCCGTGCTGCGAGAGCCTGGAGTCCAGAATAAACCATTTTGTCAAAAGAGGCAGGCTGGAGCGGGAGGAAGGGGAGAATGGAGGCGAAACGCTCCACAGAGGGAAAAGGTCCAAACATTCCCACAATCCCCCCAGTCTGCCAGCTGGACTGTCAGAGATGCCATCTTCAAAACAAAGTACAGATCAAATAGCTGAAGAGGTTCTCACAGGAGAATGAACGTGGCAAAGATATGTTTTGTTGTCATTTTATTTTTATAGTTGATTTGAAAATATTGGTTTTACGTTTTATTGCAGGAAAAAAAAACAATGGATTTCCTTTTTTTTATTTCATCAAACTGTGTTTGAATTTTCCATTCATGCAAATATTTATTTTGCTTTTGAAATAAACACGTTTGGAGAAAGTATCTGTAGTTTGGTTTTCAACCCACGTTGTGAATAAGGAACTCAAAGCGCGAGGCGGAACCAATGTAACGAAACGTCGGAGGATGTTTTAGGTAGCACTCGTCAAGCTCAGAAGCTGGGTCATTAGCAATCAGGTAGTTAAACGTCAGAGTTACAGACCGCAATATCTAACAATACGACTATCTCCGACCTTTTCGTCTGATTGTGTGTTTAATAGGACAAAGCGGAAATGTCTGCGACCTCGTTTCATTGCATATTGAATGTGACTATGACCTGATAAAGACTTATGCTAACGTTAGCTTGTAAGCCATCCTGGTTGTTTACTGCCCTGCCACTGTCGCTCCTTTGATTAAAGGAGTACAACGCGATCACGAGGTGAGTTCAAAATACTGAATGGAAGTCTCTGATAACTGTAACAAAATAATTTAATAGTGTTTGGAAACAGCTGGTTGTTCTCTCCAGTGTTTGTAACGTGAGTTGAATGCAACGTTAAGAAGCTGTACAGACTGTTCAGAGTTTATTTTGGTGCCAAGTCAAGAATAACTTGAGCTGTCAAACCAACTTGTATGTACTTGTTGTACAAGTACATTCAATGCGTGTAGTGCAACAGCTCCACAGCAGGGGGCGTGTTGCTAAACCCAATGGCACGTTTTGTAATCTGGAAATAGTTGTCACTTATGTGTCCATATCTTGGATATTTGTAAGTTAAATATTGCGACAATTCCCTCTGTATATATAAACACTATTGTGTGTGGATGTATACACCATTTACTGTGTATTACTGTTTTTTTCAATTAAAATGGGAAAATATGTGTACATACTGTATATGTGTTTGTGTATTTCTATGTCTATATTTGTATGTAAAAAATATATATACTTACGTTGTGTAACTCTTATTTACGAACAAATCCAGCTTTAGCCAATCTACAGGTATTTTTTTATGCCAGCATTATTCCTTTTCTAAATGTATTTCTGTCCCGTCTCTAGGAGTCACCGTAGACAGTTGCAGTTACAGTACTACTACTGTACTGCTTGGATACATCTCTCTGCTTCTTTGCCTCAAGATGTTCCTGGTGGGACTGACAGGAGGCATCGCCTCGGGGAAAAGCACAGTGTCTTCAATGCTGCGGGAGCTCGGTTGCCCCATTATTGATGCAGATGTTGTGGCCAGGAAAGGTAGACAAATGTCTCCCCACTGCAAACTATTTACAATGTTACGACAAACTCGGTTTAATTACCATTTAAATCTGTCATCCAGCTGAACCCTCAAATAAACACAGATGTGAGATTTGGGATTCACCCTTATGGCTCAAGTCACTGAGGTTACTGATGTTTGTTATTATACAGAAAGGACATAAAGAGACTGGGCCTGCAGGAGGTTCATTAAGACAAATGCTTAAACAGAGTGCATGAATCATGGCGACTGTCTCCGTTGACTGCAGGGAGGATGATGTAGTTACGTGGTGAAGATAAAAAGGTCACAGAACTAGGTGAAAAGTGTCCAGTTTGACGGAGAAAATATTAGTTATTGTGCTAAAGATATGTTACAAAATACATTTAGATTATCCCTCCAATATATATTTTGCACCATTTTTTTCTTTCTTATACTCATTGGTTTTCTTTATCAATCCATGTGCAAACAATATTGCGTTATTGACTCAATCATCTCTTAATTTGACACATTGTATTGTGAGTTAAAAAGACAACATGTTGTTGCCTTTTCTGGATAACAGTTGTGGAGCCGCACACTCCCGCCTATGCTCGCATTGTCCACCACTTTGGGCCAGAGATCCTACTCGAGAACGGAGAGATCGACAGGCAGAAGCTGGGTCAACTCATCTTTGCCAACGAGGAAAAGAGGAAGCTGCTGAACTCCATCACCCACCCAGAGATCCATAAAGCAATGCTCAAAGAGATCCTGCTCTACTTTCTCAGAGGTGAGGGAGGAACCGAGTTTGGCTCGGGTATCTGGTAACATTGGTATCACTGAAAGTGAGCCACGGCTTTGCTGTAGTGCAGCAATGTGCGTTAGAGTCTGAGGCTATTTCTCACAACGCTGTATGAATTGCTCTCTGTGAGTCAAATAGCAAGATATTTCAGAATATTACCGCAATTTATGATTGCAGGCGAATTCAACTGAGATACAAGTAATAAATTGGTGCCGCACAGAGATCTTTCAAACTATCACTTTAGAATAAAAAAAAAGGAAAGCGCACTGAACCCTCTCGCCACATTAATTCTTTAGCAACTCGAGATCTCTCTCAAGTGCCTTAAAATAAACTGTGGCAGTTTTTGTATGTCACAATGAAAAAAAACATACTTGATTCCGTTCCTCTTATTTTCACAGGACAAATGTGTTGACACTAATTTATTCTGTTTCACCATCTTCTTCTGTTTCCCTAGGGTACCGCTATGTGGTGCTGGATGTGCCCCTTCTCTTTGAAACCAGACGTCTCACTCAGTTTCTCAACCACACTGTCGTAGTTTACTGGTAAGACCGCTTGCTCACCCTCCTTCATTTTGTCTGTTTGTCCGCAGGTTGCACTTTTTTAAGTCATTGTATATTTTGAAGCTCTTTTGGCCGTTAAGCCCAGTTTTGTGAGTTATTGGTTACCGCGATGCAGCCCTCTGTGTGCCTTGTTAGCGTGACTCACCGCCGCTGGATTTTTTAACAAGGCACCAAAAATAACCTCCATTGTCTGTTCCTTTTCAGTGACCCTGCCACTCAGCTCTTGCGCCTGATGCAGAGGGACGACCTGACCCAGGAGCAGGCCGAGCAGCGCGTGGCTGCACAGATGCCACTAAACGAAAAGCGCGGCTTGGCCAATCATGTGATCGAGAACTCTGGCAGCCGAGAGGACGCCCACCGGCAGGTCCTGAGATTGCACACGAAGCTGGAGGACTCCATGGACTTCCTCTTAGTGAGGGCCATCGCTATTGCCGCCACTACCGGTCTGGGTGGGATCCTGCTGTATGCAGCCAAGATACTTTTGTCCTAACGACAGAGATGAGGCGAAAGAAAGGGTTTGGTCCAAGATCCGGTGAGAGATGAGCGTGTGTGAATAGATGCAGGCAAAGTCACGGCGGGAGGTCCCGGTGCAATTTACTGTGAGATTAGTTTCCCAGCACCCACCACTACAGTTCAGTGGTGTGACATGCTCTGTTTGCAGTCAACACACTGACTTACATTATTAACACAAAATGCACTGACAAATGTGGTTTAGTTTAGTGTGTTTGGTCTGAACGTGAAGGTGATACCTTTGAGTCTCGATGCAGATTACAGGGGTCACAGTTTGGGGCCTTAAAACTGAAGCGTTTTAATTTTGGTGCAGCAGTTGACACACAAAAATATCAAAACTGATAATTGTAGAACCTAAGATGTTTTTTGTTGCACCTTTTTATATCCTGTGAAGATATAAACACGAGCCGCAGAGAGGGCGAAGGAGGAAGTAAGCGGCTGTACGTCCTTAACAACTATAGATGTGCAGGAGTCACTGTGGTTTCTGTACTTTTTATTTGTTTGCAATTTTAAGTCCAAAATGCCAGCGCTGTCTCCAGTGACGAATATTGTTTTTAATTGGTTACAATACTTATCATTGGGAAGAAAGAAAAAAAAAGCCCAATGTGAACAATCCGATGCCTACAGACTGTTATGATTGTATGTTAATGACCTGTAAAATGAAGATTTATGACAGAATGTATTTGATTATCCATTTTAAATGGGAACAGAGTGAATTTACAGACTAACAGATATATATATATATATATATATATATATATATATATATATATATATATATATATATATATATATATATATATATAATCTCACTGTATTTTCTTACACATTAAGCTGCCCTCTGTAAATACTAAATCTATGATTTAGTTTTTCTGCGCAAACTCACTTGTAACTAAAACACAGCATTTGAAACACTAGCTGCTTAACTGAAATATAAATGATGCAATAATACTGTTTTAAAGTAACAACAGTGTCAGTTTATCATTTTTGAAACCTTAGTTTTAGGGCTGGAGGCGTTTCTTTCTGAACATTATATCTCATTTACTGCAACACTAGTTTGTCTGTAGTCACTTTAAATCTGAATTTAATACATATTTGTTATGTTCACAACTAATTTGGAATTTATTTCTGGTTACATATGCATACACACATTTGTGAGTTAGAATATCCACTTTTTTACTTCACATTTTTTGTGATTTTACTTGAGTTTTACTCTAGTGAAGAAGAAGTGTAGTCGGTAAACTCATTTTTTAAGAAGTAATTTGAAGAATGTTTTTTATGGTAATTTAGCTCAAATGTCTTGTTTTGTCCCAACAAATGTCTGACGATTAAAAAAAAAGAAAAGTTTTCATTTGCCTTTAAAAAAGAAAGAAAGTATATTAATATCAATTTCCCCGAATCCCCTAGTTTATCAAATAATCAATTGATATTTGTATTTCTTGCAGCTCTCTAGTTCCAATGATAATATCTATAAATCATATCAGCAATATTGAAACGTATCCACCAACCAAATCCTCAAACACAGTCTTCAGGAGAAGGAAATAATTAACTTGTGTTAAGGGTCATTTGTGATGTCCTTGCTCACGTCCACATTAAAACTTCGGCCTAAGATTCGTGCCCGTGGGCAGGCGCGGTGACATCATCTTGGCACCGAGGTCCCACGAGCCTGCGTGGCTCGCTTGGCTCCTTCTGAAGCCGCTACTGGTCTGCTATTTGTTTTTATCAAGCCACTGGAGAATTAATGCAAAGTGACTCGGGCTGCGGTGGGCGGGGAGAGGGGGGGCAATGAACCAACGCTGCCTGGCTACGTGTACATATTTAATATACATCATAGCCACAGATGCAATGTGATCTTGTGCAACAGTACACACAAATGCCCATGAAACAATGCCAGGATGAAGAGCATGGTCTATTCTTAGGTTGCTTAAAATACAAAAGATAAAACCTGACTCTGTCTCGAGTCAAAGTCGAGGTGTATATTGACAATAACCATGATGATTCAAAATGAAATACTGATGTCATGTTTATAATATACACATGATAATGTCCTGTGGTTCTAACTAGTTCCTATGGTTAGAGACGCTCTCCACCTCCCTATACAAATATTTTCAGTGTGATTAACTTGACAAAAAAGAGACAAAGCGCACAATAAAATGTTCCACAGCTATTGCGATCAACCATCTTCGCCGTGAATTCTTTCAGGCCTGGAAAATCGTGCGGCGAGAAGCTGACATTGTGACAGCTCCAATTCAAAGGGTAACATGCATCACAGCAGCCAGCTGTTCAGGAGAGATTTCCAAGCGTGCCTTTTCTCTCAGTCTCTTTCTCAGACACAGACAGAGGCCAGATGCAGTGCGGGGAAGGAAGTAAGACTATATCTGTACAAGCAAGTGTGAATGCTCCAGGCACCGAAGGGTGGCGAAGTCTCAGTCTGAATATAAATTGGGTTTAATTCTGAAGGTGTCAAGCTAAAAGGTGAAAGTCTGAAGTTTGCCTTGTTACACTTTGTGCGAGTGCATGGATACGCAGCTTTATTGCATGCAGTGGGTCCTCCACAGGAGCAGAGCAAATCATTTCCTGGTGGCAGGGGGTAAAGACTTCTATAATCTCACCATCATGTTCAGAGAGTTGGCCTACGGCACCGCAGTGTGTCCACATTTTGGAATCTTCTATCTGAGTGTTGTTATTTTTTGCCAGGGAAGGGAAAGCTGAACTAAAAAAGCTTTGCATTAAACTCAGCTCTTGATAAATGACAGTATAACTATGTTTTAATAACTATTCCATTAGTCCGTTGTTTTGAGTCTGAATCGTTCACTCAAGGGGCAATTTTTAAATCTTTTTCCATCTCCACAGCGAAAGGACGTGTCGTCTTAAAGGGTAACAGACTTTTAGTATTCATCGGTGGTTGTTAATTCAAATGTGCCCTTTTGGGGAATTATCAATTAATAAAAGGCATTTGCAGTTATGAACACATTTTAGTATTTTGGGGGGACAGTGTGTTAGTCGGAGCAATACTTACAACATTTTATTTAATTACTTCTCAGGACTGTCTAGTAGCAGCTGTTAGGATGGGGTGACTTACAGCTTTATGATTCTTATTGGTACGTTAACTTTGCCCCAGGAGTGGGAGTAAAGGACCTTTAACAGAACCCAAAATACACCAAATTATTTCTTAATCACACAGTCAGTCTACGTCAGTACATTTACATTTCTGTGGGCCCTTTTTTCAAAAGACATCTTGACATGTCGCAGTAAGCACAGGTTTAAATGATATAATTGGTGAAGGAAATTCCCCGATCTTTACCTAAATAAAAGGAATAAAACAAGGATTCAGGAATGATTAGAATCTCCTTCCGGGTAATGAGTTCCACTTTTACACAAAGTGTAACCATGACTCTGAAGTTGCCGGATCCTGGTCCGAGCGAGCCAAAGCGGCGCTGTGATTTGGGAGTCTGTGTTCGAGGACCAGACTTAGCAAAGGATCAATTCATGGTGACTTTTTTTTCTGTTTTGGAATCCTTCATTCACTGTAGAGACATCCAAGTTCCCTTCACACACTTACATGGGGTGAGTCACTGATTTAAAAAGGGTCATTTCTGGGGGTGAAGCATCAACTTTTAAATGAGATTGGAATGCTTCGCGCTGAGGACGGATCCGTCCTTTGAATCTAATCAATATTTAACACGAGAATTTGTGAGCAGTTGGCCGATCAGAACCACTTCCTGTTGAAATGTTTTGACCTGGGCTTGTATCACTTTCGATGAAGCACAAATGAACAAGAAGAGCAGTGATGGAACAACCCACGAGGCCACTGGTACCGCGCCCGCTCTCCCTTTTGCACAACAGGTCACAAACGCTGCTCGACACCAACGGGTAGAATGAACTGGCCCGAGCAACTGTAACGACTTTAGTGTTCTTGAACTCTGGCATCTTGTGTCATGCCGAGGAAGAGGCGCACGCAGCGCCTCCGTAGCCCGTTGTCAGGCTGCATCCACGAGACTGCGGTGAGGTGAAGAGACAGGCAACACGCCAGCGGAGCGTCCCCAGCCACATGACTCAGCCTGTCCCTGCGCGTTAGCCCCGGCTCAGTCAGGGCCATGAGGGAACAAGGCCGTTGGTATTGAGTCACTGACACACTGGACAGTCCCCAGATCAAGCATGATGATGGCGGAGAAAAGTGGAAGATGCATGTTGCCATGCTCTCTCTCTCTCTCTCTCTCTCTCTCAAGGAGTGCCATGCATGGCGGCGGGGTAATGTGCATGGGTGCAGACACGCAGATCTTCTGTAATGAAAGGTGATGATTCTGCGCCTTCTTTCGCCACAAATTAAAGGTGAGCTGGAGAATGTTTTTGTAAAGGAATTAAAGTTGTTTTTACATTAAGTGTTACCCACAAAAAAATCCATTGTGTGCGTTCTGAGCTCTCACAAATGTGATAAATGGGTTTCCTTCCTCTTAAAGTATTTCAGTCCTGCATTGTTTCTGTCCATATTCAAGCCGACAGCATCGACTGTAGAAGAAGTGGACATAGCCGCCTTCACGTTTCCCATTTTGAAGCCTGGAGTTCATCGTTTTGGTCGTCACCAGCCTTGCTTTTCTCATTTTTATTTGACTACACACTGCGAAAGGGTTGAAGTTGTCAGGCAACACCTCTAAAGCGTACCCTGCCTCATCATCTAGTTCATTCTGAATGGGACCACCATTTACGAAATGAACAACACGTTGTATTGATGGCGACTTGAAACTGCAGCGGTTGAGATCATAAATACATTTTGACCGATTAAATAAATCAGACGTCGTTTTCCAGGTAAGACTTCACACAATCAGAATGTATTTCACAACCAGCGGAGTCACCTGCAGTCTTCCTGTTCCCTGCTTTTGTTGTCAAATTACTGCATAACTTGGCGTGTTACAGCCACCTGTGGATTAGTGGAATAGTGTGAAACCATTAGCAGGAATGTGTATGTAAGCTGTCATCTTGTGCGTGCACCTGTGCGTGAGACAAACAAAGCAAACACCCTCTCATGAAATAATGACACGCTCCATAACACTACGAGAGATGGAATACCTTGAATGCCCAATTTGGTTTAATCAGCCAACTTCTTGAACCAGTTGCTTTTCTCACACTGTTAAATCGATGTGAAATTGAATGTACAGCCTGTTGACGACGTGTATTTTGTGTTCTTTGTTGTTTAGCTCCAAAAAGCCGGTCAGCATGCTTCACTTTAACGCCTAAAATATCTCTAAAGCACTTGTTGTCAGATACCAGATCTTCTGTTGGCACAACCTTAATAACTACCACGAGCAACATGCAACAATTGGTTGTTGTCCAGCACACATTTAATAAGGAATAGTGAGTCGACAGGATACACCGTAAGCTGCTCTAGTCAGGTGAGGATACATCCTGTCTTGAGCATTATGACTTAATGGCACGGCAGAAAAAGAAGAAAAAAAAAACACTTCACCAAGAGAGCTTATCACGAATGCATATCTCCCCACTGGCTTTGCTGACCACTCATCCATAAAGCTGAGACTGATGAGAGAGCAGCAGAAACTGATGAGAGCATTGTGTTTTTCACAATACAAGCTAGATTTAAGGTCTCACAAAGATCGCTCCCTGCTAGCTCTTTGTAATCATGTCGTTTATTGTGTTCATTGAGATTTTGAGGGCATGCCAGGTTTCCATGTTAACGGAGCCCTCCTCGTGCAAGCATGTCAGGATCGTAGAAGTGATGTTGTATGAAAGGAATATTTAATTTGTTAACCTATCGTATTCGTTGATGCATGAATCCACCATGCAAGTCCACATTTAAATAATTTCTCTGACATCTTTGTTTATTATACAGTCAGTAAAGGGTTTCAGAACGGTGTGTTTCAGATTGTAGCCTCGAGGATTAGTTCTGCAAGTAATGAAAGCATGAAATTGAGTTCAGACATTCCTGTTCCCATCAGGATGAGGCCCAGTGACGATGGTGATCACCTGACTTTTCCTTTAGCACCATCAACAGGTTCTTTTTGGGGGCTTTTGGTGAAATATGAATGTGAACTAATATTAATATGAACTAGTGGATATGTTATCCTTGAAGTTTTAACACCAGCATGTTAGCTCTCAGGAATGTTTTCTTCTGGGTTCTCCAGTGTGTGTGTGTGTGTGTGTGTGTGCCTGCTGTTTGTGCCGTACCAAACTTATTTAAAAACTGAATTCGTACATGTGGGACTATTTGTGCTGCCAAGTAGAGATTTGTCTTGTGTTCAAAACTAAGAAAACATCTTAGGTGGTCGTGCACACGAGTAAAACCACTGGTGCATGTAAGTGTGTGCAGGCTGAGCGGTTGTTGGGAGGAAGTGTAGTACATGAGCAAGAAGGGCTATTTAGCTTGACAATAAAAGCATCTGTCTCTACTTTGGATCTCCCCTGGTGAGGTAAGTGGGGATGCTAAAGATAACAACACCAAGGGCTCATTAACGTCACTTCAGACATTTCAGACGAGGTACTCTCTCCAAGCCGACCCTTCTCCTGTCTCATTGAAGCTAAGGACGCATGCGGAGACGCACGCGCACGCTGACCCGAACGCCGGACAAAACATTCACACACATGGACCCACAAGCGCGCACGCTCTGCGGTAGCCTGATAAGCCTCACGCCTCACCAAGTGGCCCCTGCAAATGTCAAACTGAAGCCATCTCAGTTTACTGATTGGGAGTGGGTGGGAGTGAATGAATAAAAAATAAAAAAAAATCACACAGTTTCCGTTGCCTTCGCTGGAGATTACCTAAATTAAAACAAGTTTGCGGTGGAGACATAATCTTTCAAATCCTTCTACTTATACGTGATGAAAAGAGGTACGGGGGAAAATCTCCAGCGCCGAGTCCAAAAGACGAAGCTTACATCAACAAAAAGCAGCTTACAGCACATCTCAGAGGAACGCTTACCTTCAAACCCTGGACCTGAGTAAAGTCAGGGGGGACGTGAGATGAAATGAGTGAGTCAAAGGTTCCCGCGTGGCATACAGTACAGATGCTGTTTCATCACATACTGTATTAAAACCTCGGCCCCAGAGTGTCCTGTTGGGTAGGTTGTTCAGCTAAAGTCACCATCAAAACCAAACAGCCCCGAGGAGGGGTTTCTGTCGCCACACAAGCACAATAGCTTGAGTAAGGATCACCCAGTTTTGCAGGATGAGGCAAAGACGGTGCCTGCCAAGGGAATTTTTCTACGTTTTAAGCAGAGGCTTCCACAGATGGTTTTAGGCTTACCCCTGTTTCCTGTGTGACCTCAATAAATGGCTCCAAAAAAAAAGATGGGTGGATGGCCAAATAGGGGGTTCAGTTTTTTCTATGCAACATGATGCAATAATTTGTATTATTTGCTAGCCTCTTAAAGTCCTTTTGTGTACTGGCAAAGAAGGAAGTTAAAAAAACAAACAATTGAATTTGGTGCATTTTCATTTGACTCTCTTCACTCTTACATTTAAAAAGGATAAATACTGTTGATCTTCTCTTCTAAGTGTTCTTATATGAGAATGTTTTGAGTGCATTCGTGTTTCTCCCGATGGGCTTCAGGAAAAGTACAGATGTTGCAGACTCTCGGGCAATGTTCAGTTCCAATAGTTTCAGCAGCGAAAGCTGTTTCTCACGGGCCGCGGGCGTTTGTCTTTGACATTGTGACATGAAGTCTCTAATTTGAAGATGTGCTCATACACCCTGCAAGGAGAAAGCAGCCTGTGCGAGCGCTCAGCCGGCCCCTGGCTCGGGTGACCTCTGCTTAGGCACGGACCCTCAGTCTTAATTGTGTCTGGAGGAATTCTGCTGTCTTAAGACAAGCTTAAGTTTAGACCGCAGGGCTTTCTGGCCTTCACTACATCCAGCAGTTCAACAGGAAACAGGATGCTCTTGCACTGCTCAGTGTGGAAATCTTGTCTCATCATTTCAATCAACCAATTTACAACTCACAAGAAAATGCTGAATTTAATTGCGCTTAAGAGGGGACAGTATGATGAGCTTCTTTGAACAAGTTCCCCCTAAAAAACTTCAGTGCTTGAACTCTTAACTTGGTGTTTCAAACTAAACAAGAGACAGTTTGGCCCGTGTCAAAGGCAAACTATGTCCAAAGAATTTGATAATATCAAAGAGAGCTTTTAAGAAAACAGACAACTCTATCGGTTTTCACAGTTGAGGCCCAGAAGCTATTTTCCTGTCGCTGACACTTGTGTCGCAGTCTCAACGGAGCCTAATTTGCCCTCGATTACATGCCGACTGATCTAAGCTTCGTCATGATACGTTACAACACCCGGCCCCTGATTTTTTTAACACTTAATCTCAGCGTCTTTGCACACATCTCTCCTTTGATTGTGAAAAATAATCATCTCCTGCTCTTCATTTGGCATTTAACACAGCTGTGATTTCTTCTCCCCTTTCCCTCAGTGATCATCTCCGTGTTGATTGCCTCTCGCCGCGCTGGCGTGGCTCTCTTGTATGTCACGTTTGCAGGACTAAAGGCTGGTTTCACGTGAAAATTAGAGCTCAAAACAACCGATGAAAAAATAGATTAGGTGACATTAACCACATAATGCGTCAGGAAATGCGAAAAACAACATTTTTTTAATGAAAAAATCATGGACATTAAACGTAAATGCAACAGCAATATACGTTCCTTAATCCCACACTTATTTAAACTTTGTTTAAAATTACGGTATTTCTCTTTATCAGATGTGGAAACATACAGAATATTTTCACAAGTGTTGCATGCATAAATTAAATAAATAAATCTTTACAAGTGAGCACATAACGTCATATATTTTACAACTATCAATCAACAGCTATATTCTTTGAAATAGACACGCAATATGGTGTACCTACACTACTTTGATTGTGTTCAGACATCGAGAATCAGTATCCAATTTACAGTTTATACATTAACAATATGCCAAATATAATGGCTGATATGACATGATTTTCCAAACCATCACACTGAGACACAATACAGTTTGTGACAATGTCTGTCATTGAAAAACAATCATAATCTCTTTTTGGCATCCACTTTTCGACTAATTAGAATTTCTTGGGACAGAATACATCTCCTCAGTCATTGAAGCACAACATCTTATCGCACAAACAGCATGAGAAAACTCAGTTTTAACATAATCTAAACTGCACATTTACAAACACTGCAGTCTGTTAGATTTCCAGACGCGAAATTCAAATGACAGCTCCAAAACGATTTTTGAGGCTTTTTCACTTTCAGAATTGTTACTGCACCTCACATGACGTGCCTGCCACCGTTCCGTTGCTCGCGTCCGTCAGAATAGCGGCGTAGGCACCCTGTATGCAATGGGACATGTGGATGAGGAGGTCGACAGTTACAGATAACCACAGATCCACAGCTAATGTCACGCTATCAATGCTGACCTCAAAAACATCTGCAAAAACAATCGGACTGTGGATCAGTGGCTATGGGCAACATTAACCTCACTGTGAAAGTTAGGTGGTGAATGTCTTCTGGCTGTGACCTTTCACCTCTGAGCCCGCGTCCTGTCCGGTCTTCAGTCAGCATAGAGGATGAACCCTGAGAAGGTGCTATATTTGTTGCTGTTGCCCCCGTGAGCCTTGCCCCCATCCAATTTTATGAAAACCTCATCGCCTGCATCCAAATGAAGGATGACACTGTTGCTGGCGTAGTCGTAACTCTGGTCCTGGTCTTGAGCGATGGAGCTGGCCCTGACCTGGAACATGATATGCACACGCAGACAAGTGTAAACGGTAGAATGCCGAGGGAAAAGATTTACAATGAAGATTTGATTCATTAACGTACAGGTGTTAGCCATAATAATCCATTCATCATCATAAAACGTCAATGTATTAAAGTAGCATGAAGAAAGCCAAAAGGATGATGTCAAGATGAAGTCAATGCTGATATCGAAACAAATGCTTCATTTGATGAGCGCGCACATTAACATACTCGCTGCTTCCCCTGTTGACATGAGACAACTTATTTTTACGTGTGACTTGACTAAAAGTCATATTTGAAGAAAAGCGTGTTTGCACGACGTGTGGACTGAATCTGAGAGTTCGTGTAAAGTGTGTCCCCTGTGGTGAATATCTTGCTTTTCCCTCATGACTCAGGTGAAAGGGTCATGCTTGACTCAGTCTGCCTCTGAGGAAGGATGGCAGCGCATACTATCCCTTTGCCTCGTGTTCGTTTGCCTCTCACATCCACCTTCTTCTGGGTGGAGCACTGATAATGGCATGTTTATCCCGAATATAGGTGTCATCGTGTCAACGCAGGGTAATTACTAGAAGTATTAGATCTGGAGCGTAACAGCCAAATCTCTTCCACACGCCCGTGTAAAAAGTGAAGCTTGGTGAAGTTGCTTTGCATGTAGAGTTTTATCCGCTCTAAGCTTTAGCTAATGTATAATGATCTGTGTTGCCAGGTTGGCTGTTACGCTGCAACTTCATCATACACGTCATGAAAGTGTAATCCCTAATTCAACCAGATTCTGGCGACAGGTTCTGATCAAAGTTAGAACCAAAATAAGAACATGGAGATCATATTAGTGCCAATGCATAGCATAAAAAAAGAGTGTTTGTCAAGAAGCTGCAGGGTTTGAGCCACAGATGACAGCATGATGATGGATCTCTGAGACACGAGGGAAATGCAGCCTGAACCCCTTTCCCTCCAAGTGTCCACCGTCCACTCTGCAGCAGGAGGATGTCCACCTCTCACAAAAAGACACTGACTGAAAATAAAACACAATTTAATAGTGTCAGCAATGCAAAACAATTGTCGACTTTGTGTCGTAATTTTAACCATGGATGTGTTTAGTTTAGTGGTTGTACTGGTCCGACATCACTTTGCCCCACTGGACCAAATAAATATATAATTAATGTTTCTCTTCATTTGTTTGCATGATTTCCTAAAGTTTACATGCCTGTTCCTAATTGGTCCTTCTTAATTAAAGACTGAATAAAGACTGTGTGTGTGTGTTTGTGTTTTTTAACTATTAACATAAACCTTAATAGTGTGTATTAAGATTTAGCAACATTTTAAGTGACACTTTAATCTATTTAGAATAATACATGCTTCTACTAAGGAATGTATTTAGTAATGATTAGATAATGTGGAGTTCCTCGTTGCTTAAAAAAGTGTGAGACTGTAATAGATTAGATTTGACAATAGTAAACAATAAACTGTAAACTAACGAATGTATCTTCACTTCTCATCATGGCTGGTATTGCACAATATCTACAATGTCATTACCCTCGAAAAGAAAGCTGAGGGAGGCAGCTTAAGGAAGTCTTTGCAAGTAGCCTATACCTGTTTCCTTTTCTAGTTAGTTTAAGTTAAAAGTCAGCAGGTTTTGTGTACTGTTCACCTAATACTCCTTTCATAATTACCTGTATATTTACTTTTACTTCCCGTTTAAAAAATGAATTAGCATTTTATGCTTTTTTTTAACAATGTAATGTTGCACAATGTGCATGTTTGGACATACTGTTTGATATGATGTAGTTTACCAACATCGTGCTCAGGGGTCCTCATCAAGGACGTCAAGTCATTAAGCTGACATTAACAATAGAGGGCCGGGGGTAACATGAGTACCTAAGAATCTAATGCCATGGGTGAGGGGTGGTTATCTTGGATTGCTGTGTCATGTATTTTATTCCTTTGTGACAAAATAAGGCAAATGCCGTATATTTTAATATCACAGCAAAATGTGTTTAGCGTGGTGTATCTCACGCTGCAACCTAGTTAGACACCGACAACTACGGCCACAGAATGAAACCCACAGTTCTATGAAACAGTCTCCATAAAAAAAAAAGATCTCTATTAGCTTTATTAATACACTGGATTGCATTATTATGTAATGTACAGGTGTTACTGTCTCAACTCACTGGAGCCTGTTGCCGCCTGCTTGAGATGTTAGTACGAAAAGGTCCAGCCTCACATTTACATGGTGTTTGATCAATGTCATCACCTGGGGCTTTTAAGACATTACAAAAGTTTAGCAAATATCATGATTCGATATTGAAACGCCTGGCTCTGACAGGCAGACTGATAACGCACACTATCACATCATGGTTCCAGGAAGTTTGTTGTATTTCAAAGGGCACCAGCTTTGAACTAGCCACTACCTCAGGCTGTGTTTTGATGTGTGCAGAGTTGAGATAGCGTTGCACTCCTTCCCCTCACTTCAACGTGGACATCATTGGATGTGTAATATGCACAGATGCACAATCTGGCAGCGTGCCACTGTGCATTGTCATTATCTCGGACTATAACACCAGACCAAGTCAGATTTAAAATCACTATTCACATGAATGCATGACTACTCAATTTAGACTGCCAGCACACTGGTTACACTCTTCCCTGAGCATTTTTATTCGGGTTCATCCCAGTGTATGATTCATGGTTCTGAACTCATAAGGGATAAGTCTTAACTATTTGTGCCGCAAAAGTGTTATTTTTCCATTTGTCAAATTCAACATGAAATCACGCAACATTCTCTCTGAAGAGTTGAAAGTGTTACCCACCAGACCATTCTTGATCAGGTCAGCCCACATGCTGGTGCCATCTCCTCCTCTCATCAGCACATTGTAGATGAAAAAGTAGGTGCCAGGAATCTTACAGGTGAACTTGCCGGTCGCGCCCTCATAGTTGCCACCGATATTTGTCACCACGTCATCGAATCGCAGAATGTCGTAACCTTCTTGAGGGTTTCGTAGTCCTGCGAAGAACGCCACCCGAGGTGTGGTGTTGTACGTGGTCGTGCTAACTGCCCCTTTACCCCCTAATCCCAGAATCCCAGTACGCACAATGTCCACACTGTCTCCCGGTGGACCTTTAGGTCCTGGTGGGCCTGGCTCTCCAGGTGGTCCCGGGGGTCCAGGCTTACCTGGACGTCCCGGTCTGCCATGCGGGCCGTGAGCACTGTAAGTAGGCAGCGGCGGGCCGATGCTGTGGTCACTCAGATCCGCGTCATTGTCCACCTGTGGGCCCGCGGTCGCTGTATCGGTCCCTGCGCGCAAACTCGGGTCCGTCGTGGGGAAGGGGTCGCAAACCATGCGGCAGGTACCCAGCATCTCGTAGTGGCTCGCACTGTCATCTGTGCCACCTGTGCCAACGGAGCTGACCAGCACAGGGATGAGGACCACCAGGACAAGGACCAGCATGACCCCCACAGCAGCTGCCACCAGGGTCTTCCGCCCGATGCTCAGCCGGGGAAGGGGCTGCGCTGCCAGCGTGGAACTCTCCGGGGTGGAAATGGTGACTGTGGGGGAGTGCGTCCACCTGGCAGAACGCAGACACAATGTGGATCTTCGATGGTGGAGATGGTGCCCAGGGAGCGCCGGTATGAGTGTGTGAGTGAACGAGTGAGCTGTGTAGGAGTAAGGGAGAGGGAGTGGAGCAAGGGACCTAAGTGATCAAAAGGAGAGGGAGATTGAGAGAGTGAGGAGAGAGAGTAAGAGGAAAGGAGGAGGGAGAGAGTAAGACAGCTTGAGAAAAGAAAAAAAAAGAAAGAAAAGAAGCAAGGGGAGGAGAGTTGAGCCACATACACTCACTAAGCCATCTGAGTCAGGGCAGAGGAGAGTACTTTCCTACTGGCAGATGTGAAAAGCCATGGAGGGCATAAGGAAGAAGTGTGACAGATTCTTGTTCATTGGATGATGAAGATGGAGATGAAGATAAAAAGATTTGAGGGAAATTTTCTGATATGAGGAGGATCTAAGTGATACACTATCATTGGAATTCTTATATTCTCCATCCTGTGGCCATATTCTTTAAATGTTTCAATAACATTAAACAGTCTGCCTTAATTTTATGCAGTAATGTAACAACATATTTTATGTTGAGAAACCGCAGAACTTATTTGAGCCAGCAGCCTTCTTGTTCTTCTTGTATAGTTTTTTTAGTTTACGTTTTAAAGTTGTTATCAAGGTCAGAATGTGTGTTAAGCTGCGTGTGTGTTTGAGTGGGTGTGTACCAGGATCTCTTGTATACTGGAATGATTCCAAGCATCATGGTCAGTCTGTGACCTTGACAAAAACTGCTAACTTTTGAAGGCACACTTGTAAACTTGTAAGTCCAATTCTGTTATTATTCTATTGGCAATAATAAGATTTTACCCACCAAGTTGATTTCTGAGACTTGAGACATGTGGCAACATCCCTAGAACAAGCATCAGTAGAATCAAAGGGACGTAAGTGGTCCAGCAATATAACTGATTGCAACCACGTCCTGTACACCACTTCAGTCAAAGGTGATCATGAGACATTATGCAAAGTTCTGTGATTATGCAGTAACTTCACTGATCCACAATATGCCTTTCCACAGCATTTTGTCTTTCTGTAGAAGCAAAATCTTGCGAGTATCTAATAATATTTTCACCAGCAAGGTGTTTTGACCACATGGAGGCAGCGGGACAAGCTGTTAACTCACCATTGTCATATTATTGCCTTGTAAAGGGGCACATTAATTAAACCAGCAGACATTAAAAAAACTTCACATGAATCACTCTTCTCACATTCAATTCTCTTTTCAACTCTGTTCTTTTATTTATCAACTCCTGAGGGAGATATCTGTCTCTTTAGCTGCTAAGTGCTCTTTACATGTTTACTAGCTTGATGCTAACTTTGTCTGTTTACCGTTTGGTGCGGCGCCATGGGTGAGATTTAAACGTCGTGTTTGTGTCTGGCAAATGACAATCTCAAAGCCTAAACATTCAAATAACGATTCAGTACATATTCTGTATTAATTGAATTAATTTGTTTCACATGAGTTGGCTGAATAAACTCATACTCTTCCAAACTCAGTGTGTTGGCAGAGAAGACTCTGATTCAGGAGCCAGCTGTCAGTTCAGTCCACAGTTTTCAAAACTCAATTTAGTCGATGCAATTTAAGGTATATTATATGTGTATAGTTGTCTGAATAGTTGCATGAGGGATGAATCATGCAAATCAATCATTCTAATCTTTATTTTCATACACTTGTGAATACAAAGAATGTTTTTCTGTAACTTAATCTTCTTTCATTTCAGTAAGGAAGAAAGATAGCAATTTTCTTTGTTGGTGGATTTATTCAAACTTAAACCTTCTTAACCAAACCGACACCTAATTTGGGTTCCTTGTTACAAACCTTTGTTAAACGGACTAAATATTTATTTCAATTCTCTTCAAGATCCCACAATCTCACAGATTCTAAATATGTAAATATATATATTTTTAATGGTATTAAACTTTGTTCAAGATATTTAGTTTTTCCATTTAATGCGATTTGGAAGTAAAGAAAAAAGCATCTTGAATTTGAACATTTGTTTTCATAACGGCTTGCTGTATCTATAATGAAGCACTGATGCTTAACGAATAGATTCTCTCTCAGAGGATAATTAACCTCCAGTTAACCAAAAGATAGAACCACAAAACAAACCATGTCTCATTGAAGGCAATTCGTATGACAGAAAATGTTGGAATCGTCCATCAATATTATATTTTTATAAGAGTAGTATAAGCAAAATGTATCGTCCTCCACATGTATGATGCTGATGTTGTCACAAGACCTGACAATGATACTGAGTCAGACACCTCGAGCGACGCTTTCTTGCTGACTCTCTGTAGCGGATGGCAGTTTAAACTAAATCACAGAGATCACAAAGCCAGTAAGACAGAAAGGGTACTTTATCTTCCTAAATCTTTTTGCTTACAAAAACACCACAACAAAAATAGATATAGACGTGATACCGGAATAACTACACCAGGACAGGCACCTGCCGAGCCCCGCCATCATCTTAGCGAACCAAACATGAGGTCAAACTACTGGTAAGATACATACTGACATACTTAAAATGTACATTTAATTTAATAAAATTGCAAAATGGTAAATCCAATATGTCAACCTACTCTAAAAAGCTCTTCACAAAGCTGTACTTTATTTGCATACTGTAGTGCCCTCATGTGGTATTTGAACATTTTACTAAATATTTTATCTCCACAAAGCATTCCTTTATTTACTCTCCATCTCCTGACCTCACTAAACACTGATGCTGAATTTGAGGCTTTTACCGGAAGAAACTTGCACTAGCATGCTGATATTTTCTCTACAGACAAAGTACAGCTGTGGCTGATGGGAATGTCACTTTTGCAGACATTTTTTGTCATGATGTATTGGACAAATAAAATTGATTGTCCCAGGGATCCCTAAAGTTATTGCAGTTTTGTGGAATGAATTAAAGGGAAAAGTCATGACATATTTCTTTTTTTATTCTTTAATTAAAAATATAATGCTAATAGACCATTTGATCCCACTTGTGGAGTGGAAATGAATGAAGTACAACTCATCATGTCACCATCGATAGCCAACAATTGAATAATTATTTTTTACTGGTACCTTAAGTCATGTATAGGCAACATGTTTGCAGTCTATGCACATCATGAAACCTTACAGTACCTAACCTCAGTATCTAAGAAACGCTAATGTTTATATTTTTTAAATAGCGTTTTTTTTCATTGTTTAGCCACATCATTCAGTCCTCTCATATGTTACCATACAATGAAACTGCACATCTCTTCGGCTGAATATTTTGTGGCAATGTAATTTTGCAGCCCCAATCAGTGACGTCCCTTCAGGTGTCCTCTATTCACTCTCAAGGGAAATGCACCAGCTGTGACATCACTGATTGAAGAAAACTGAA
Source organism: Clinocottus analis (assembly GCF_023055335.1). Lineage (NCBI taxonomy): Eukaryota > Metazoa > Chordata > Actinopteri > Perciformes > Cottidae > Clinocottus > Clinocottus analis. The sequence goes on along the minus strand of NW_027175920.1, from coordinate 5,627,334 downwards.
CATAAAAGAAAGTCAGAGAACTCAGTGTAACCGCAATTTGTGCCCTCTGTGAATGTGTGCTGATTCGGAAATGGAAAAATTGGTCATAGACAAAATTTAATGAATGAGTGGGCCCTTTTTTTTCTAAAAGTAACTTGTGTGGTTTCAAATGTTCTGTTTCTCATTTCAATGACTGCATTTACTTCTTTCAACCAGAGGATGGCGCTTGCTGCTCACTCTTGTAGATATATATAAAAAAAAGAATGAAAGCAGCCAGAAGCTATCAACTTGGCAGATGAAGAACTAAATTTAAAAGTGGTATATTATGTCACAACACATTGTTACTCTAGGGATCAGTTCCAACTTTTTTTGGTTGTGATCAAGCATCCAAGAAACACGTTTTGTGCATGATGTATTCAAGATGTATGATGTTGAGTAAACGCACCATTTGCACTGCCATGTGTGGACATCACCTCACCTCCATGCTGCAGCAGAAACCTATTTTATCTGCACTACAGTAGGAGAAGGTGCAGACCACCCGTCTTGGGCAGCCTGGCTCACATTCCAACATGCACACTCGAGATGGCCTCGTCAGTAAGCGGAGAGCTGAGCAACAACAGGCCATCTTTGATGTCTAAATTCAGGATGGACTCTACTGGATAGTTTGTCTTTTGGGAGATGCAGTGAGAGAATAGAGAATATAGAGTGTCTGTTGGTTGATTTCTATTTAACAAGGGAAACATTATATTTTCTAGTTTCGTTTTGCCTTAAATTTAGTATACATACTGTAATTGGTAAATTAAATGTCGATGTCTGTAATGGAGATCGAGGCAAACTTCATTCAAAGATAGTGTAGAAATGCTGATCTCTTTAATGTGATTATGTTTCATTGACATTTAAAAAAACAACCCCTTATAGAAAAGGAAAGCATTGCAGCCCCTTGTAGGTTTACACAAGGTTTCAAACAGAGTAACTTCCTTGATTCTTTCTTTTTGGACTCTTCCTTTTTAGGCAATGGGTCGCTGCCTCGGAGTCCCTCTTGGGATTGTGTAGGAATTCCTTAGCTGGTTTACTTGGCAGTTAGTTTTCAACCCTAAATATTTCGGGGTGTAAGGTTGGGATGGAGAAAGCATTAAAAAAAAAAGATCCACTCTTGATGAAGCTGTGTCCTGAGTTTTCAAAGTGTTGTGTATGGTTATCTTTAATAGGCGGCACAGGAATTAAGTCTTTTATTTTGCAAGCTTGCAATTGGTGAAATGACACCACTGGGCAGCCATGGAGCTGTGATGACTCACTAAACTAAGCTTCCTCTTCATTTAGTTAAATCCATTGGATCCTAATTGAGATATACGAGCTCCCATGGGTGGTAACAGATTATCTTGGGATAGTAAAAAAAACCCAGCTCTGAATAAACATTCTATTATCCTCTTGTATGGATATATTTAGTATGGTTTAGTTTGAAGTTTATTGGGAATATCCTTTCCTGGTTGTTTTCCGTGAGGTCAGTAATCCTATCTCCTCAGACACAGCTCCAATGGCTGTGCTGGAAGTGCCAGAGGCAGAGCTTGTCTGGCGAGTAAATTTACAGCGGCTGGAATCTACTCCTTACAAACAGTAGACACATATTTCCCTTTTTAGGGCATGAGAATCTATTACGTAATTTAGGGAGCACCTCGGATCTCTAGCAAACTCGCCTGTGTGGAAGTGGGAGGTGCCCAATATAAAGCGGCACCGGGATCGACCAATCATACGCCAAGGAAGTTGCCTTCTCGCACGTTGATTGGTCAGAAGGAAGAACGCTCCCGGCTGACGTTTAGGTTGCTCGCGCTCACTCTCCGGCTGGGAGTTTTTCACGTTGACGGTTGCTCGGGAGTAGTTGTAGTCTTCTTACGGCGGGGTGAAACTGCCCTGGGAAAGAAAACAACCATCGGGACTATTTGGACTTTTGTAGCGGGATTGTTTTGGGGGAGAAAACTGCCGAAGGTTGTAGGAGAGTAACTTAATTTCCTCTTAGATAGTGATAAAAAGTTGTCACCATGCCGGTCTTTCACACGAAGACGATTGAAAGTATCCTGGAGCCGGTGGCTCAACAGATATCCCATCTGGTGATAATGCACGAAGAAGGTGAAGTTGACGGAAAAGCCATTCCAGATCTCACGTCGCCCGTGGCTGCCGTGCAGACGGCTGTTAGCAACCTTGTTCGTGTGAGTAACTTTCTGACCCCCCTCCCTCCTTTGTAAAATTGTATCTGGTAATGTCTGCCTCAACTCGCCTACCTGTCGCTTTTCGTCCCAAGCCGTCCTCCCTCGATATAACGTCACTCGCCGGTGTATGAATGTAGCTATCTGCCTTATGATAGCAGAGGAAATGTGGGCATGCATTTAAAAGTTTCTTGAAGTATCTAGTTTGACTCGGGGCAAAGGGCAGTGACGCCCTTTTCCCCTTGAAAATATGCCCTGCCTCTTCTGTAGCTGACTGCCATGTCCTGACGTAGGCACTGCTGCTTGTGGCAGCCATCCGGCAGGTACAGCAGCATGCTGCAAGAGCTTACATTTACTTCAAATGCAGTTCATTTTGAACCAACAGATGCACTGGTTCCTCATTAAATATGTATGTAAATACATAACGTCAAATACAAAAGTAAGTTAAGGAACCTCAGTTGACTGAAAAGACACAGGAGGTGTTAATTACATATTATTTGCAACTAAAACGTCCAAACAGATCGATATAGACATAATATGTTGCTGCTGCATGGGGCAGTTTAATAAATTGGAGAGATTTATCATTGCTTCATGTCATAAATATCTTGTCAGCTGTAAATGCTCTGCTTATATGACAAGGTAGAAATATATAGCACTATCAAACCTCCCCAAGGCTGCACAAGTATGTGTCAAAATTGTTATTTTCCAGGTGGATCCAGTGTTCTGCTGCATTCTGTGATTGTGTGACCTGACAAGGAATCTGGGCTGTATTCCGTCTCTAAAAATGTATTTACTGCAGTCACATATAGTTACTTTATAGTTTTCAACCAAAAGTTGTGACGCCATAATATTTAGACAGGTCAAATGTTGATGGTGGTGATGTCAGCTATTTTTAGACAGTAGTAAAAACTGAAGGTCTGTTGTAAAGACAGAAATCCTCAACAGTCATAATGTTTCCTCTTTTCCATAGTTGACTCTTTAGAATTAAATAATCAGACTACACAATAGTACTCGACACAGAGTATGCTTCAAGAACTACATAAAATGTTTTCCAGATGTAGCTGTGGTTTCAATTATATTTAGAACCAAGATGACCGAACCACAGAGGTGTTATTTAGAGCCACATTGTAACCATCACGGCTACAAATAAGGAAATGGCAATATTGTTTCCTCAAACTTCTAGCCTGAAACACAAACCACTACATGATACACGTCTTTCAAGGGAAGTAGGGAAATATTGGGGCAGTCAGATATGGTGGCTTGTACAGAAAATAAAAGACAGAGGCTAAATTAAGGCAGTCGTGGTTCCTGTGTGTTCTCTCTGTCAGCCCTGCAGTTGTTGGGTGATAAATTTGGACAATTGCTCTGGCATTTCCTGTCAGCAAAGGAATTTGCTGTAGAAGGATTGCCTACTATTAACCTGCAGTTTGTTTAGAAGGTTTTATGATCCATAAGCACTTCAAGCTAGATGACTTCATTCAGTGCTTTTGCTATTCCTCTATACCCACTCTCAAAGTATAGGTCTGTGCCCTTTTGTGTGCATTATTTATATGTTTACACCCACAATACCTCATTCCTCTGAGGGGCATAATATTGGATTGTTTAGATGGATTAGGTGAACTCGTGACTCAAAATAAAATGCTAATGTTGCTTGGTGTCTGGTATGTATAAATAGACAAATGTTAGCTCGTACATTAGAGGATGATCACATTTCAGAAATGGGAGTCTGTCGGCTTGTTTTAAAAGTTAATCTGTCCCGAGTTACGGGGTTGACAAATTGCATTTTTTTAATGTTGCTTTAAATATAGAAACATTGTATTGTAGATGAGGTGAATTCACTGTCTGCTCGTTTGCATTTCCTGACACATGAAAAAGTCCTGAGCAACCTCAACTCGCTTGGGGGTGAAATGATCCAGGCGCTGTGGACATTTTGAATTGTGATCAGATGTTTCCAAAAGTGGTATGAATGAATGGAAAGGCCTGTAATTATTTCCAGTTGCTGTAGCAACACTAAAACATGGACAGTGTTATGATATATTTGATGTTAAGGATCAGTTGTAATTCCTCTTGGTTTCATTCCCACCAGTCCTGTGAGTCATACAAAGCGCACTGTGTGGCTATTATCTTCTTTGTAGCTGATTTAAGGAAGCATGAAGCATTTCTTTCTTAACTTTCTCGGTGTTGCCCTTTTGCCAACATAAGTTTTTTGGTTTTGATAATCTCGATTCACTCAGAAAGGATACTTTGAAGGAAAGGGCTGCAGCTGTCTAATTATATTCCTTCAAAGTATCTCAGGGCGGGGCTGTGCAAAAAAACAAAGTAAAAGGTTTCACCTCATTGTTTGGGTTGTTCAGAAAACCACATGTTACAGAGAATTCTTCCCTCATGGATTCTATTAAAAATCTTTTGAACCAGAATCTTAAACACAGTTAATTAAGGTAGTTTTTGGATGACCTGAAATACATGATCGATATTGGGTTACAAATGATGCTACTGTTCAAATCACATGTTTTAATGGTTGTGCTAAGTTACTTTCTATTGCCGGACAAATAAAAAGAAGATGAGCTTTTTGAATGCTCTTGAATGCTTGTCTGAGGAGATCTGGTGCACTCACTGGGACAAACGAGTGCAAAATTAAATTATTCAATTGAAAGGGCCGAATCTTAGTATTCCAGATACATGGAGATAAAAGTTATGTAGCATGACCACAAACTGTTGGGAGTCAAATATGTCTGGTCTAACTGAGACCCTTCACTGGTGCTCAGCATCTATTGAGACAATGAGCCGGACATCAATTAAAGATGAATGTGAGGAATGTGAAGAATTCCCAGCAATCAGGAATGCATCCCCGCTCAGAAGGGGGTTGAGCGGATCTTTTTGAATGGACAATTTTGATGAAATATCAAAGAGGATTATCAATTAAAAAGCCTCCTCTGAGAAAAAAAACAGTGTTCACATGACTCTTCATGTCCACTTCATTTTTGTATGATATCTGAGTTTGACCCACAATGCAGCTTGAAGTTGGTAAATGTCTTTAGTGTAGTGAATTAACTTCTGGACGTGTTCAGAGTACTGCGGAAGACAATGTGTTCAATTCATGTGCAATAGCCAAGCCTTGTGGTTATCGCAACAACAACAAAAATGCCTTGTGCAATAATGACTTAGGAGAAATATCTAACTTGGTAGATGCGCTCAACCTGCTGGCTGCATTTACAGAAAGAAATCCAGTCTTTGCGCTGTCGTTTCATCCAGCTCTGGTGGCTAATCATTCATCATCATGAGGTTTAAGTTACAGGTTGAAGATGTGGTGCTAAAAAGTGTTTCCATAATAAAACTATTATTTAAAATATTCTCAGTAGAATTGTTAAATTGTATATTCCTGAGAACCTCACAGCTAAACAGACATGCAAATGTGTACTAAGTGATTCTGTTATCCTACTGGGGTAAGTGGAAGAACATGCATCTCTGTCAGCAGTCTTTCTTTTGTAGCGACTATACAGGTCGTCTTTTATTACAAACCTGGTGTACTTCATTATATTTATAGCTCCTTTTTATAGATGTTGGTCGGATAAAGAATAGAGTGCCGGTGATGTAGTGGGTGTTAGTCTTCTTGTTTTTACATTAGACACTTGTATAGATGCTCCCACGTGCAGATCACTTAGTGGCTGTATAGTTGATATTTGGATGAAAATAAAACATCTTCTGCAATGTGTCTGAGGTTGCAAAATACTGTGGCACTTTATGCAACAATGTCAAAGAAACACAAATACTGGAAGTTGGCCTCGTTCAACCGTGCAGAAAATGTAAGCAACACATTTGGAGTCCCAGAGGATTATAGCAGAAACGAGCTGAAAGGGTTTTACAAACTTCACTATGGTTAGATCAGTATTAGATGAGGCCTTGAACAGTCATTTCAATCACCTCTTCTTTAATCCTTTACCGATGGGAAACAAATCATGTGTTCATTAACTAAAGAGCTGAAAGGCATTCAAAAGAAAACCTTTTTCTATTACCTGACTCTCCAGCTTCCTGCAATTTGTCAAGGGAAATCATTGCATGCTGCTCACCAGTTGATTCCGTCATCTTGGCAACGACACAAAGATGACAGAGTTGGTAATGTTTGCGTTGTAATGGACCGCACTGACGAGAGATAATCTAGCCTTCACAAAAATGCATTGTTGTGTAATGGATTCACGCTGCACCTGTAGTTTTGCATCTGGCAAATGAAAAATTGTCACGATGGAGGAACACGGAGGAGTGATGAATTGATGAGGAAATGCTGGAAGCCAAGTCAGGAAGACCCGGCAGCTGTCGGCCCCTCTCAGGAACAGGAGTGTGACTCGGTGAAGGGAAAGCCCCCTTCCCTCTGCAATCAGATGTTTATGACTACAGACCAAGACAAAAGATGCTCTGCTCTGGTAGGGCGGTCACTTTTTCCAAAATATCAAGTTGGAAGGATTCCAATGGTAACAAGCACGTACTTTGAGATTATTATGAAAGCAAATCGTCTTGCCTTATCATTAAATATTTTGTATTTTATTAAGTTGGCAATCCTTCATCCAATGCCTGACCTGACTTCCATGCCATGCACCTTTTGTCTTGGGTTTTTGAGAGTGCAGATAACGTGCATAAAGTATTTACAGTATATGAGGGTAAAACGCCACACGTACAATGATAAAAATGAATGCATGTGGGTTATGAACTTTCCACGTATATCAAGCCATACATTTTTGTCCCATGTTTGAAGGATGTTCTAGATATTTCGACCTGGGGGTTCCACAATGCAATGAAAGATTTAGAGCCATTTAAAGACGCCCAATGCGTTTGGGGTCCACTGAATCACCCGATTGGAGGCCAGGATGTAATGTTTCTCCTGCAATGAAAATTATCTTTTGTTTTCTCTGTTCTTTTAGCAATCCTTGTCCCGTTGAAAAATGGCAATTTATCTCTGACTTGTATTGACTCACTCTTCTTTTAAGAGAAGGATTAACACAGATGAGTGCCCCTCCCTAGTAATAGTGTACGAGCTGCTAAGCTCCTGTAACATGAGATGGATAGTTGTGATATATTCTCTCTAGTTGCATGGCCACAGACAAGCAGGCCATTTGATTTGTGGCTTTCATCACCTTGGTCACCCCATGTCCAGCTACTTCCTGAACCAAATTAATAAACCATGTTAGACACCACATGACAGATGCATGAGAAAGACCCTGACCTTCAGTGTGACATCTTTTGCTGCCCCTCTAAGTCACTTTTGGTCAAAGTTATTTGATATCGCAGAACGCAGCACTTGCTGGCTCTGAGACTATTGATCAAGCGTAGCTAATGGAGTGCAGCGCCATCAATTTGTGTGAGCGTGTCTCATCAGATTGCAGTACAAAGTCACTTTGAGTGGGAATCAGAGTTGCACTTTGAAGAACTAAACCCCTGTGCAGAATAGCATTCTGTTTATTTGTCGGGCATTTCTAAGGGCAGCGGGGATCTTGCTTAACAGAATTCTGCCACCGTAGATCTTTGTGGTCACCATGACTAACACAGCATTGTGCGAAAACTACCCAGCATGTGAAAGGCAGGCTGTGTCTTGGCAGCCTTGAGGCTTTCAGAGTGGTCTTTCTTCTCCCGGCAGAGCGATGGGCTGCTGTCAACAAAGCTGAGTCTGTTCTGAAGGAGCAGCCACTTTATCAAGCTACTTCACAGCACAGGGTTTCCATGCAGCACTCTCGGATGGTAAAAGGAGTGTCAGTGTTTCCTCTCCAGACACAAATGGTAAACGAGACTGTCAGCCAGTAGAGTGGTATGTGGCAGCTTGGAAGAAGATGATACTGAATCAGTGAAATGTTCAAAAGGAGGTATAAGTAAACAACTGCCCTTCCTTAAAGTGGTTGATAGAATCTATTTAAGCAACAGGATATTTGTGTCGTGGTTTGGCCTACGTGTCTGGGCTGTGATTAAGAATGAGTTGTAAACTGGATGTCCTCACGTCATCTATTCTTCTCTCCCCCGTGTTTCCTGTCCTCACTATCAATTATCAAACAAAGACATCTTGGATCTAGAGATGGACCTTTTCACCACCTTCTAACGTGCAAAGAGTAAAGCGTCAGTAATGTCAAGCTTGGTCAGGTCATAACAATGTGCTCCAAAACTTGGACACAGGCTTAAAATAGTGAATTAGGTCAGGCAACATTAACTGCTTGACAACAACGGTTATAAACCCGGACACAGTTCTATTTTGGCAGCGAGTAGTTCAGATCACTGTTTGGCTGCAGACTGTTTTTTAACTTCAGACAGAAGGAAGAGGCTGCGTGGGGACGAGGAAAAGGAAGACGCCTATGACCTGTTGCATACTGTACCCACCGCCTCAACCCGCATGACGCTGCGGGGAGAATGTGACTCAGAACTCTTTAAATGTGTGCAATTGGCCTCCATATTGTTGGCCTGTAGTGTAGTCTGTCTTCTCTCTTGTGTTCAGGTCTTGTCTAAACTTGACATGATCTCATATGTTTTTGTTGTCAGATTACTCATACTTATCAAACAAGTTTTTCAGTCCCTTGGAAAAAGGGCCCTCCAAGGTTAGAATGTTATAGTTTTTATGGCAAAATATGATGAAGCTTTACATGGAATGAGATGGGATTTACTTTGCTGTCCTTACACCAAGATATTGTCTACAAACAGCTCCCCAAAGACACACAAGCTAATTTAAGTATTACCACAAAGCACAGGAGTTTTGCAGTGCCAAATGGAACAAATTGCTTAGAAGCACTGACAACACTGTTGGCTTGTACATTTGAAGTCACAAGGTAGGAGAGTGGTTTTACTTTCTTCAAGGAGATTACTGTGTTCTCTAGTCTTAGCAAGGAAGAAAGATCTTTGTGGTATTTTCTCCCCCATCACTCATGTAAATTACTCTGTCAGTGCCCTATATCCCTGGTCTGTAGCCCCGCTGCCCTTTAGTTGAACGGGACAGAACAGCTTTGGTTGTTGTGGTTGGCTTTTGTTCAGAGAGACTCATTGGTGGAATGTCAGATGGCATATGTACGCTGTTGCTTTGCTCTGATATGGACAGCTCAGTTTTAAGCTCCAGTTTTAGTTTGCCACAACCTTTGGCCCTAGTTTATAACCCCCCAGTTTCTCGGCGTCCCTCTGGTCCAATGAAAAAGCAGTGAAGAGATGCTGCTCCATTACAGCCTCCACGTCAACCATCTGGAATGACTCTGCTACTGCCGGGTACGGGGATTGGCTCGACAAGCACCAAGACCATATCTAACTTTTTAATCATTTCCAGAAGGCCTTTTTCAAATAATCAATGAATTATTGCGACGATGAAATATCTTTAAATCACGCCAAAACACTGCGATTTAAAGCTTTCCAGAGCCAGATAAAATACTTGTTTTGTTAGCAAAGTTTAGCAGAGGGAAAACGTGTTGGAAATGTTATATATTGCTAAATTATGTGTTTGACGTGGATGTAATCACTAATGTGGTTCATCTATGTCATAATAAATATCTTAAAGGTTACATTTGTATTATTTAACATCTCCCATTGGGTAGGGATGCAGCTCAGTTAACCCAGTCAGTGTGATCCGTGCTCTGGCATGAACGCGTGTTATCGCTCATCCATGGCAGCTCGACGTGGGTGAGTTGTGTCTCCCCACAGAGCTGAGGTCATGATGGGGGAGGTGAGTCATTTTGGCATTTGAGGGAGAGGCGACGTTCAGCTGCTTTACACATTATAACTGTGCTCAGGCCTGCCGTCCCCCCCAGCAGCTGCCTCTCTAGACGAGTAACAGGACATCATTCTGATAAAAAAGGGAATTTGTGGTAAATTGCGCATATGATGTGTGAAATGTGCAGCCAAGTTGCGTAAAAGCTTGAGTAGATCTAAAGATTCTGTGCAACTGAGCTAGTGCAACTGTTCCAACTCTGTAACTTGGTTCTAGAGTTGATCCATGTTGATCTTGATGACTAATGAAGCAGTCATCAGGGCTGAGGCGACTTTTCCAGTTTAGAACATGCAGCGTCTTACCAAAAACAACAAAGTGAGAGGTTAAAGTATAACTTTTATTCTGCTATCTCTTGCAAAAACTTTAGGTTTGGCTATAACCTAGTAGTTTGCAGTGTCCTTGAATCATAATTGTCACTGTAGTCATGATTCCTAAGAAGGGACTTAATATGAGAAGATAATCGATGAGATGGGGGCAAGGACATTCACCTATGTGTTCCTATCCACACAGTGCATTATCACTCTTATACCACGGCCAATTTCCCCAAGGAAAAAATGAGACGCCGTGCTATTCGCCCATGATTGACACAAGAGCACATGTGAAGCATTAGTGCTGTTTCTATAATTGCATCAGTTTAACCCTGTGCATTAATGTAGAGCGGTTGCTACACTGTTGAATATCTGACAATGACCAGCTAACTAAAACAGCATCTGTTTTAAATCTGTACTGGACCAATGACCTGCACAGGATGCGTTTTGACCTTTTCCAGTGCATGCTGGGAGGTTCTCTGGCCCCTGTGATCCTAAAAAAGATTAAATAAAAAGAGCAAATTCCAAGTGCGTAATCTGGATCATTCAAATTGAGCACCTGCTGTAGAAAACAGGTTACCATGAACTCATTTGTGCCCACCATGTTTATTTTAATTTGTTGGCGTTGAATTATTAAATTACATGAGAAAATTAATAAAAATTTGAGTACAATTAATCAAACGTTATCTTAAAATTCAGAATATTAGCTCTACAATTTCATTTTGTGCATCTCATGTCTTAGTTTGACAATGTCTGTTGTGTGTCTTTATGGATTGTGCATTACTGCTTTATTTCCTTGACATGCCTTGTTCCATTAAATCCTAGTTTGATTTTTTTTTACTCACCAAGAATCTCTGTTCTCCAGGTGGGGAAAGACACCGTTCAAACCACAGAGGACCAGATCATGAAAAGGGACATGCCACCAGCTTTTATCAAGTAAGCACAGAAGGATTTCTTTGCAGACCTCCATTTCATACAGCAACAACCTCTCAAAAATGTATTTAGAAGAAATAGTTGTCTCCCTACAGTATGTGGAACCCACCAGCCTCTCTCTGGCTCTCTTTCTCTCTTTATCTGTTGCAGTAATGGCTGGTTTGTCCAAGCAAAGGTCAGACACGGCATGTTAAGTGCTTCAGAATTGTGCCCTGGTGTAACAGAAATACTTTTCTGCCTAGGGAGGAGTTCCTTTACCCTAAAGGAGAAGGGCCACAAACTCATACATGCCCTCATAAATACGAGCCACAGGCTGCTGCTGCGTTTGGTTTATGTTCAAACATGGAACGCACACAAAAACATGTACATATTGAGGTAGAACAAGAGGAGATGTTCATCAGCAAAATCATTAACTTGTGCTCAGCATCTGTCTGTCCGTATCAAAGTCTTTCATCGATTCTTACACGAGAGACTCTGCTCGAGGCAGGGAGTGCCAGGACCTGGGAGCCCCCGAAGGTCAGAGATGAAATGCATTGGCAGGCGCAGGTCGTCGGGCTCAACACATTTGGCGCCTCAAAGTCAGATCGTCACCCTGTCGTCATCCATCAGCACATGTGCCAGAATGCATCTCCTTCCCTAAATATAGTGTCTGCCGGGGTCCGGGTAATGCATGGCTGTATCTTGCTAGTGCACGCTGAAGGACACTGTTGGCTGGCCCTGCAAAGACAAAGAAAACACACATACTTATCAGCCTTGATGTCATGCACATACATTATTAGCTGTTATCTTGCAGGAGACTTGCTACTTGCAGAATAATGGAAATTGAGCTCCTCTTGTTTAGCCCCTCTAAATGCTTCAAAATGTGGCGAATAGAAAAAATGATCTCTTGTTACCTCGGCAAACTGTTGCCTGTTGGTTGAAGTATCGAGAGAAAGAGCAGTACACTGTGGAAACTACAACATGCATCGACCCTTGGCTTGTTGCCTGTTTCTATGTGCAATATGGCTGTTATGATACAATGCAGTGAGCATGTATGACGCTGAATCAAAAAGGCTGAGCCTGCAGTTTTTCTCTGCTCTAGAGTTCACTGAGTGCATCGCACCCAGAAGGCAACAATCAATCATTTTCATTTTTGTGGAAACAGTGGTTAAATTGGGCCAAAGCCAGCTAAAGCTCCGCCTCCTGGAGTCCAAATCACATCCTGTGTTAACCTTTCTGTCACATGATATGCATACGCATGCTGCAGAAGTCAAGTTTAAGTCAGTTATGTTTATATAGCCCAAACCCATCAATCACACATGTGCATCAAAGGGTCTTACAATCTGCACAACATATGACACTCTCTAGTCCCTCAACCATTAAAGCCCTCAACCATTAAAGCATTTAAAAGCGTCCTTCAACTGTCCCACCACTTGCTTCCCACAACCTACTCACTCAAGAAGTCCCTAAAAAGTGAATCGTCCTCTCCATTCACTTGTGACTCAGTAGATTTTTTCTAGAGCATCCAGCTGAAAACTACTATTTCCAAGTTCAAGAATGAATCTTCAAGTTTAATTCACAAGGCTATTTCTGACAATCTGTCAGCGCAGTAACACTACAACAACACAGCTGTTTCAGTTCACGATGACCTTTTTTGAGCAGAAATATATTTTTGTATCAGTAACAGTCAAATCTAATCGGGTTAAAAATAATTTGATTCCCTAATTATGTTTTTTAATCAATTACATGCATTTAGAAAGGGTACAAAGGACTACTACTGCTTCCCTAATTTCCAGTGTAACATCCGTAAAACAGTGTTCCATCTATAAGTTGGACTCCAACAGCTCTCACATTAGTATTTGCTCATGTAAAGCGTGTAAGAAGAAGACGTTAAACTAAATCCTGCTTGGATAGCAGTTGGTGTATGTTATGGCTAGCTGTAGCCCAAAGCTTCCATCTGTTTTTTGCTGAAGGCAATTTGCTGTTTCAATGTGTGAAGTCCATCTGGCTTCTGAAGGGCTTTGTATCATCAGCATGACTTGTTTTGAGCATTTCTTTTTTTAAAGCGGGTATTTAAATCTATCGTCTTATGCTTTCCACAGAGTGGAGAATGCGTGCACGAAACTGGTGCAAGCTGCCTCCATGCTGAAAGCTGATCCATACTCTGTTCCTGCTCGGGATTACCTCATTGATGGCTCTCGGGGGATCCTCTCTGGGACCTCTGACCTGCTACTGACCTTTGACGAAGCCGAGGTATTCATTTATTCATTTGTTCTTAATTGTATTTAACAAATCTGTTAACCAGAAGAAATCTCTTTGCTGAACAAGGAGAGGCCAGAATGCAGATTTTGTGAAAGCAAAGGCATATCTATCAGGTCACACTGCTGGATGTCATCTGTTTTTAGCGGTGAAGTTTATTCCGCCACACCTCATCCATTTAGGGTTTTCCTACATTTTGGAGGATGTGGTTGTGCTTCAGCTGCTTCAGAAACGTATGTGAATGTAATCATGGTTTATTGAGACATTTGAAGCTGGAGGAATTGATTTCTCTGCCCCTTATCCTCTGGAGTTCTCTCTGTGCTTTCGTAAGGCATTGGAGCAAAATGGGGAGCACTGACATGTGCTTTGACACAGTATGACATTATTTCTTCTGTGTTTATTTGGGCTGGTTATAAACAGGAACCAGGATGCAGAGTTTTAGATTAGCTGATAACAACAGTGCAGCTAGAAGAAAAAATGTCAACACAAATCACAATGCCTGCATGAAAGTCATCTACACCTCCGAGCAAGCCAAATACGTGCTAAACAAGTCTGCTACACCAAAAAAACATTAAACCTAGCCACGCAAAAGACGTTGCAATGCACTTAATTGCATCAGTAAAATATATTTCTCCATGGCATACATATGTATATCTCAACTTAATTCTTCTTCTACTCAATTTCAGTTCCACGTGTATTGGTTTGAATTAAATTCAGAGTAAAGATTGCTGCTCATCTTTCTTTGACAATAAAGTCAGTAAAATATCCTTCTCCATGTATATTGTATATCTGACCAGTTTTGGTAAGGCTGTAGAAGACACTGTATATATCTGCAAAATTAAGTTAAGAAATGGACAGTAGAGGGCTAATATAGCTTATAACTGTGTTAAAAGCTGTCACATTGATTTTCATTGAGCAGAAGCTGAGCTGAAAGGCATATAGTGTCTCTTTAATAGACACTTGAGCATGACAGTGGCCTGCTGTTACGGATTCTTCTGGTATCAGTACAGTATCCATTCCTGCATACCCCTTGGGTGCTGTAGTGCTTATAGAGAAGACAGAGGGGTAGATAAATAGTCTGCATACTTTCTAAACCTCAAACGGGGAAGGAGTATCATCTAGTAGCCCCATACCTCTTATCCTCTCATGGCTGGAGAGTAAAATCAAAAAGTTGCATGTCAGCTGTCCGTGAGCAGATATCAGGCGTCCCAGCGCTGTCTGCAGCAGTCAGCAGGACTCAGCAGGACTCAGCAGTCAGCAGTGCCATCGTGTTTTCCAGTACAGCTCAGGGATGGCTCTGTATAGTGGAGCGGTCCACATAGAGCTGGAGTGGAGCAGGACAAAGAGGCTGGAATGTCAGTCGGCAGCATTATCAGAATGTAATTAAAGTAAATGGGAAGCTTTTGCTTAATCAATTTTATCTGGGAATGCAACTTTGTGTTTGTCTCCTCTTGTCATTATTGTAGGTCCGCAAAATAATCCGTGTGTGCAAAGGCATCCTGGAGTACCTGACAGTAGCAGAGGTGGTGGAGTCTATGGAGGACTTGATCACGTACACAAAGAACCTGGGACCAGGTCAGTCTGCTGATACTGTAGATTACTCTGCCCATGTCTTGACTTGACAGTATCTCAAAGATCTCGCCGTCTTGTTTGACAGATTTAGAGCGTGTACTTGATGGAGTGAACTTTTAGTTTTTGCTTTGTTAGCATTCATCTGTGATGGAAGTAGAGCCTCTACTAAAGTGAAAGCAGTAATACTTCATGCACATATTCCATCACAAGTAAAACACTTGATCTTGGTATTTTCTCAAGCTAAATTTAGAATCTGAAAATGAAGAAGTAACCCCAACTACTAGATGTTTCATTTTAATACCGCAATAGACGCTTTGAATGTAAAAAAAATAGTACATTTTTGTAGTAAATGTACTTAGTTCCTTTCCACCTCTGGTTTGTTGCCTGTGTTCAGGCATGACAAAGATGGCAAAGATGATAGATGAGCGACAGCAGGAGCTGACGCATCAGGAGCACCGTGTGATGTTGGTCAACTCCATGAACACAGTCAAAGAGCTGCTGCCCATCCTCATCTCAGGTATTCACTCATTACCTCCAGGAAGAGGGAATTCCTACACATGCTTGTTTTAAATGAAGCAAATACACTGGCCCATACAACGAATTCGAATGCAGTGTTTTTTTTTCTGTTGAACTATTGTCTTGTTTATTGTGAGTTGGTGTTTTTATATTTCAGGTATCAAAATCTTTGTGACAACCAAGACATCTGGGAGCCAGGGTGTGGAGGAGGCCTTGAAGAACCGTAACTTCACTTTTGAGAAGATGAGCGCCGAGATAAACGAGATCATCAGAGTGCTGCAGCTCACGTCCTGGGACGAGGATGCCTGGGCCAACAAGGTACGCAAGATAACTTGCAAGCTTTTACCTTTTTGTTTGTCTGTGGTGATCAAAGTCATATGCGCACACTTGTTATGAATACAAGAGCAAGAGACTGCGTTGCCCTTTGAGCTGCTCTGAGTGTTCAACTTTGTTTTTGTGCATTCTTTATGGATCCCAACTGGAGGCAGTGTTTTGTATGAGCAAAACATAAATTGTGTCTGCTTCCCACTCTCACACACTCCCAGAATGCCTTTGGCACAAGGCTTCAAACTGAAGGGAATATGAAGTGATGCTCTTTTATTACTTTTTAACAAGGCTTGCACTTTGTTTCATCGGGATGACCTTATTTTAGGGTTGACAGCTATGAAAATTGCTCTTGCTGTATTTTAAGCTTACGTATAGTAGATGATTAAAGTAGAAATGCTTTAACTTTCTCTGTCTCCATGTAGCAGGTTAATCTTCATGGCTCTTTCATGTTTTTCTGCTCTGCACGTTCTGCTTCTTTCCTGTCCCAACCCTCCACAAGGGCTCTTTACTGTGCCACTTTTTTTGTTGTTGACACTTTTTTTTGGTCGCTCTCAGTTGGTATGTCCAGTTCAACATGTGTATTTATGTCGTTCTTCCTTTCTTTTGACTGTGTCTTTCTCCCTTCACCCCCTGTAGAAGGTAAGCCTTCCCTCTCGCCCCTTGGTTGTGCAGCAGCATGTCTGACAGATGTGTGTGCCGTCTTGTGCTTTGTGGTGCCATTGTGTGCTCATCAGTAGTGAGGTTAAACTGTTGACTACATATCGATAGAGTAAATTAGCAGTTTGAATTCATTGGTCTATTAATAGAATTTAGTTTTTTGATGAAGTGCTCAGCAGGTTAAATAGCTGAAATGTTGATCCATGTAGTATTTTCCTCCCGCCCTTTTTGGGATTTGTTTGGCTTCACATGCCATTGGGTCAACATCTACGTGTCCTCCTCCTATGTCAATTAAACCTCACTATATGCATGTCCTCAACCCGTCTATTGACTGACTTTACTCGTGCTGTATTGATTTGGGTTATTAATGAGAATTCTCTCAGCATTTTCCTTATCCGTACTTGCGTTTAACAGCCTTAGGAGGAGAGCACACAGACCAACTGATATAGATTTTGCTTTAATCTGAGAGATATAGCTTTTTTTTGCTCACAAATCATATTTTCATGAACACCATCATTTTTACATACACAGGATTACTAATGCAATGAACCACACCTTGAGTATTTTTAAGTAGCCTAATACCGTTATCTGTTGGATTATTGGCTGTAAAAAAATGTGTGCTTGCTTTTCAGAGCGCATAGATCTGAAATCTATCTGTATCTCATTTTACTTTATCACTTGCATACACATGTGATTACACACAGAAGAGCAGCTGCACTTGTGTGCACAGTAAACTAATAACACACCCCCTGCAGCTCCGGTGATACCACTTCACACCTCCCTTGTTCTGCTGCGTTACTCTACACTTCCAGTTATTCAAACAAACATGCTTATTGTTTCCCTCTCTTTTGACAAAGAGATTATTATCAAGGCGCAGACATATCATGTGATGAACATCTTTAAAAACACGCATCAGAGGTTTGTTCTTTATGTGCTTAATTTGCTGCGAAATTCTTGCGGAACTCTTTGATGAAGATCCACGCTGCATTATGAAGGACAGTTATGTGTGTTTTCTGAATTTCTATTGTACCATGAAAACAAAAGCTCACTCATTCATCCGCTGCTCCTCGTCCTACGGGACTCCGCTTTGTTTTCGGCAATGAGTGGACTCATTGCCGAGTCAGCCGCTGTTGGACAGATTATTGTATTTCCATCCACTCTGATTGAGATACAATGAAAAGTCGTTTGGCTTTTTATAACATGACACACTCATTGCATTGACTATGTGAAGGAAATGGAAACGGCATGTGCGACGTGGTTGTGCCTGACAGATGTTAGCGATGCTGCACATGGATTTTGCTGTGTGTTTCTTTTACATGGTTCACCAAAAAGTCGGGTTTGATCAAAATGATGACAATAGCCTGGACTTTTTAAAAAAATTTTTTTTACCATCATTTAACTCCCTCAGGAAAAACTGTAAATGAACATGCTCAGTTTCAATACCATATTTCTAATACTCATAATATTACAACACATCTTAACCTCATTCACACAACATATACTATTTATAGGAGCATTGACTGGGAATAAAAATGATATTCCAGTGTCTAATAACCAACTGATGATTTATACAGAGAACGTGTGTACATGGAATGCCTAAGAGCATTGATCAACTCCTTTTTTGTTTTCTTTGGTTTCATTAAATCCCCCCTTTTAAAATATTCATATATTCTGTGTTTCAAACCCAAAGGACACAGAGGCCATGAAGAGAGCTCTCGGGCTTATCGACTCAAAGATGGCCCAGGCTAAGAACTGGCTGAGGGATCCAAACGCTCAACCAGGTAGCAAACATCCATGTCCTATTCCTTAAGCTATGAATTCTGCCACTAGTGATGTGCTAAGGCTGATAAGCTAGTAGTATCTAATGACGTTATTGACGTGCGAGACTTTGTGTTTTGCTTTTAGGGGATGCAGGCGAGCATGCCATCCGCCAGATCCTTGATGAAGCCGGTAAAGTTGGTGAACTGTGTGCTGGGAAGGAGCGCAGAGATATCCTGGGCACAGCAAAGACCCTGGGCCAGATGACTGACCAGGTGTCTGAGATCAGAGCCAGGTGCACTATATACACCATACAATACATTCCTTTTGAGTGTCTGTCACAACTATGGCGAGATATTTTCCCTCATATTTCATGTGGCTTCTTTCAGTCTCCCTCATGTCCTGTTATCGTATGAATCCGATATCACATTTTCATTGGCTATTTTTATTGATAAATGCTCCTTTTACACAGTAGTTTCATTTTCCACCCTTAAAGGGTGGAGAGTGTAAGGCAGTAAGCATTTGAGAGGGGATTATAGTGTGTAAGAGTGGAAGTGATCTCCTTCTGATATGAAATCCGATTGTCACCGAGGACTCTGAGTCACGCTTGATTAAAACCAGATGTCTGGTATTAATCCATAATCTACTTAACCCCCGGCTGAGATACCCCACTGAAAACTGAGAAGTGCCTTTGAGCCTTGTCTGGTAATAGAGGCATTACATTAGGAAATACAATTATTAAAGAGGGCCATAAAGCTTTTGAATAAACAAATGTGTGCATGTGTGGGCTTTAAAGGCAGAGCGGTGCTACAGTTCATAGTATCCATGTGTTTTCTTTGTCCACCACAGAGGTCATGGGGCATCCCCGGCCGCCATGCAGAAGGCACAGCAGGTTTCCCAGGGGCTTGACGTGCTAACTGGCAAGGTGGAAAATGCTGCTCGCAAGCTGGAGGCCATGACAAACTCCAAGCAGGCTATCGCCAAAAGGATCGACGCTGCACAGGTGAGTCATTAACTCTGTTGGCCTTGCATAACTTGGATTCAAACCTCCAAATGGAAGTCTTTGATGGTGTCTTTTGCCCCTGCAGAACTGGCTGGCAGACCCTAACGGTGGGCCAGAGGGAGAAGAGAACATCAGGGCCCTGCTTACTGAGGCCAAAAGGATTGCAGACATGTGTGAGGACCCGAAAGAAAGAGATGACATCTTGCGCTCTATTGGAGAGATTGCTGCCATGACTGCCAAACTGTCTGATCTCAGAAGACAGTAAGTTCCTGACTGCTGGAAATATGCATCATTTTATGCTGGGTTTGTTTTTTAGTGTCTGATCTTAAGCTTTATTGCACCGTTGTGCTTTTGTAATTTATTCCAGTGATTCAGGTGCTTTAATTAACGTATTTAGAACCATTAGTGTTTGTTTTTACATATGCAGGACCATTGAGAATTCAGTGTTCTGTAACATTTATCACCTTGGGCTTACTACAGATTGACGGTAACTGTTCTCATTCCAGTTTTAGAAGTGGACTGGATTAGGAGTTTTTTTTTTTTTAAACGAATTATAAAAAGCACAAACCGAACCACATATTAAGCTGTGCTTAGCTGATGTACTCCTACTGGTGATTTGGACTAAAATAGTAGGGCAAAAGCACTCTTTGTCAAACTTATTGATACATTTTTGCTTTCAAACTGCTGCTGTAACCATTTACAGGCCTTATTTCAGCCACATCTTTATAATAAAGCATCACCTAAGACCTTTTTGCTTATTAATTCCTTATAGGGGTAAAGGTGACACTCCGGAAGCCAGAGCTTTGGCTAAACAGATCGCGACATCTCTGCAAAACCTGCAGTCCAAGACCAACAAAGCTGTGGCCAACAGCAGGCCTGCAAAGGCAGCTGTTCACTTGGAAGGGAAGATTGAGCAAGCGCAGCGCTGGATCGAAAATCCCACCATGGATGACAGCGGAGTGGGTGAGTCTGACTCCTATCCTCCCCAACTTCCTCGTCTCTCTATCTTTCTCTCGCATTCCTTCCACTGCTCCGGTGGTTAAAGAGCAGACCAGACACTTGTACATGTCGCTCTCAACTGTAGTCAACATTCCACAATACAACATTGTCGTTACTTATTATTTAACCTGAACATTGTCTTATATGTTTAAAACGAAGCTTTAGGTTGGCTGCTTTAACATTGATTAGTTTGCCACATTAAGTAATACAGAAGCAGCCATGGCCGTCTTTGTCCTGTTGTATTGATACAAGCAGTAAAATACCAAAACTACCCAGCATTCAATGGGCAGCTATTAGCAGGAAGTGGCCAAGTTCAACGCTGGTCTTATAAAGCAGAAATACTTTTACAAATTTTGTCTTTCATTTGTACTTTATCAATAAACAACGTTCTTTGTTAAAGCCTTATTAAATGTTAGGATTTGCTTGTTTTTCTTTCATGTCATTCATTATAAATTGTATATCTTTGGGTGTTGGTTTTGAGCTGTTGTGTACACAAAACAAGCTTTTTTTGACACCATGGGAATGTTAGGGCCATTTTCGATTTGTCACATATAACAAGTTTGCTTGTGTTGCTCTACCCAGATGTAATATCAGAATGTTAATTAGCAATACTAGGAACATTATTTTCTTTTGTAAATCTCTTTGTTAATGTTTGTATGTGTGTTTAGGCCAGGCAGCCATCCGCGGGCTGGTGGCCGAGGGCCGCAGGCTGGCCAACGCTCTGCCAGGGCCGTACAGGCAGGAGCTGCTGGGTAAGTGTGAGCAGGTGGACCAGCTCATGGCCCAGCTAGCCGACCTGGCTGCCCGTGGAGAAGGGGACTCCCCTCAGGCACGAGCTGTTGCTCAGCAGCTCCAGGAGGCTTTGAAAGTAAGACGGCTCTCACTCAACAGTCATTCTCATTCAGACCTGTAGCTTTACTGCGATGGATGAGATTCATACTCAAAGAAAGAGAAGCAACTCCCTCTGCTGGTTACTAGTCTTGGTAGCAGACCATTAATGTAAAGTACTACACAAAAAGTCCAGCGTCAAAAGTAAAAGCACATTACTAGTAATAATTTGAGGAATAATGTGATCCTCAGATCGACAATATTGCAGTTTTCTTTCTTTCAGATAAGTTGAAATATTACAAGCCAGACTGAGAACTTCTCTGAAGCTCTTAAAATAACGCCAGGTTTCCCATAGTTGCCATATTAAAGGCTATATTTTAAGTTTGCTAAACTAAATGTAATCTCTAATTCTGCAAGATAGGTAACAGCAATCATTAGATTAAACATAAAGTTTGATATTCTCACTGAAAGTATAACTTCCTCAAAAATGGAAATGTACAAGTAAAACCTCAATAATTTGCTTTCATACAAAGCCTTTTTACTTCAGAAGGTATTGAAGCTCATTCCAAAGTTATATTTTTTTATTATATACAAGATCAGGCATTTATTTGGATATGTTTTGATTCGTAACACATGCATTTCTGTCATCTCAGCGAGCCACTGTGAGTGCGGTTGTAACGTCTGTTTGTCCTCCTCCCAGGATCTGAAAGGGAAGATGCAAGAGGCGATGACTCAGGAGGTGTCAGACATCTTCAGTGACACCACCACCCCCATCAAGTTACTGGCAGTGGCTGCCACCGCCCCCCTGGACTCCCCCAACAGAGATGAGGTCAGCAGTACAGTCACTCGGCTCCTCAGTGTGATCTCATTGCAATGAACCTCCTGCAGTGGTGTTATATTTATTGGCTTGGTGTTGTATTATTTTCAACAACCCTTTTTTGGATAATTGTTTTATTTGATCATGTGTAGGTCTTTGACGAAAGGGCTGCCAACTTTATGAACCACGCCAATAAGCTTGGCACCACAGCAGAGAAGGCTGCTGCTGTCGGTACTGCCAACAAAAGCACGGTGGAGGGAATCCAGGCTGCTGTCAAGTCAACAAGAGACTTAACACCACAAGTATGTAACAGTTTAGTGGTTGTATGTGTTTCTGTTCGCGTCTGCCCACCACTCTCCATCACGATTGACAAAGCATAAGCGTTTCTTGCTTCGTGAGCCAAGTCTTTAGCAGTCGTCATTGGGCAGACTATTAATGGCTCGTAATATTTTGTAGGTGGTATCTGCTGCTCGTATTCTGCTGAGAAACCCTGGCAACCAAGCTGCGTATGAACATTTTGAAACAATGAAGAATCAATGGATTGACAATGTGGAGAAAATGACAGGTGATGTGCCTAAAAAGATGCTGATTGCAGGTGGTCACTATGTTGTCCCTCACCGTGTGAGTCCCTGTATTAACACGTTATGGATGTTCAGGTATGGTGGACGAGGCCATCGATACCAAATCCTTGCTGGATGCCTCAGAAGACGCCATCAAGAAGGACCTGGAAAAGTGCCGTTTGGCCATGGCCAACCATCAGCCTCAGATGCTGGTCGCCGGCGCCACCAGCATCGCCCGCAGAGCCAACCGTATCCTCCTGGTGGCGAAGCGAGAGGTGGAGAACTCCGAGGATCCTAAATTCAGAGAGTTGGTGAAGGCTGCGTCTGATCAACTGAGCCAGACAATTTCTCCTATGGTGATGGATGCCAAAGCGGTGGCTGGAAATATCCATGATCCAAGTAAGTTGATTACTGGTTTTAGGATGATGTATTATGTGCATGTGGAACCTTCTGATTAGCGCTCATCGTGTTTGTTTTGCGTTTGCCCAGGTCTTCAGAAAGGCTTTCTGGACTCAGGTTATACAATTCTTGGTGCTGTGGCAAAGGTCAGGGAGGCATTCCAGCCCCAGGAGCCAGACTTTCCACCACCTCCTCCTGAACTGGATCAGCTTAATGTAAGTCTTCAGTGAAGCACAACGTTTAATTTGGCAAACCCTCTGAAGATGATTTGGTTTATATAAGAAGAACAAAAAAATATTACTTCAACTTGTCATTGTCCTTGTAGCTTAACGATGAGGCAGCACCACCCAAACCTCCTCTTCCTGAGGGCGAGGTTCCTCCCCCCAGGCCTCCGCCCCCTGAGGAGAAAGATGAGGAGTTCCCAGAGCAGACTGGCGATATGGTTAACGAGCCCATGATGGTAGCTGCCAGGCAGCTCCACGATGAAGCCCGCAAATGGTCCAGTAAAGTAAGTGGACACTGGAAATAGATTAATGGACTTTTACGTTGGAATCCTTTACTTTCTGATTGATTAATGTTCCTGTCGTACCTCAGGGAAATGACATCATTGGTGCTGCCAAACGAATGGCCTTGCTTATGGCTGAGATGTCTCGTCTGGTGCGTGGAGGCGGTGGAAACAAGCGCGCCCTCATCCAGTGTGCCAAAGACATCGCTAAGGCTTCTGATGAAGTCACACGGCTGGCCAAGGAGGTGGCCAAGCAGTGCACTGACAAGCGTATCCGGACCAACCTGCTCCAGGTCAGTTCTGTCGTCTTTTATCGGAGGGTTGAACACTGGAATTTCATTGTGGCAGACTATGCTTTCATTGTTTTGTTTGGCCTCGTCTGACTTTCTGACCTCTTTTCAGGTGTGCGAGCGCATTCCTACCATCAGCACTCAGCTCAAAATCCTGTCCACAGTCAAGGCCACCATGTTGGGTCGTACCAACATCAGTGAAGAGGAGTCAGAGCAGGTGAGCGGAGGTTTTATTAAGAGTGTGTCTGATCACAAGACTAACCAATTATTTCAGCCCCCCTCATCAATGTATCTTAATTTCTTCTTCGGCAGGCTACCGAGATGTTGGTCCACAATGCTCAAAACCTGATGCAGTCTGTGAAGGAGACAGTCAGGGAGGCTGAGGCAGCTTCCATTAAGATCCGTACAGATGCTGGTTTCACCCTGCACTGGATCAGAAAGACCCCCTGGTACCAGTAAGAGAAGGGCCACTGTTCCTGTGCTTGATGCTGGTTCCCTCCAGCTGTCCAGGAGGACATTTAATGGACAGATAGATACTTTATCAGAGCTATGATATCAGTGCCCGTCACACTAATATGGGCGAACCTTTTAGTCCCATATCCTGTCTGTAACAGTTGCTGTTCTGGTAGAATGTAAACATTGGGACTGAGTTATGGGTTAGATTCTTACTGGGGATGTCTTTTTTCCGAAAGTGTGTAAAAAAACAAATTATTTTAAAGCTTATTTTGACAAATTGTAGGAACATATACTGTATGTTTTGATTAGAGGTTGGATTACATGTATTGCAAGTTTTATTTTTTTGGCCTCTTCTAGACACAAACTTTCAGTTAACTTTAAATAACTAGATTTTCTCCTGAGACATTTTTATATCTTTGTACTGATAATTTTATCATCATGATCTTGCATTCATCTTTGCTAGGATAAGCACATGAACCTGAGGAGTTGTTGCAGTATAGGCCGACGCTTAGCAAACGCAAAATATATTCAGTGGTATTATGCCATGTTTACACTATTCTGTATGATCACAAGTGAAAGCGAAACACTGTTAATTATTTTACATATTGTAATGCAAATGTAGCATTCTTTATTTTCTTAAAGGTTCTGCCAAAGACATTCTGCCATAATCTTCGAAAGCATAGTTGTCTTTCTTTGGTCATCAATACACATGTTGTTACTCAAGAATAACTAACGATAAAAAAGTGCTTGCTCTCGACTCATTCAACTCTTTCTGAGTAGGTTCAATGTTTTACATGTTTTATGGAGTTTCTATGTAAAAAACAGGCTTGCGCTTCAAAGCCACAATAATTGCTCAGATTCCACAAGCACAAGCTTAAGCTAACACAGCTTCGACTTCTCCATAGAGATACTTGTCTTCTCTGCTGTTTTTTCTTCTTCTCAACACTGCACACAGTTTCATGTCTCATGTTGTCTTGTTGTACACAATCATTTGTTTGTGATATATGAATTGCACACTTATCATAGGTAGCCAACGGAATGACAAGAGTTTGGATATGAAGCACAATGTCATCTGCTGCTCGTGAAATCTTCAAATTTATCTCAACACACTAAACACAACTGGCCACTTATCTGTGGCACCTGTAGTAGATATTATAAATTGTCTGAAGACTGTTGGCATGTGAGTGTCTTTAACAAGTATCTAATACCAACTAATGTGCCTTGCAAAAGAAACTTTATTTGCAGTTGATAAGTTATCATTTTCAGATGTTTTGTATCATTTATACAAGGTTCGTGTGGATTTCTTTAAAACACTTACAAGTACATGATTCTTCTATACAGCTACACCCGCTTCATGACTTTTGCTTCAAGTCAAATTATGCTCTATGCAAACCGTGAAAGTTTGTTTTAAAAAATGATATCAAAATTATGCAACTTGGTTGGGTTTAAATAGGCCTAAACAGTATTTTGCTGAGACGTCCACAATTTTGTAATAAAGCATTTTATAGCACTTTGAGGTGTGTTTTGTTCTATAATTTATGTTCTCATTTATATGTATTGTTCTATATTATGCTTACTAGTGCTTTTATTGTAAGGAAGTGGAAGCTTTTTTTTTTTTTACAACTTCATTGTCCCATTTTCTTTTTTATAATATGTTTATTTTTTTCTGGCCTTTTTCTTAAATATTTTTACATTGTCAGGACAACTTTAGACAAGAAACATGGGAATGCAGCCAAAGTCCTGGCTGGGATAACGTAATTCATCTTACACTTTATGGAATTTCTCTGATCTTAACTTGTGCAAATAAATGCAACCCCTGTAACCTGGATTTGCATAATGCCGTTTGCAGACGTAATTTTATGATGTTAATGTACCCCTGTTGTCCACGGAAAGGATTGAGATTATGACGCGTTTAAGTGATGCTTACTATAAAACTAATTTGTAATCAATGAAATTACTATCACAAGTCAGCGAGCAATGAATATAGGACACTTTGAGACCTCGATGATCTGGGGTCAGTTTGTGAATAAACTGAGCAGTGGTGTGTATTTTTACTCCACTATTATATTGTAGGATACTAATCTCTCGTCTACATGGTGCGTTAACGCAACAATATTCAATGAACGCTGTAAAGTACTGTGGAAATATACAGTATCTTAAACCCACCACACTAAATTATACCAATGTGTTTTCTCCCGTGTGTGAAATTCGCAGACTGTGAAGTTGAACTTAATTATGGTGAACCAAGTGAAAGCGAAAGCACCATTTCTTATTTCAAATGTACGTTGAGGAGAAACAGCGAGCCAATACTGGTCTTTCCGCTGACAAAATAACTCCTCTTTTCCCTCCAGGTCGCATGCTGTTGATCTAATTTCTTCTCCCATCATCATCTCCAGCGGGTGAAAGAAGGCTGCAGTCCGTGTACCCGCTCGACTCTCTTCCCGCCTGTGAGCAGTGGCTCCCCGGGCTCCCTTTGCATCGAACACAGCCTTTCCTGATTAAAGAACACATTCGGACGAAGACACAAACATGTCGACGGGGAGGAACACGGCGTTAAGGTAACGAGCCGGCGGTGTCCGCGCTGTTTCGACGAGGGGGTAGACGGTCCGCGTCGTTAGCCTGCCGTTGCTAGCTGTTAAGTGAGCGCCGACGTCCCCCTGGTGTTGCGGTAAACTGTCAGCAGGAGGTGACGAGGCGCTGAGCAGTTCGAACCTAATTTAGAACGTTCCATGAACTCGGGCGTTCGAGTGAGACATTCGTTAGCGTTCGACGGTACACGCCGAACGTTCGGTAGTCGTGACGATGCTAACTGTAGCTAGCGGGACAGGGTGGGCTCATTCATCAGATGAGATGGGGAGACGGGGAGCTGTTGCTTTATCCGACATGTACTTATCCTTTCAAAAGTGATGCTGTCAGTTAGGCTGCACTTTTAAAAAGTGTAAGGACTTTCACATTTCATATTTAAAAATGCAACTAAGAGTAAAGCTGTTAAATTCATACACTGTACCGAACATATAATAACAATGACGTAACCAATTACAAAGTGTATCGCTCAGTGTTTTAATATGTCTTTAGTTTTGTGTGTCTTATATGAGCGTGCTATTTACTGTGCTGGCAGGCAGTTAACTTGTGTTGCTTGTCTTGTTGCGAAGATGCACAATGTTATTAAGCACATTGACTTAATAACATTGTGTATCAGTGTTCACTTGATTTGAGGGAAACGTGGCAAATGTAATGCACTCAACTATATTCGTATTGTGCTTTAAACACAGTCAGCTGCCACTGCTTCTTCTACTAATACAAAAGACAAGTAGAAAAAATCCAAATGTTTAGGCTCGTAACGCCACAATCAACTTAATGCTTAACTTGATGCTTCTGTAAGGCGAAAGGCCAGTGGCCTTTTTCATGGATGACATTTTGACATGTCGCTGAAGGATTTGGGAAAATCTTAAGATTATTGATTGCTGAATTTCATGTTTCTTCTCAGTTTCCAGGTCCTGGTGTTGTGCACCACCACAGCTAATTGGGACACTTGAATAGGACAGAGCTAGTTAATGTTACTAGCAACACCTGTGCTTTTCTTCTGACAAACATGTGATAGGGGCGTATTTGCATCGTTTTGGGGTCGGCATAGCGCTAGTGCTGCACCCTGCACTGCAAGAGCATCTTAGGTTTCTGACAGACTGGTTTGGGCAAAGGAGTTCGTAATATAAGCTGGGGAAAGGCCATTTAGTGCAACAAACAACGAAAATTCAAACTCTTTTTGTAGGGCACATGAAATATATCAGTCAAGATCCATGTGCTTGTTTTTAACATTACAAGTCACTTTTAGTAATAGTCAGCAAAAAAATGCAATGTCATCTGCATAGTTTCCTAAAATAAGTTGACGTTATGAGAGGAAGGACTTTTAGTCTCTTACAACACAAATGGAGGATGGCACAATGTAGCCCAATACCACTTTATGATATTATTATATTATCTTGTAGTCCTTGATGTTATAGTACAAATGCAGGTTACCAGTTGATATCATACTACCAATAATTCACTAAATACTTTAATAATCATCAATGAAATCACTTCAAGGCTAACATAAATGCAGACATAAGATATTAATTAAATCCATAATCCACATTCCAAATGTAAACAAAAGTGCCACTGCACCAAAAAATGTAAAACACATAGCCAAAGGATTATGCATTATTATTATTCCCTTTTAGATTTAATATACTACACATTTTAGATACAGAAAAGCAGAAGAACACAGCATATATATATATTATATTATATATATATATATATATATATATATATATATATATATATATATATATATATATATATATATATATATATATATATATATATATATATATATATTTCATGATACAGGTCCAAGTACAGGTCCGGAGCAGTCCAAGTAGATACAAAGTTTCAAACTATATTGTGATGTTTTGGTGCCAGGCGGTCCGGCACTGTCAGAGTGTGCGGGAGTTTGTAGGCCAGATATAGAGCAGCAACTACATCAAAATTATAATGTGTTATGCTGCCATTAAAAGCTAATTTATATACAGCTCTAAAACTTTATTTTCTATATTAACTCAAATTGTTATGTAATTATATACAGATAAACACATTGAGTATGGTTGAAAAAATTACAAATGAGTTATTTTTTTAAATGTTGTCTTTTCTTTATTATTTTATTGCTGGTGTTTGCAACAGTGTCCAGCTTCTTTCCCACCGGCACCAAACGCAGCATAGAAAGCTTCACAATAATTGGAACATGTTTAGCCAATCGTATGCCTCGAAGACACTAAGACCCACCCACACCCACCACCAACCAGTCAGTGTTGATGAAAGTTCAGCTGCAGTTCCTGTAGTCAAAAAGCACATTGCTCTGACAGAAAGGAATATTCTGTTAAACCCTTTAGTCTTCAGATTAGGCTGCTGAGTTTTCTGACATAATGCCAACTCCAAGGTAAGCTCCACATGACAACATCCACCTGTGTGTCTACAGCGAAAAACTTTGCTTTAGTTATTTATTTATTTTTAATGTGCTCCCAGCACTGCCAGTCTTTCAATGGGTTGGTTGAAAACACTGTCCGTCAGACCTTCTATGCTGATGTATTACGTTGAGATGGGCCCAGTGATCCTGGAGCTTCAGATCACTGCAGATCACGTAAAAGCCAAAATGCTGCACAAGAAAACTATTATTTCTTCATGTGATATTGACCGGAGATTCAATACATTTTTGTCTTGTGTTTTGTGAAAGTTGGGTAACCTGGTATGACAACTCTCGAGACTTAGACCACAGTGATTTCTCATTGCTGAAACATTCTTGATGAAAGGGTCATGGAGGGAAAATACTAAATATTTTTTAAAAAATGACAAAGTCGAAGCATACATTATGAATGAATGGCACATGCTTCACCTGTTTAATAATTCTGAAGTGCCTTTTTTTCATGTACTAATCTCCATCTGGATGGGTAAAAATAGAAACTTGATCATTATCAGTTTTACATTTGGTCATTTGTCATTATGAGCTCATTAGTTTGCAGTTGTACATGTTTCTGTAGCTTTATTTTCTCCACATGTTGACAGTAGAGAGAACGTCAGGTAACAGATCCATCAGTGAAACACAGGTCCACCCCTCATTAAGGTTTCAGTGACTTCAACAAATCAGAAACAGATGATTTTCTACTTTCCAACAGATTGTTTGTGTACTCAGTTCGTGCAGAGCTGGTGAGTGGGACTCTGCATAACACAATGCATTTTTTGTCCCCCCACAGTGAAAACACACTCTTTGGGATGGGAAATCCCCTGCTTGACATTTCAGCTGTTGTGGACAAAGATTTCCTTGACAAGTAAGTCTAAACAGCTGTTTGTTTTTCGCTGACATCTTCATATTTCTGTGCAGCATCTGACCAAAGCACACTGACGTCTACATATGTTTCTTTGGTAATCTATCCTAAAGGTTCGGGCTGAAGCTTAATGACCAGATCCTCGCTGAAGACAAACACAAGGCCTTGTGAGTCAAAGCTTCACTGGGACACCACATGTTTTAGTAGTGTAACACAAAGTGTTAAAAATGACATGGAACCAAATAAGGGATACACTGGTCATTCATACCCAGTACTACCATCTTGTCACTGAGCTGTGCTCAAAATAGCCAAGTTATAAATCAACCCTCTGTAACTGGGAGCCTCGTAACTTGACACACACACACACGCACACACGTTTCCCATACTGAGTTTGAGCCAACTATACCAAGATGCCACTGAATTTACTAATTAATAGTAGATATACATAGATATTAGTACTGTATGTTTAACTGCTTTCCAATGAATTATTATTTAATCTGAGAAGGGTTTTGCTGATTATGCACACAAGCTCCTCCTCCAGACCCCTCCCTCCTTCACGTTGCAAGCGGATGCAACAGTAATATTATATTCTTACTTGAAAACGTGTTTGCGTGTCCCTACACATAGCACTACGCTCTTTTGAAATGCACCTTGAGGTAAACAACAGAAAGACTGAAATTAAAACATTACTATGGCCGAATTACTGACTGCTATGTAGAAATAAAACGTTCATCATCTGTAGCTAAGATGATGGGGATCTGTATTGAACAATTCTCCCATTTGTAACAATTATCACATGTTCCATATTCCAGATATTTAAACATTTCTTTGGATGTTTAAGTGATTGAATGATCTTTTATTATTGCTTTAGTAGCAAAAGACACAAGGTTATCTGGACTAACTGCCAAAGTTTCACACTTCATACATAGCAACATGTTTTTACAGAGTTGTAAGCCGTGGCCTCAGTAATTCATTCATTTTATTTGTGACGCATGGATTCACGGATTCCAGAGCCGCTCTTGTTCAGTTTGCTCATGATGGAGCTTACCAAACAAGGCGTGTAATTCACACCTCCAAGCGGTTCACTACAGCCACAGTCTTATCTGTTGGAACGAACCAACTCCTATCGGTAGGCCGCTGAAGAGCCCCACTCGAGCACTTAGGTACTTTGCTCAAGGGCACCTCTGCGGTAGTATTGAGTCCGGAGGGACAAGTGGTGTTCTTTCACTTTCTAAACCCCAAATTCATAGCGCTGGTTTGGGGATTAAAGGGACATCTCTCCTGGTTGGTTCATAACAGGTGAAGGTTTTTTTTTGTATGTGCGTACTATTTTATCTCCAGTCAAAATGTAACATGACATAACTTCTTCGTTGGGATACTTTAACTATCAGCACCACTCATTTGAGATTTGTGAACATTACATATTCTTGAGGATGTGTTTCTTTGTATTTGTATGCTTAGTTGCAGAATATTACAAAGTTGTTTCAATGCAGTACTAATGCTATAACTACTCAAGCAGTACTCGAAAGGAACATATTTCTCATGTTGTTCCACGATTCTATATCACTGCTTGTACTTTGATGCATATCTGGACCCAGATGTCAATGAGACAGCTGTAAACATTCTCTGTTGTTGAAATGGCGAATGAAGAGGATTATTTATGCAGCCCTAGCAAAAGTGTGTGCTCTCTTTCTAGTTTGATGACGTCTGATTCTAGCAGAATGCAAGTTCAACAATTTCATACCTGAGAAGCATCTGTTTTACTGTCTCGTGTGTAAATTCAAAGCAAATCCTAATTGTAAAATCATAAAGGACCTGAGTGATGCACAAACAATAAATATAAAAAGACAGATCAGTACATCAGATCGTTTCTGCCTTACATTAGGCTACCTTGTCAGGTCTTGTTACTTGACAAAAGGACACATGTGACCTTGGGCAGCAGCAGCACAAAGCAGCATCATCAGCAGTGTTGTTCTCCTCCGGCACAAAGGCAGCGGTGTTATCTTTAGCCCCACAGACACCGTTCCCTCCGCATTCTGCACAAGGTCAGGGCAGGATTAACATGCGGCTTTGGTGGTTTATTCCCAGTACAATGCATTTCAATGCATGTCCCCTCCAATACCACACACACCAGTACCCTCACCCTCATTACTGTGCATTTATATCTAAATGTACATGTGTTTTATTTTTCCTTCTCACATCATCTATTATTTTGTAGCTATACAGGTTATGAAACCTCCAGACGCTGTGATATGAGCCACAGTCTTCCTATTGTGGATGTTGTGCTGCTACTACCTCGAGGTCATTCACAAGGTCATCGGTCCGTGGGAGAGGAAGAACTTCACTGCATTGTTTTGACAAATAACATCATTACTTAAAAGGCCACAATAGACTTACAAGTCTAGTCGACTAACACTATTGTTGTGCTTCTGAATCTACAGAGTGTAACGCAATTCATTTTTTTCTCCCATCACCCTGGTGGGAGAGAGATCATTGGATGCAGTGCACTGTGGCCATGCCTGAATTCAATTATCTAGTCACAGCAGAGCCCATATAATCCTGTTGTGGCTGAGGAATTGCCTGCTGTAGAAACCATCAACATCCCTGTTAGTACTGGCTGGGGACTTAGTGTTTTTTTTATTTCCCGGAATAACCCTCAACTGTGACTTTTGATGCCTTTCATTTCTCATAACGGTTTACAAGTTACAGTTGAATTCCAATTTTAATTAAAAATGTGTAGCAGTAATAATTAGTTGACCAACAGAAAGTTACTGGAACACATTTCTTTTTATTTATCCAGCAAAAATGCCAAAAAATGTACTGGTCACAGCTTCTCAAATAAGAATCCGCTTTCCAACATAATACATTGATCATCTTTAGACTCGTCACAGAGAAAATATTCTAATGACGTCCCCATAGTAATATTAATTGAGTAATTGAAGAAATAATCAAGAGATACACTAAATTGTTAATGAAAATAAACCGTTCCAGAGTTAATAAACCCTGCTCTGCTGAAACCACTAACTTCTTGGGTTTCTTGGTTACCGAGTGGTTAGGATGTTTCGATGCTTAAAACCGCAGAGGAGGTTTGTTTCCGGCCCTGATGTGTGTTGTATTTCATCTCTCTCTCTCTCTCTTTCTCTCTCTCTCCCCCCGCCCCCTCTCACCACATTTCCTGTCTGTTTCTATACATTCTTCTGTTTAATAAAGGCACAAATGAAAAGAAAGAGAAATACCAACATACAACTAAAGTGAATCCATAACTCATGCAGTACAATCTCGAGCACTGACAGAATCGCATACCAACAATCTCATCGCACCAAACGAGGCGGCTGCTGCTTCTCAATACTTGTATTATAACACATTGTTTACCGTGTGGTGGTTGGGTTGCGGTAAATGCACAGGTCTTGTGCTGTACTGTTTATTTATTTTTTGATTATACTTCCATGGTTCTTTGAGCTGCAGTTGAAAGGGTTGTTTTCAGTCGAGGCTGTAGGGGATTCCTCGGGTGTTTTGATTTTTGGATATTTGCATATGAGAGGAAACCAACATGTGTTTCACTTCCTTTCTGCCTGCCTAGACATCAATCACTCTATAGCTCAGAGGGTGACATGCACAGCATACATTTTGGCCTGCTACAGCAGGCCAGGTGTAATTGATCACATTAAAACCAGCTGCATTCCTTTCAGGTGAGCTGGTTCCAAGGGTCCTAGTGGTCCTGGTCCTGGCAAGTCAAAAATGTCTGCTGTGGAAAATGCCTATTGTCAGATGTAATGCTGTGGGGCTTGCTCGCTTTTTTAGTCACTGCTGCCATCCCGTGGTTTGATATCTGCACTTTAAAACTTGTAAAGATGTCGGATATTTATAATCGTCAAGTCAGATAATCAGACAAGTAACATCACGGCATAGTCACAGTAAAGTTATGTTGTTCACCCGTCTTGTCTCTTCAAGTTCATTCTGTTTTGTCTTTGATCGTAGGCCTTGAAAATATTGACGCTGTTTGCAGTCGGTTGATCATGTATTCTAACATCCCTTATGTCCAGCAGGGGGCAACAGTAGCCTGCTGTTTGTACCCCAACGAGTCTCTGTAGGAAACATGTCAACATATTGAAAACACTGCATACGATTAGAATATGAGCAAATGGATCTTTTATTTCAGGACGACTGGGCATCAAAGGTTGTTAAGGACATGCAGCATTGCATAGTATATCACACAAACCCTCTTGGACTTGTTAACCATATCATATTAGAGCTAATGATTATTCGTGTGTCAAATGAGTCATTGTTACAGTGAGTGTATTGTCACCTTTTGAAATGGGAAGAATAAAATCAGCCGGCTCCTGGATATTAGTCACGTTCCAACATTTGTTTTATGACTCCCTCTGTCCGATGATAATTAATTGTTTACTTTCTCATCTCTGGATGCTGGCGTGACTCTTTTCAGAGGTTGTTTGCTCACAGCAATTAAGTTCATCAGTGCTCATCCTCCTCCCTCCTCCTCCCTCCTCCACCCATCTCCCTCCCCATTTCTCTCTTTCTCTGTGCTAAATGCAGATTAGCAGCGTCACAATCGCATCCAGAATGAGAGTAAACTCCTCATTATGCCGTGTGACCCTCTGCTGAATGAATAATTCAGGGCTGCAGTGTTAGTGGCTGGCTGTTATTAGCATTCCGGATGGCGAAGGGAAGAGAGAGAGAGAGAGAGAGAGGGTGGGAGGCTCATATCACTGACGGGGCTGACTCAGGGGGATCAGCGCTGGATTGAGACACACATCACACACACATCATCACACGACACAGGAGATCAGTGAAGGTGCCTCTTCACTCACACACCCTGCTGTCTGTGTACATCTTAAACACCCCTTCTGCTGCCATGCAGCTCAATCTGCTTACTGGGAGGAAAACAACAAAGGCCTCTCTCACTGAGTACATGCTAAACACTCCTGGGTGTGTGGATGTGTGTGTGTGTGTGTGTGATAGATTCTGCTCTGTAAACACACTTGACTCTACCTCTGTTTTTTTTCCTGTTTTTTTCAATATATATAACGAAGCGAGCTGTGTGCGCTAGAAACCCCCGGCGGAGCTGTTCTGGTGTGTCAGGAGGAGAAACACTGCTCCTTGTGTGTGCGTGTTTGTGTGGTTGTGTGTGCTCACATGCAAGCATGCGTGCAGAAGCTGCATGTGCCTGCCATGGTGCCACTTCACTGGATGCACTCATGCTTGACTGAGTGTGTAGACACATTACAACCCCCCCCCCCCCTCCCACCCCCTCTGCTTTACTTCCCAGCTCCCTTGTCTGTTGCTGAGGCTGAGTGCTGTACTACAGTACTTAAACTCACCTCCGCCGGCCCGCTGGGGGGTCAGAACATCCGGCGCCCCCTGCCGCTGAGGGCAAAGGTCGCAGGCCTGCATCCATCAGCCGACCTCTGAGCCAAAGAGAGTGAGCCGAGATTAATGGCACTCAACTGGTAATTGAGACATCAGATACATGTTCAGCCGCCGACTGTGCTGCTCTTGATGTTTTATTGATATGCATGAATCCGCCGATTTGGGGCGCTTGCATAAATCTGACATGCTCACCAGAGCTGTACTCGACTGTGAGAAATGTGGATCTAGACCTTTTGAATTATGAAACAAGGAACCTTTAACAAATAATCAACACGAAAAGAAGCCCCCGTTTCATGTTCTGCCATTGCTTAATGATGAAATAGGTTACCACCCTGCGAGACAGGGAGGGAGAGGAGGGCGAGGGAGGGGGGGGGGCAGAGCTCACTGCGTTTAAAGCATTCACGCTGCATCATGAGAGATGGCTGATGCAATCATAATTAAGACTCTTCCTCGCTGGAGCTGCAAATGCCTGCCTCCTGTGGTAGGTGACTGCCAGCAGGTGGTGCCAGAAGGAAAGATCACAAGTCAAAGGGAGTGTAACAAACATAATCCACATCTCTGTGCATGTCCTGTCCCCCCCCTCCCCTCTCCTCCAACTTCTCCTCCTCTCCCTCCAACTCCCCCTTTTTTAAAGAGCGTTTTATAATTAAAATGTGGGCGTCACAGCCAGTACGTACTGCATGTTCAGTTCAGAAAAGCATGCTCAGGGCTATTTTTAGTCATCTTTGATCCCCAGCAGCCACACAGGAAAAAGCCAATGATGGCAGCAGCCCGAACACATGTAGGCTAGTTAGTGTACTATCTGAGCGGATCATTTCTCTGCACCTAGCCCCGTGCGGGGGTAGAGATGGGAGGCCTGACTGGTGAACAGCAACACTCCCAGTGTGTTTAAAGTTCACACTGGGCCATATGGTCCCCGCAGTAGGGGGTGTTGGTGGAATTATTCACACGGAGTGCTCTGAATCACCAAGATCCTGGTATCAACCTCCTAGATAAGGGGAGTGTCTCAACGGCTTTGTGCTTTGGCTTCAAATCTCAATCCTCAAGAGAACACCAGAAGCTCCATCTTTGCTTACACGCTCCGTCTTCCCACTCTCTCCCCCCAATGTGTCCCTCTCTCTCTCTCTCTCTCTCTCTCTCTCTCTCTCTTTCATGTCCTCTCACACACACACACACACACTCACACTCCCTCTCCCACATCCACACAGTACTGTGTGACAAACAACGCCACCCTCTGCAGCGTCAAGCCAAAAACCTGTGACATTTTAAGAGGAAATAATATGAACTCATCCTCCATGACCAGATTTTGCCCCCGCGCCTAATCTTTGAGTGCAGCCTAATTAAGTACAAACAGCAGTCCTCAGCTAATGCCAACAAATGGGCTGCCGTGCTGCGGCAGGATCGGCTGATTATTAAAGGGATGTACATTTGTTGTTTCTGCATTCTAATGCAATTACTCACTCATTATGACCATGTAATCGTGCACTCATTAATTGTGCATCCAGTCTATAATGCAAAGAGGCTCATAGCGGCTGAAGTCGGTTTGTTTTTTTGTTTAGTTTTTCGCCCCCCCCCACCCCCCCTCCCCCCTCCCCCGAGGGACTCGAGGCAGTTTTTCTCAGCCGAACGGGGATTTAAGCAAACAGATTGAGATATCTGAAGGATGGCGATATCATTATGCTTTTGTGTAAATCAACATTCATCCCTCACTGTATTAGAAGATGTCAGAGGACGGGAACAAGGCCTCGCTCACTGTTTGAATCATGACTCATTTATGTTCAGTACTTTAATGCGTCTCATTCTTCGCCATCTATTACCATCCCTGCCCTAATGTTCCACTGATAAAAATGCCCTATTCATTCTGCGTTCTTCACCAGTTGCTACACACACAGAGAGAGAGAGAGACACACACAGACTCTACAGGCATTGAGTGAAAAGCACATCTATTTCTGAGGGGGAGTTGCGAGCAAGGTAGAAGATAATTATTGATTTGAAATAAGAAAAGATAAGGCTCAACCTTGAGCAGGCCGGCGATAGCGCGCAGAACAGAATAATTAATGGGCCTGTCTTTTGTCGGGACAAGCTTTCACACTGAGACAAGCGTATTGATTTTAAACAGATAAACTGCGTAACCCTTTGTGAAGGGTTTGACAAACAATTTAATTGGGGGGAAAAACAACAATATTCCTCACCCTTTCCATCTCCCTTTCATCACGTCCCCGAGCTGTTTTTCCTCCGCCTGACCTATGGAAACAATTACTGTGCATCAGGCCTTGTACTGCCTCCAGACTACCAAGGAAGGCTGGTGTAGGATGCACACACTGATTGGGGAATCTAATCAATGGTGGAACCTGTCTCCACTCCAGATGCCTGTGTTGAAATTGGGATTACCAAA
Organism: Clinocottus analis; assembly: GCF_023055335.1. NCBI lineage: Eukaryota > Metazoa > Chordata > Actinopteri > Perciformes > Cottidae > Clinocottus > Clinocottus analis. The sequence goes on along the minus strand of NW_027175920.1, from coordinate 5,589,627 downwards.
GCCTTTTAGCTGTACGGCCCCCTCTCTGCTTCTGTCAGACAGAGAGAAAGATGGGTCTGCCTGTTTGAATGTACCTGGCTGCTACGGCTGAAGCAGAGACAATTTACTGTTCCTGTACAACCCTCCTCCTTCCTAATCCCCAAAGGAGAGCCGCAAAGAAGCCCCGGTCCTCTCACTTCTTCCCTTGCCCTCCCCTGATTAGTGATAGGGGCTGTTTGATCATGTTTCCCTGCCTGTCCATGTGATTTGTAAGCTGTTTAAAACGTGAACGAGGCAATTAAATAAGGACGAACGCAGGAGAGTGGGTGCCGCGGTGATCATTAGCGATGAATTACCCTGGTGTGCACTCAAACACTCGGGAGGACTTTCAGGCAGACCACTCCCGAGGATCTAGATCCAATCTAGCCATTGATTAACAGAGACTTGTTCTTCCTGCGAAATCACTCGACGGGGATTTTAGGGCACTCATCCGGTCTTATCGAGATAGGCTAACATCAAAGGCGAATGAAGAGGGATTGGGTAAATGGGCTCGCCTTGCCCTCCACGTAGGGCCTTCAGAGGAGAAAATCTTGAATTATTGCCTCGTGTAAATAATCAGTTTTTGGGGAGGTGAGCGAGGAACTCATGAGTCACTCGGGGCAGAGAAGACTCGTAGTGGAAGCTCTCATATTTCCCTCGATGGGGAAACGTCGGCGGGGGCTGCGCGCCCAGGAATGTAAACATCACGGCGTTCCTGACTTGTGTGATCTGCCCCAACAATTTGAACGTGTTAAGCCGGGGAGAAGTAGAGGTATTAGTATTCCAGGAGGACTCTAATATCCTCTGAATACAAACATTGCATTCAGTCGCCTAATTTCCCTAATTTGATTGAAGATGAATAAATAAGTGCTTCTATTAGTCTCAAATTTGAAGGTATGAAATTGAAAAATAGCACAGTGCCTTTCGTTAAGCACGGTATTTAATCAGAGTGTCAGGGGCAGCCTCTTGTCAAGCATGTGTTATATAACGCAGACTGTTCGTACATCGGTGGAATGCACGGCATAGTTAGAATTGCTCTACCATTGAACAACACCAGCAGCTTTTAAAAGCAGAGGTTACCGGCTGAGGACATTTTGTTCAAAACAATTTATTTTCCTCTGCTCCCTCCCATCATGGAGTGAGCTCAGACTGCAGTAGATGGAAAGGGATTTTCTCTTCCTAAATGGCCAAGGGGGCCGTTTACGGTGTCACTACTATGGGATCACATGATGTTTGAGGGTGTAAAGGTCTTGAGGCAGCTGCTCCTTTTCGGATGGGATTTTCGAGGCGTCCAAGAGCAGGGCCCCATGCTGTCTGCGCTGAAAGGTGGAGCAAATACTTCTAGGAAGGGGAAAAAAAAAAGAAAAGAAGCTGAAATCCTCAGAAGCTGTGTGTCTATTTGAAATGGGTTCTGGAGTCCCTCGGCTGCCTTCGTGTTATAAACACACCCACAGTGCTCAAATTCTTTCTTTGTCAAGGAGTCATAACAGGTGTCTCAGGAAGGATTTTTTTTTTTCCCGGTTAGCATATTTTCCACTTGCATGGAAAGTTTTTCTTTTTTCTTTATTAGGAACATTCTGCCCTGGGTAGACCCCCTTGCCTTGAGACATGATATGCAGACTTTCTTTGAAGCAGTAAAGGTTACTTTCACACTCGCTCAAATTTCGGCCATGCCTTGTTAAACCAGGTTGTGCTGAAGTATTGAACACCTCTGGCTGACATATGTTGGTAAGCCATGATGCACTTTACATACATATTACTCTTGTCTGCAGTGACGACATAACATATTTCCAGGTTCAACTTCAAAATTCAAGTTTGCTCCCCAGAAGTTGGCTTGTTTGACTTGTTTTTTGTGTGTCTTAAACAGGGAATAAATCAGCACTCTGTCGCACAGCCTTTCCCCCTGGGATCACGCTTAAGCATTTTCTAAAAAAAAACCACCTTTACAGAATACATTTTTAGGTGGAATCACACATAACGCTAGTGTGGTGCACCTTGAGCTATTTACTATGTCATTGGATTGTTTCCCCTGATGTAAATACACTTACAAATTGACAGTTGAGAGACCTCCTTATGTGGCACATCATCTCAACTGCAGTGAGGTCAATTTCCTGAGCAGGGTGGACACGTTTATATAGCCAGCCCCCTGGGAGGCTGTTTGTGTGAACAGTGTCGAGAAGACACATTATTCATATTCTCAGCTCCCCAGATAAAGACTCTATCTCGCCGCGTGGCCCAGCTTTGCATCACGTTACGCATAAGCATTGAAGCTATTGATGTTTGAAATGGAAGTATGATGGGAAAATACAAATATGATAGAACTGCATTCAGTATTTCACTGGAGACCCAAGAGAGTTCTTGGGATTTATGTTTGAAAACTCAGCAATTGTTTACTCCCCATTCCCCAAAGTCATGTCTGTTTTCTTGACTCATTGTGTTTAGTCTGTTACACTCATCTCTAAACTCTACTGTATGCTTCATACATCAAACATTTAATCAGATGTGGTCTCTAAACAAGTTATCCGGCGATGAGATTTTCTTTGCACACAATGAAACCGTAATTGATCCTGAAACACCAGCTATGAAAAACAAAAGAGCTGCATATCTGGAAAGATGAACAGTGAAAGATGAATAGTTTCTTTTTAATTCATGCGTCCCTTTAAGGAAGCACTTTGATTTCCTTCAGAAAATAACTTTCACTGCTCATCTTGCTTTAACACTCTTTGGCTAACTTTAACTGTGAATAGACAATGTTACTTTGCTTTGATCAAGTTTACATTAAAACCCTAACTTCCTCTTTTCATCCCATTTCACACATTTTGTTTTGTTATTTTATTTACTAGCCTCCACCTGGAGTTCACAGTTGAAAAATGGAGGGAAAACAAGAGGAAGTATGCCACTTCCAAGTTGACATGTTGGTGTCTTCTTTACTGAAGGACAGAAAATACAAAAATAAAATAAAATAATGATTCCAATAAGGCGGTTCATCTGCAGTTGCCAGACTATGTTTTAAGTTTGTAGAGTACCTTAACAAATTCAAAAAATAATAAACACATTGTGGTGAGCTGTAACACTTGATTTTAAATGTGGGATTGAGAGTGTGGGAATCAGACAGGTCTAAATAGGTTACTAAAAATAATTAATACATGGTTAATAGTTGGCTAAAATGAATGAATATGTGTTTAAAATAGTCAGCTGAAGTTAATGCATAAATGGTATGAAATAGTTACCTAAAAGTAATGGGTAGATTATTTAGATTGTTGGAGCAAAGGAAGGAATAAACAATTCAAAGAGTCTGTGCACCAAGTCTACAATAATGGGACTAAAAAAGGTGAATACATTCATATTTAGTTTCAGATGATATTTCATTTAAATAACTTGCTAACACACAATATATGTACCTTGTGGTCAGAATTCATGTAAGATAAACAAGACTGTATTAAAACATATTTAGAACGTGGTGCACTTCAGCCCCCTGTGGACAGAGTGAGTTTTACAACAACACATATTTTCTTTTTTCACCTTTGCTTAAGTCATAACACTGGAAATTGAGCTTGAACCGACTGGATCAATCTTTCCTCACTTGTCTCAACTGGCTCTCGTACAAAACTGACAGACAGCACTGGAAATAGTTGCCTAACACATGTGTAACTGTTTGAAGTGGAGGTTTTTGTTTCCTGTTGTGAACTAGTGGAACATCTGACATGTTGATGGTGGATCCTCAAAGTCATTAGGATCCATTCTCTGGAGACCGCAAATGAATGTACTTGATTTAATTATCTATAATCACAGCTGCTCCTCAACTGTACCTGTGCAACCTCACATAATGGATTTTGTATCAACTAATTTGTGCTTCTTATGAATTGCAATTTCTCCTCATTCCTACACATGTTGCGATGTGACGAGTGTTGTTAAACCTGTCGGCTGCCAATGTTTCAGCTGGTTATTTCTGGTGTTTACACGAAGCCTTTCACAGCGCTGGTATTATTCATTTTGTGGTGAATGTTGGTTTTTTTTGTAACACGTCTTGTACTTATTGCTTTCAGGTTTGACGAAATTGTCAAGAGGAACAAAGTTGAATACCACGCCGGCGGTTCGACCCAGAACTCTGTCAAAATTGCTCAGGTTAGTCTGTGCCTGAATGTGTTTTGAATGCGCGCTGATATGCTCATAACCGCGGGTTCGTCATCCTGGGAATACAGAGCATCGCTGCACAGCATGTTGACACATAACAGTTTTAGGTAAAGGGAATTCATCAGACCTGCTGCGGAAAGAGAAAGGGCGAGGAGGATTCATAATAATTGCAGTCTTATCTCATTGGCCTAATTTCCTGAGACATATCAAACATCAATTAGAGAAAATTACAAGTAGATGCAATTAACATGTCAGAAGGAATTAAATCAAACGAATGCTCATCATCTCCCTGGCTGTTCGACAGATTTGAGCATCTAAAAAGAAAATTGGTGATAGTCTAAATCAAAAATGGCAATCTGAACCTGAGAAGATTATTCACTGAATCCTTTTTTTCTTTCTTTTCAAGTGACTGCAGTAAGTCTGTGAATTTGACATGCAGTGATTAGCTGCTGATAAGGCTTTGGTCTGCTTACAATAAACAAAGAAAAAAAGCACCCAGCTGAAAAATAATTCTCTTCCAAGGAGAAATGAGTGCAGAAGCTAATTGAGAGGCTGACGCTTGTGAAAGCGCCGTCTCTTTCTTGTGTGTGGGCTTTTTGTTTGTACTTGTCAGTGTGTAGAGTTCGTAGTTGTACACATGGGCTTGTGTGTGTGTGTGTGTTTTTTTTTTTTTAATGTTTGTGTGTATTTCACAGAAGATGGATACAGAGAGAGGGAAAAGAAAGCAGGCAGGCCCTCCGGCAGTAAGCATCCTTAAAAAAACCTCTTTAATTATCGTGAACAGAATCGTTTACATAAACCTCCGTCACTTACAGGCATTGATTGCCAACTCCACCCATTTTTAATCGTGTGTGCTAGATGCAGTTTAAAAACAACAAAAAAAACACTGGTGGGCTTACTTTCTTGATACTGAAAACATTGCAATTGCAAACATTTTTCAACACAGATTATTTCTTTGTTTCTTGTCATTACACTTGCTGAAGCCGTGGATTTGAGTTTGGTCTGCCTCAGTTAATAAATAAGACATGGGGCTTGACAAGGATTTTTTCACGTTTTACTTAAGAAGACACTGGCGGAAGTGCCCCAAGGTGCGGCGCAACCCCTTTGAGAAATCAGATGGAGAAGGAGATTTTTATTGTAGGCTCTTGCTGGAGAACGAGCCGTCATGGCCTCTGTGCCCCGCGAGAAGCGTTCAGTCGACTAAATTGGTCTCATAATGGCGTGGCAGACCCCAGTCAAATTTTATTCTGCTCTGTTTATTTGGATATTTACCCCCTTCAGAGAGAAGATAGAGAGCTGATTCTGAACTGCTCATGATAACAAGAGTGTTTTCGTCCCACACCCAGAAGTCTCAGAAACACTTTCTGTCAATATATACCTTGAAGCGCTGACTTTTCCACATTCCACTTTCAGGTGATGGTGTTCTTTTATGAAAAATGTATAATGCATAACCGGCTCCCAGATTATCACATTGTAGCACTTGCAATATGTGAAACTTCAAACCCCACTGTATTGTGGAAGCTGAACCTTCAAACACGAATGATATGCACTGCAGCACTGAATCCACATCAAAGGGCCCCAGCGACTAAATGAGATGCTCGATCCAGGGCAGGTTTGCTCAGGAGCACCACCGCTGCTGGAGGAGAGAGAGAAGTGTTCAGAGGCTTTGCACAGGAACCGCTGCACACGCTGGGAAAACCCAGGGTGTGGGAGGATCAATGCCTTTGCTAGTAGAACCCGTACTTTCCTCCAAAACCTAACCGCTTCAACGGAGGCTGTAATAGGTTAAATACTACCGCTTCATCGAGCTAAGATTTCTGCACTATCAAGGAAAACCTAAACCTCGGCTTTAAGAAGATGCAGAATCGATGGTAATTGGATTTAGTCAAATGAGAATTGACCAAGCTGAAGCTTAGACGGATAAGTATTGTTTCCCTTTAACCACCGTCTCTGCCCCGCTCTTTGATCGAAATCATCCGTTGCAGTGTTCGCTTGTCGTCGATTGGTTTCACTCTGCGCTATCTTTAGCACGGAGACATTACTTTTCTTTCCATTTTCATGCATTATGGCCCCTGTCACTACTTATCCATATTCATAGCGCACATCATCGGGACAAACAAGAAGTCCCAAGGTAGCCGTATCGACACAATTGTACATGCCTATCTGTGCACCAGTGCTCCCAAATAAGCATTCAATTTAGTCTGGATCAAGTCAGGGAAGTTGCAGGCTTGTATGCAGAGCTGTCTGGCTCTGATTCTTAAGAAGGAGGAAGGAAAGAAAAAAAAAAGCAGTGATGGAAGCGGGTTGGTGGTTGTTGCCCTTGCCCAGGCTCTAACAAACATCATGCCCTGAAGGGGCATCCAACATAAAGGCTCAGCTACTGGATGTTGCAGGGCTGTAAGGTAACAAAACCCAGCCCAGCGTTGCTTACTCACATACAGCCTCACACATCAAAGGGCATTTCCTCAGATAGGGCATGGCAGGAAACAACAATCATATATATATATATATATATATATATATATATATATATATATATATATATATATATATATATATATATATATTTCAGTCATTTATAAAGTTGGAGGGAAAAGAATTGTGGCATTTCTGAGCATGTGATCCAGAATTTGGTACCGCCGAGCACGCATGGTGTTTATCACAGGTGACAGAATCGGTGGGGCGAGTCATTTGACCGGAGGGCTGTATCGAGAAGCACAGTCGATTCATTTAGACAGAACATCAAAGTCCTCCAACAGCTCCTTAGGGCCAAGAGAGTGAAGTCTGAGCAGAGACAGGCTCATAGAGAGTTATTGCTGCTGCCAGGGAAGTAGATCCTACCCTGAGTGCCTCGTGTAAACCGTGCATTCTCATTATGGTCCTCACAAATCAACTGCATTGACGTATTTTATTACTTTGCACTGTAAGCAGGCTTTGTACCCATTCACCAAAGGGACAAATTGCTATGTCTAAGTGCCCAAGCTGTGAACGCGTCACAAAAAAGTTATGATTAAGTATGTTCCCCTGTTCCTTTATTTAGATTGTGTGCTTTGTTTGCGGTCCATATCATCAATTCACTTCGATGTCGTAATTATTGTTTAGAAAGTAAAGAAGCAAAGGCTTTTGAGAAATCTGCCGTTTTTTTCTGTTTTGGTTCTGATGCCTGTTTAACATTTCCTCCGACTTGGTCAATCGTTGGAGGGGTGAATGGGGCCCAGGCCTGCATGTTGGCTCTGAGCGCTTAATTGGAAACGCATGTGCACCACACTGTTGAAAGTTGTATTTAAAAAACAGAACAATCCCACAGCACTACTTGACTTGGAAAAAAAAGTTCCTCAGCAGCTCATATTTTGTAGGGGAATACTTAAACTGGGTTTGATGTCTAATTGACTTATTTCTCGGGGTGGAAATATTCCATGACCTAATGTTTGGCTTTTAAAGCTCGTTTTGTTAAATAAATAAAGAACTGGAGCAACTTGCCTCCATTTGAATGGGCTAAATGAAGAAATGCCTACGTCTGGTTCCACTTAGAGAAAAGAGGACAGTTAAGGAGAAAGAGTGGAGCTTTTGTGTTGAAACTATGTGACTGAACTTGCAGGAGGATGTGCTTATACGCTAAAAGAGGGCATTCACAATTTGACTGTTTCTCTCTGTTTTTTACTCTCATTCTTCTCACGCTTCATGATTGGTTTTAGGAGAAATATTCTTTGTCTGTGAAGAGACGTTCGAGGGCTTTTGAGGGAGACGTTCGATGGTGGGCCATTTAGCTTCTGGGGTAAGAGCTTTGCCTCTTTGTTTTTGGGGGTTTTGATCACATTGAGTGAACTTGTAGTTCACAGATCTCAGTGCAGCTGTGCTGAAATGAGCACACTAATGACCGATTAAAACCTGAACCCTGGTGGGCCTTTGAGTTTCACGCTGTAGAAATCAACCCTCTCAAGTATGTGCCCGTTGTTAAAGCAAAAGCCTCTTGTTTGTTTTAAGACAGGTTAATTGCTGAACCACTGTTAGCACCCGCTCTGAGACGTTTTATGGCGCCGGGGTCTTGCAGTTTCCTTCCCATTACCAAGCAGTGGAAGGTTACAGTCTGTTGAGTTTCTCGTGAGAGATGCAGGAAACCAAATGAATTTCCCCCCTCCTCCCAACACACACACACGCACACACACCCCTTTTCATTCCCATCTCCGCTCATTCTAGACATTCCAGGTGTGCATGTGTGCACTTGAGGGGGGCTGCCATTGTTTTTCCTCGGCACGAGCAGCGGAAGCAAAGAACGCCTCATTCGCTTTGATGAGCGATGTGTTCATGCGTGGGCTTCAATGTCACCCGCCATGAGGCAGCTGTGAAGTCGCAGCTCACGTCTGCGGTGCCATTTACTCAATGATGAAGTGGGGAGATCTCTGTTGGTTCCACATCCACCTCCCCTCTACACACACATGTACGTACACGAACACACACTCTGTCTGAGCATGTGTTCCTCCCACCTCGACTGTATTGTGACTGTATGTCAAAGCTAATACCAGCATGCATTAAATCTCAAGCTCTGTGATCACGGAGATAAAGGTTGACTGGGCGATTATGCAAGGCCTTGTCATCAGAGGGATTTGTTAACAGCTGATGGCCCCCGCCGCGCGGCGCTCTGTTTCCTTTAGTTTCCCCGAATTTCACTTTCACACGAAAATATGTTGTTTGATTTACATTCTTCCTCCCGGATGCACGAGAAGCGCACCGGCGAGAAACGGCACAGATCGCTGCATAGGTGACGTACTGCCGTCCCCGGTGAAGTTAATTTGCCGTCAAATTTGCGACTTCATTTAAGCTGCCAAAGGGAAGACGTGGGGAGTAGATTGTAACTCATAAGTATGCATTGGAAAGCGTGTTGATTAACATTGAGGGCTCGAGAGACAGACTCACTCAATGTGTATCATCTGGCCTCAGAGGCTGGCAGCAGAATTCAATGTGATATCTTGCATAACGTGTCCTTGCTTTAAGTCCTTGGATTCCAGGCTCAGGAAGAAAGGCAGCACCATTGGCTTGCCTGCTTTTCGCTTGGCTGTCATACCGTTGCCCGGGCTCGAGGCGAGCTCTGAGTGAAATCTAAAAGGACTTGTTAAACAGACAGTGGTCCACATATCTGGCAGCATTCTCATGTCAAATTAGCGAACGATATTTCGTGCGGGACGCTCGGTTCGCCTGCCGCGTCGCCGCATTCTGCACCTAAAAGCAGGCGCGTGCGCGTTTGGTGCACGAGCGTTGAATACAATTCACGAGCGTGGAATGGGAGCCTTTCAGACTCTAAACAATGCTTCATTAAGCAAAACTATCGGTTGGAATCGTCTATTGACACAGGTCAAGTAACTGATGAATGAGAGGATGATTGGGCATTTCACACAACCGTTCGACATTTTCATTCGATTATTGAACGGGTGCCCCTCGCTCATATTTCCCCGCAGAATGTCTGTGGCAGGAGCATTTATTTGGCACATTCTCAGCGCGCTCCCACTCTTGCGGTTGAAGTGTTGCATAGCAACTGAGAAAAACAGCTTTAAATATTTTGGTTAAAAAGGTCTTAAGAAAATAAAGAACAGCCTGCAATTACTGTTCATTTCTCCCGAGTTCATAAGTTTAAGGAGCTGTAGTATTGTGCCAAGTAATAAATGAAATACCAAATTAGGCTTTGTGTTTGCTCGGAAAAACTGAGAAACGGTATGTCGAGAATATTGCGTCCCCCTCGTGCCAATCCAGTTCTTCATCTCTGGCTGTTTTGTTTATCGAATAAACGCTGGCAGCTGTCTGCACCTTCACTAATTCACAAGTGTTTTGAAACAAAGCCTCACAGTAGTTTTTCAGAGTGCAGCTCGACGGAGTCTATCTGCGGCAGGATGGAAAATGTGTAGGTGAGTGCAAATTTGAAGTGATGTGCCTCAGGAAAACGGATGGGGATGGATCGACGGGGATGGGGGCGCATGTGGAGAGAGAGAAGGCTGGATGACGCACAGCAGGTGACAGACAGACACTAATAGTAATGGCTCTTATCAGTGCTTCGCTCGCTCCCTCTTTTCACATGGGCTCTGACATCCTCCTCCTACTCCACCCCCTCCATCTAGCAGGGGGTGCTGGGAGCTCGCTGGGTTGTGCAGCCCGCTCAGACGGAAAGAGCCTGCCAAACACCGGTCCCCTCACATATAAATTGCATCATTAACATCGCCTAGATTATTCCAAGCTCTCCCACCGGGTTTATGGCAGCACCGGCTCAACTTAACTATTTGACTCACTGAAGACATTCAGGTTTCCTGAGTGAGCTGTGCTCAGAACTGTGGTGCAATGTTCTATTCTCCCTTAAGGTTTTAAACAAATCCAGAAGAAACCTGTCTGCTGCTTTTCACCCAGAAAGGCTTATTATATAGTCTAATGTGCTTTATTTTCTATCTTGAGTTGAGCTGTGTGTTGTCATGGGCGAGTGGGAGTCAGCGCTGAGCGACATTGTTATGAAATCAATTTCACCATATTAATAATAGTACATCTAAATGTGTATCACACTATATAAGTCAATTCAATCTTTAACGCGACATGAAGTTGTGTTCCACTGCTGTCTCGTCACCTGTGTAATAAAAAAAGTTTTTTATTACAATTAATGTTCTGTATTAGAGCACAGTGTAAAATGAAATAATAACACCGTATGCTTATTAAATCTCTCAAGACGTTTTCACTGAATGTAGATAAATGTTAATGTTGAAATAAGACAAGACTTTAATTTATAGTTCCATTGTATTATATAAATGAGAGATTTTCTAATATTGACATGCGGTATATCACAATATTGCAAAATCACACATTCAAAATCGTGGAATCATAGATGAGTCAACGAAAAAAATTCAAGGAATGTAATGTAAACAAAGATGTCAGCCACCACCTCCAGCTTCTTAAATGTGAGGATTTAAAAAAGATCAGCATTTTAATTGACAATGTAATGTGCATTAGTTCCATGAATGATGTCACTAAATTACTGCAACTTCAGCTGCTTTCAACTTTAACACCTGAAACTTTAACTTGACCCTAAACTGCTAATTGTCCCTTCTTTAGATTACACAAGACAATCTGTGATCTGTTGCTCCTCTGAAAGAGGCTCTTAAACTCAATTGACATCTGCGGTGGAGCTGGATGGTACTTCCTCCTCAGATCAGGAGGCAATTAACTCTGTAATTACTATCCGAGGTCAGGGTTAAGCTCCAAGTTAAAGGTTGGAGCAGCAAACATTTTATATGATCCTCTTACTCTATTATCCTTTCTCACTGCTACAAGGTTTTACCTCATGGGGAGAATACATTACATAAAGCCCCTTGGCAATTACTCCTCAATGAATATCCTCATGGTGTATAGTCCATATGATTAATCTGGAATCCCCTCTGCCCCTGTCCAACCGCAGGCCCGGCTCTGCTTACCATGCAAGTTTCATTTTCACCTGAACAAATGGCTCCTTTAGACAAAAAGTGCCAACCTTTTACTTTTACTGGCTGCTCGGGAGAAGGAAAAAAAACAAAACAAGAGAACAGGAGAGTGAGAGCACAAGCTCCTGCAGTAAAAACAGATATTCCAACAAGGAGAAATAGGTGGGGTCAGAGTGGTTGGTGCTGGGGAGTTTTTGGGACGGGAGGGAAAGGTGGGCGCTTAATAGTTTTAAATAAAGGAACATTTATTTTTGTGCTTCGGCCTGTAACAGCCTCAGGAAATAGCTCAGTCTCTTGATCGGGAGCAAATCCTATTAACTTACAGTGCTCTCACTCAGGGTAATGGTCTCCACCTTGAGACTTGGGAGAGCACTTTTCCCTCTGACACATTGATACCGGTGTCTGGAGGGCTTGGCGTTGGGTAGTCTAACACTCGGGCAGAGACTAATCAAGTCAAACAATCTGCCGGACTGGAGCAACACGGAGCGAGGATGTTGATATCCAGCGAGCTCATTCAACAGGCCCCTTCACACGTTCCTAACCCAATACCAAAGGATCAGTGCGCGGGATCAGTTCAAGATCAGGTTATTCGAGCCCCTGAGAATTGTAAAGCGATCCCTGAGCAGCTTTTGCTTTCTCAGGAGCGATCGGAGCTGTCGGCTCCGTTATGGACTGCAAGGGCCAGGGCCAAAGGGAACTCCTGGGGTCTCCATTTGTTTCTGTCCAGCGAGGGTTTGGGCTGTGTGTCTGCGAGCGCGTTTGGACCGTATGTGTGTGTGTTTGTGGGTGAAAGTGAGAACGAGAAACTCAATTTACAATATGTGGGTAACCGCCATACCAAAGCCAATTGGTAGAGGAACTCCAATATCTTTTAACGAAAACATAGGGCACCACTGGTTTATTATTTTCTGTCAGGAATCTGATGTTTCAAAAGCCGCTGTAGTTAGTTTAAAGCTGCCACATACTGTTATTAGCCTACTGCGAGAACCTCCGGAATAATGGGAGCTCTCTATCAAAGCATAACTACTCCAATTAAGAGACTAAACCGGATTGAAAGTCGTCTTTGTGGGTGGCAGCCGGAGACTGTGTGGCAGCAGACTTCTCCTCCGCTTTAAATGCAGCAAATTGCCGGTTTCCCCAGACGTCCCACATGTTTTTTTTGTTTGTTTTTTTGTCCTCTTCGCTATTGGCACCCTTTGAAACCGCCTCATTTAAATGTGTCCGAAACATGAACACGTTTGATGCGATGCGTCACCACTGATGGATCACCCGGGTCTGGACCCGCTCATAAATCCATGTTCAATGGCACATTCTTCTCCTTTCACCATTACCCCTTGTGCCTGCTGTCATCCGGCTGTCTTATGTCTGCAGAGTTACAGTGTGTACCTGTCAGACACAATTTATGGCAAGCAATTTGTTGTGTACCATGGGAGTTGCAGTTTCTTGGGAACTTTTTTTGTTGCTGTATTTGTTTGCACATTAAACATGGATGCATCTTAATCAGCATTTCAGGCCAACAGAGAACAATGGACAGTTTTTGTGGTGTGTTACGTGTTCAGGCCAGTTGAGGGATTACAAGCCCATGTTTGGGGTTTTTAGATCATCCAAAAAAAGTGCATTGTCACTAAGCTTCACGACCCGGCACTTCCTGAATCATTTGCATTTTTGGAGGAACATGTTTTTTGTCTTTGGACAGCAGCATAAGTTGAGTTGCGACGAGCTGTCACCAGCTTTGTTTGATACAATAAAAGGAAATGACTGCACAGCAATTAGATGTTTGTTCCGTCTCATTGTTGCACAACTGCGCCTCTGCTGCTTGTGCTCTCAGCTAGGATTATCGCCCCCTAAGAGGGGGAAGCATTACAAAATGACAGCCTCTCATGTCGAACAAGTCAAGCTGATTCAGTGAATATTGAAGAGGTTCCCACCACATGTTCTCCTGCATGTTAAGGGAGCAGCGTTAACCTTGTTTTGATTTGCATCTCCTTTGCAATTAAGATAATATGTCGTAATTAGAATTTTTAATGTACCGCTGTGAGATTTTTGATAATTATACAGAATTCTCCGCGGTGATTTTCTCTTGCCTGCTTGTCTTCACAGATGAATTCGTGGCTGATTAGATCACCGCTCTAATCAGATTTGAGTTACATTGTAAGCCATCTTCCCACATGTCTTCTCAGTCAAGCTGAGTTTCTCAGTGTAACCGTTAAACAGTTAATGTGACGACTCATATGTTTCGACGGGGCCTTTACAAATCGTACTTTCGCGAGCAGCAGCAGGCTGCTCCGTGACGACAGACAGAACGCTGAGGTGTAACTTCAGTCTGCCAGAGCCGGTTAGAGGAAGGGCTGGTTGGTCAAATACAGGGTTGAAGTGATGTCTTGTGCTGCGTCTAAAATCACTCCCTCCTTCATTCATGTGCGTCTCCTTACAGCATAAAACACACCCTGCTCTTATTGTGAGCAGTAAATATGGTATATCACTGACAGGGGCTGTGTCACGATACATCCGGCATGGATCTCGGTTTAATGGTGGGATTTTTTGGTTATTTCATTTGAGGCCACTACAGAACATACCGCTCTAAGTTTTATACTTTAGGACTCAAATGGAAAGGCAAAACGTAACTGTGGGAGCAAGCAGTACATGATTTAGGATGAACCTCTGATCTCTAAATACCTTTTTTCATGATTCATACCTGTCTTGAATCTTAGCTTTTAATAAATAATAAGTTAACCTTTTAGGTAACGGTTTGAATTTAGAGATAATGATTAAAGTCAGAACTGTACAGATGTTAAAATGCTAATGTTACCATCTTAAGCCTTAACTTTAGCATATATTGTCCTGTACAATGCATGCTAAAATGCTAGTGCTAATATTTCAGCTGTTTTTAAGGTAAAGATACGGAGCATTAGCAAGGAGTTGTTGTTGTTTTAATATCATAATTAAATAAATATTGTTGTCTTTGATTCGGTTTAGGCACCTGTCGGCCAATCAGACATGAGTATTACTGATGCCATGATAAAACTCATGGCATTGGCATATTTCAGTGACCTCACAAAACAAATACATTTTTCTGATAAGTGGTGAATATGTGTGTTTTTGTTTATTTTGTATTTCATCACGCCGATATGAATATATAAATTGATTACATTTTAATTGCTGGTGTTCTAGTAGGTCAAACTAGTATTTTAAAAAAGCAGCATAGATGAATCTATACACCCCCCACAATGCAACATTTGGATAATTCTACATAATGCATATTTCATCAGTGTGCCTAACCTCGATACATTAACTGCGATTGTTTATTGTGTGTCTGCCTGTGTTTTCACAGGGAGGTTTCCTCGTCACTTGTTTTCATTCAGCACGAGACAACAGCCAATATTCCCCTCGGCCTTTTCACTACAACTGTACAAACCAGTCAATATTGGCAGGAGAATATTTTCCTGCCCCAAGTTGCCACAGTATCAATACTCAAGGACGATAACGGGGGGCGGAGGGGGGTTAGGGTAAATGAGCAGAGATCTGGGAGGGAAATCTAAACCTGAGACCTCTTTGTGGTGCGAAATTGGCAACCACAAAGGAATTAATGACGGATCCTTCCAGCATAATTGTCTAATTATGCCGGGCAGATGGGGCACTGCTTTAACTAGGACACATTGTGCTACCTCTCCAGACTCTCCACAACAAAAGGCAAACCAGTGTGACAGCCTCTTCAGCAGTGAGTGGGAGGGAGAGTGAAAGAAAGAAAACTGAGAGAGAGAGGAGAGGAGGGGGGAAAAAAACAAAACAAAAAAAAACTGGGTCTGTCACCAAGCCATTCCTCCACTCGATATGTTACCACAGAAACAAATGTATGGTGTAAACACTGCGTGGATCACAGCTCCTGGGAGGTGAATCACTGCAGTGTAATGAGGTTGGTTTACATGCTGCTTCTCGGCTCCCCACCCAGGCTAACGCAACACTTAAACCCTCTAATTAAAGAGAATCGGCCACTAGATAATTGATCACATCGGTTGCCTCTGCATACGCCATCACTGCGAGGCTTCATGCCGCTGTTTATTAGAGCTGTCTGCCTGCTTTGTCTCCTGGGAAGGAAGGGAGAAGGGAGGCGTTAGGGGAAGTGTAGGGAGGGATGAAACGAAGGTAAACATGTAAAGAAATTAAATCTCTGTTAGCTGCTGTTAAAGTAGCAGTGGGACTAGTCGAATATCACACATCAGTTTTTGTCTCGAGGCTCTATCAGTTAATGCAGCTGTGCATCCTACCGGTCTTTGGAAGCATTACTTCCTGCATCAATAAGTTATTAAAGGGGCATTGAGTAATCTATGACCTCTCTGCAACAAACAACACAGCGACTCTGTATCCTCATTCCACAGCCGGCTTTGAAATATATTGTGGTGAAATATGTGCTTGATTTTCGAGTGCGTTGCTCACAAACATGATTGTCTTATGAATCGATGCGCAGAGGAATCGGAGGAGCTTTTAGCGGCTGGAAAAAAATTAATTGAATTCCAGATGGTGGTACAGCAGCTACAGGAACATCTCAGACAACAAAAACAAGCATTGAATTAAATTAAAAAAGTTTAATTGGCAGTGGTACGCCAAAGTTGCAGTTTGATTAATGCCTGCTGGTTCAAGTCTTGCATTGTTTCCTCTTGGTAGGAAACAAACAAGTACATTAATTTCCTAATATACTAAGACAATAAAAACTCATATTAGTACATAGTATGAAAGTAGGACATAATTTATGCTTCAAAACAGAGTTTAATGAATTCAACAGTATTTATTCTTACAGTCTCTTGGAGGACTTTAACGTGGAAGGTGTTATTATAATTAATGTCTCACAAAAAAATAATTAGATCCTAAGATCATTTTTATATATAATAATATGTAAAACATTCATATAATAATGAATATATTGCATATGTGCATACATTAGAACATCGAGTCCAACAACAGTGCAGCTGTGTAGTTTTTCTTCTATTTTTTTCTTTTTTTTCCACCTTGCTCCTCTTTTGCGCTTGTGTCTCGTCAGCTGTTTTTTTATTGACCTGTGTTATCTTTACCACTGAGGTCCATCACTGTGTTTTGAAGCTGGCGGACAGGAAGTGACAGGACTGACTATTGAGCATCTTCAGGACCTCTGACTTATAGATCTCCTTCGGCTCCCTGTGGTGTTGGGTAATTGCCGAGTTTCAGAAATTGATTTATGGAAAGCAAATGTATCATCAACTGGGAGGGGAGTGGATAGACGGTGAGCAGACAGACGGAGAAACCGGGCTGCCGGAGCATAACATACAGTCGCATGTATTTGTGGTAAATGGGTCTAGAGTAAATACCACGAGTACACCTGCAGAGCAGACAGCAGGTTATTATAGCCGGACCTGAGCAGGTGTGGTGGAGTCGAGGAAGATGTACGACTACAGTCAGTCCGTTGAGCTCCTTTCTTCCGAGAGGTTTTCGCTGCTTGACTTAGCTTTTACAAACCACCACAGTCCCCATCGATACAGCAGCTCAGCACCACACTGGTTACTGTTTCAAAAATCATTAATTTTCCATTTAAAATTATATACAATTAGTACCATTAATAATTAACACTACACATTTGTTCAATGGCGTTGTACAGCCATTATTAACTCGTCAAAAGGACTACTAGGTATGGAGGTGTGTAGAAAATATAATGGCAAAGAGCTATGATTAAGGCTTATTCATCAAATTGACTTCTTAAGTGCAGTCACCATGATCAGATTTCTCTCATTCAATCTCATTTGTATATATGAGCTTTACAGCAACCTGACCCTCACCTGAGACAAATAACTATGGTCTTTCTTGGCCTCCATGTTTTTGTACAGAAGGATCTGATCAGTCTGTCATGTCTACATTGGCAGAAACCCATCTGGCAACTCACCAAAGAGAAACGTATTATTACAAAGTGGGTGTAACTTCCTTATGCCAATCACAAAGTGCTGGTTTGGCATTTCTGAATTCCTGCGGCTGGCAGCTGTTAGCGATTTCTCTGACAACCTTTTAAAGAAGCCTGTTGGGGCTTTCCCATCATTAACAATTATAGAAAGAAATCTTCTCCTTGCATGCACACTCATACATACAATGACTTTACACTGGCAGAGGAGAAAAATAAAAGTTCCTATACAATTTGTTACAAAATGCAAAAGTGCTTTGTGAACTTGTCAATGGCACGGCATTGTGTTAAATGAAGCTTAAATATAGTCCAATACAACAGCAACAACTACTCCATAATGTTGAATTAACAGTCAGATTGATGATATTATGAATTACATGTGCGGGAATTTAAGTTGTATCTGAATCAGCATCAATATAGATTATGAGAAAATAGCCACAAAGTTCTGTCTTGAATTATTAAACAGTAAATCTGGCGATGCTCTATTTTTTTCTTATTGTCCACAAATCCCATAAAAAGATCAACACCAGCAATTACTAATTAGTATTGTCTGTGTATCCAAAAGTCTGGTATGTGCCTCCATTGTAGTCCCAAAACCCATTAACGAGCAACAATGATGTACTGTACTCCATTTTGAGTCAATCCCACAAACAGTAGTAAATACTCACAGGAGCACCGAATGTGTATTCATTCGCTGCAGAAAATAGTCCTCAACAAATACTCCTTTTTGCTAACTGTTTGCTAAAAACTACCTGTTAGCAAGCTACTTGTACTATAAAAGGAAATGGGGGGAAAAATGAAACTATATCATTTTTTTAATACATTCTTAGGATTTAAGTTTTTATTAGGATCCAGAGGGCCCGGGAGATGGACTAACGCATTGTTGGTTTTGTTCTTTTCAATTAATTTTTGATAACGGAAAAAAACGTAGAATAACATCATCCTCATCCTTTAAGACGTCCATTAATATGTTCCTGGATATGCACCAAACACTGCTCACTTGTTCCCATGGCTCACTGCCCAACTTTTCACCAAATTGAATTGAGATCTGGAAAACAGATTTTGAGATATCTTGCTATCTCGCAAAGTAATAACAAAACAAAACAAAACATTCTGCCTCAAAAACAGATATCATTGCAAGTTGAACGAAAGCAAAATATATTTTTTTAACATCTGACTGTGTTCTTTGGATTGAGTTACAATTGCAGCGCTTTTTTTTTGGGTTACGAAACATTAAACTTCAGGTCGACTTCTCCCTTTAAATCAGTTTTCTTGCTCTTCAAACGCAGCTGTGTGACGATACATTTCCCCTGAAAGAGGCGAGCGTGTCTGGTGTTAGCGTATGCCATTACAGTATTACATTCACACTAGACTCATGATGTTTGGATTGGAAGCCCCGACCCTCAGTCTTGAGACATAATTGATGTTACAATGATGGAGATTTTCTTATCCACACAGTTGGTTTATATTCAAGTGTTTAATACCATACGAACAAGCACAGGTTGTTAGCCTCCCGCTTATGTAGTTTTCCTGCAGAGGTTATAAAGTGAAGTTAAGTTTATTGAACTTGGTATCCTCATTGGTTTTCATTTCAAGGGTGTGAGAGAGACACAGCACTTCCCCCTGGCTCTGAGCGGATACTCGGTGCTGTGTTATTGTAGCGGTGACCTTGCCTCTTCTCTAAAAGCCTTCTGTGGGTGCAGATTCTTACAGGCATGCAGCCTTGTAGTGTTGGCTGAAAACTCATTGAATCTGCTTCGCCAAAGCCAACAGGGCAGAAGGGTGCAGGTTCTGCAATGAAATTGGTTTTTCTTTTTGCTTAAAAAGTAAAGTGTGCTTCACCTAGTATGGCTGCCTTTACAAGCCTCCGTCGCCAGATTCGCCTCCACTTTGGGGTTATGGATTCACTGGAAGTCTGTTTACACTGTGTGAAAAAAAGAAAAAAAAGTACAGTATGAATTGGATTTAGACACTAGACTGTATATATTTGGGTTATTAAGGTTGCTCAGATGGTGGTATGTGGCCATTCCAGTAAATATTCAGTGTGGGACGGGAGTTAGGTGAATCAGTGTTGGCCCACGATCAGTTTTTTAAGATCATTATGAGACTGTGATTTCAAGGAGAAAATAGAATGAATGAGATCGAATTTATTTATTTTTTTTGGCAGAGAGAGAAGCATGTTGGCACACAGAACAATATCTAAATAGAAATCACATTTTTTCACTCAAGTTAGATTTAACTGGAGTGCATTGTCCTCTTTTCTGGCTCAGCGACGTTTGTGTCTAGAAATGTGAAAGTTGCAGCCGCAGAGTTTCGGTGTATTAACATTATTGGCAAGCAGGGTGTTATATCTGGCAAGGAGAATCCATTTTGAGAGAGTTTGGAAATGTAAAGAGCATCTGCCACAGACCTTATTTTCTTCTCTTAACCTGCAAAGCGTTAAATAGGTCAGTAATATTTCCCTTCTTTTTCAGCAGGGTTTGTAAAAGGCACAGGATACAGGACCAGATCATTAGCATGGTAGGAATCCAGAGCATTAATGGCAACCAGGCAGCGTCGAATGACATTGTTATTGCAGCCGTTCTCAAGAAAGTGAGGCGAGCTGAAAATTTATATTTGATTTATAGCAGGGTTTGAATTTATGTTCCAACTCTCAATAGGAAAGTAAGTGATCTTCGCCTGGCTTCTCACAAGAGGGGGCCCCACAGCATCTGGTGCTGGAAACATCTCCGTATCAAACGCAGTTCCTTCTAGTTTCTCTTTGCACTGCGTAACCACCAAGAATTTACACCTGCAGGGGATATAGTATTACTATGGTTATTGGACTGGTTTCAAGTCTGGGCCTTGAGAAATTATCAAATGAGTGAAATAAGCTGCTCTTTGTGGGGAAACGTCAAGCAATAGGTCGCTAGACGCACTTTATTTTTGTTGTGTGACGGATTTAACTATTTGCTTCTATAGTCGTGATTGCAAAGATGGAGCCAAGTCATTATTTTTCTTGGTTTAATACGCACTAAATGCTAGTTGATAGCTCGAGTGTCTGCTCAGCATTGCAAACAGTATGGTACGGATATAAAGATCTTTGATTTACGCTGCTCAAGTGCTGTTATTTACTGCAAGTTCTTTTTTCCAGCAGCTCGTATGGCGGAGAGCAGAAATATACAGCTCACTGTCACCATGAGTGTGCTTTTGAATCCTTGAAACATTGTATCTTCGCATTATTATTATCTGCTTGAAGTGATGATACAAATACCATTCTTTATGGTTTTGTAATAACTGCCTTGTTTTTCATAGGGACGCCGGGCATTATTTATCACTGGCACTGTTCATGGGGATTAATGATGCATAACTCTGTCAGAGTTGTCTGGCATACAGCACCAGCCGAAGGAATCTGGAAGGTTATCAGAGCAATAAATCCCAAGTTTTCCGCCGTTGTTTGTCACGATGCACTGCAGCAGCCAGTAGTTATGGCGGTTCCAGCTTGTTCCCCCCTCTCCCTCTGTCTGTAAGCCGTCTGAAAAATAACACAACTTGTTTAAGCTGCCAGTTGATAAGGTGGAATTTGATGGCAAAACCTCAAAGTTCAAAGCGGGCAACTGTTCTTAAATCTCCTCCTTATTACGTTGACTCTGTCTGCTTCCAGCTGGATGATGGGTGTAGATAAGGAGCGCTCTGCACACTCTCTCCACACCTCTGATGTTCGTTCTTGGCAATGAGAACACGAGCACAGTCTGTTCAGTCTTGCATTTGAACTGTTTTGTCAATTGCCGTCATCCAATTCTGTTATGTCTATAAACTGAAAATTAAATTAGGTGTGCAGACTGTTACACAAGTTCAATCTTTACCCGCCCAGCAGCAGTGTTTCTTTCATCGTGGGGCTTATTTTCTCTGTTTAATTCATTGAATAAATTGCCCCTTTAACTTGCCAAGCAGGAGGAAGCCATCCATGCATTGTCCATGATCTGGGCAGTGAGGAAGATTCAGTCTATTAGTGCAATGATAGGGCCTTTACTGCGGCAAGCTCCCTGATTGAATGGCATCCTTCTCAAGGTCAGGCCGGAGCTAAGAGCCATTTTCTGCTTACCTGTGCAGTCAGCCGGCCACAGAATCTGCACACAAACTGCCTTTACACCAGCGAGCTTAGTAAGCGGAGAAGCTCATCACTGATATTTCCAGCTGGTAACATGAAGAGAAACCTCTTTGCCTGCAGAAAAGGACACAAAGGCATGTGTAATATGATAAGTGGGTCTTGATACAGTGCATAAAGACATCAGGAATGTTGTTTTTTTCGATCCGCGCCAAGGGCCGAATCGTATCCTCCCATGTCCCTGTCAAAGTAAACCAGTGTGTTAAAAGTGAATCAGTTTTGCGGTAAATGTGAATGGGGTCAGAGGTCAAAGTGGGAGCACAGCTGTTTTGTCTGCTTGTTTCTGATGGATGTGAAGAGCACGGTGTTGCTCGCCCGCTTTCCTTGAGAGCACAAGAATCGACGTTAAAATAATAATGCAACAAAGTCACCATTAACAAAATTTCTGGCAGTCGTATTTTAAGCTACTTAAAACACTTTCTATGTGTCCAAATTACTGCCCAACACATAGGTGTGTCATCGATCCGTCAATGGATGTACAGGGGAGGTTAGTGTTTATAATGTCTGAGATGGATGCGTTTTGTTGAATGATCTTCATCATTCATGTAGCTGATGGTAAATCATGTCACAAAATGCAGCCATAACACTCATTAGAGCTCACTTCCTTCCAGCAGCTAATGTTTTGAAGTGAATTTTCCGCACTGCCACATTGAATTTAGCCGGGCTTGACCGGTGCTAAGCCCTCAACCGAGGCTTTCATTTGTCGTATGTTTAAAAAATAAAAATCTCTTCGGTAACACGGATCACCCGCACTGTCACCGAATCCGAGAATGAGGGGAGGAGGGGGGGGGGGGCACTGCCACTGCCACCTCGGCGAGATCAAAGCACCGTGCAAAGCCGCCACACTGCATACAGGGGAGTTGTCGGAAGGGGGGGCAGAACGGATTCACCTGTGCAGGGGCCGAGCGCAGCTGCACTCCCACCAGCTGGAGCCCATGGACCGCAGACAGGATTATAGGCTCTAGCTGCAAAGGTCCCTCATCATCTCTCCGCCTGAACCGTGTATGGCAACAACACCCGCAAACACATACGGCACTTTATGGTCACTTAATAACACCCCCCCCCCCTCACCCTCTCTCCATGCACACCAAAAGAGCTCATGTGCTTTTATAGCCGCCATTGTCTCAGATAAATGGGACTCCCAGACCATGAATCTGGTGTGGAGGCATTTCCCCCCCACACACACACCCCTCCCCTCACGAAGGTATCACTGTACAACCTGCCATTGTGAAGCTGCTCCCCGGCTTCTGGATCCGAGCTCAGCCCTCGATGCCTGCCAGGTAAACCCTTCTGCCTCTTTGCTGCTGCGATAGGGGAGTTTGGCTCCGACTGACTGAAACAACATCAACTTGTTTATCCTGTAAATAATTCACCCCTCCGGGGCAAACAGAAACAAAATCAAGGTTGTGTGTTTAACAAGGGAGGCAGGGAATGAAAAGAAGCCAAAAAGAAGAAAAAAAAATAGAAAAAATCAGGTGTTTCCTTTTTAGATAAACTTGCTGCCTGGGGACGGCGACACATCCCTGATTCCTATACAGTGTGAAGATGCTGCAGTGAGATGTGTGTGTGTGTGTGTGTGTGTGTCTCTCTGTGTGTGCGTGTGTGTGTGAGAGGTTTATTTTGTGTGCTCACTGAACTTGCCCTTTGATAGCTCTCTGAAGAGGGTGCACAGATACTGCCGGGGACATTCTTGTCGTGTTTAACATCAGAACCTATGGAGTGTGTCGGCACGTCATTGAGTTTGATGCTTATCATCGGGGGCTGTTCCTGGGAGCTGTCACCTCCCCGTCTGAGGCGCACATGTATGCGGACACGCAAGCTATCTGCGTTTTTGTTCGGGTGTTTTGTGCTGTCTAATGCCGCTCCCCAGGGGTAGCGTGCCAGTGTCTCGTCTGGTCAGACGGTTTGTTTCCTTCTCACCTGTAGCATCCTCTCCGTTGTATTTACTGGTTATAAACATGGCTGATACTGTACACTAACATTTTTGTTGTGTGTTGGCTCTGTATTTCAAAGTGAGGATAGAAAGAAATTCAGGAAGTCTCGCAAATTCTGAAAGAAAATGAATCATTTTTTGCATTTGTAAAACTTTTTTTTTTTTTGAGGGATGCCCTGGTGGTCAAGAGACGTAAAGCGCTGCCCATGAACACAACGTCCCCAGTGTATGTCTGGATGGAGACATTCCCCAGCTTTCTCTACTGCTATCAAGTATCTAATAAAGGAATGAAAAGCCTTCATTGCACAATGATGTGGTGCCTGCTTCTGCTTCTGCTATTGTAGACAAACCACATTCATCTCCTTGTCACTTCCTCTTACAGTACAGGCCTCCACAAAGTGCTGTGAACCTCACACGTCACACGTCGCCTCCCCTCTTCATCCCCAGTGGCTGATTAAAAATGCGACACACTATACATGGATCACATGCATAATACAAATGCCATCTTAAGTGGAAATCAGCAATGAAAAGCCATTATCAAAGTTGCTGCTCCTTGATTAATTATGTAATCTTGTTGTGGTCTATTTGCATAACAGTAGTTGATAGAAACACAAATTGATTTGCATTTGCACAATATTTTCATGCAAAATAACTAACTAATGAGGAAATGTTTCCCCATCTTCATCTGGTTGCACTGGCACAAATCCCTATTGTTCACTAAGTATGAATGTAAATGAAACGCCTTTTTAAAGGTTCCGTAAAATTGTTTCATTACTTCCTTGATATGATTTAATGTGGGTGGGATGGCTCAGTGAAGGATGAAAGTGTAAACCAATGAGATCTCAAGATCAGTCTGATTCTATGGGCTGGTCCAGTCTACCAGTGCAACACAAGTTCTTCATTAAAATTTAACTGATTTCTTGGAAGAAATATTTTCCAAAAGTCCCCATTTTTATTTGGAAAAGCTGAGAATCAGCCATTCAACTCTTGTTACATTTTAAATCTTATGCTAAAGTGGAGCCAAAACAATAGGAAATGAGTCACTGTCCAAATACTTGCAGATCGCACAGTACATTTGAACATTATTAGAGCATCAGTCATCCTGATATTGAACAGCAGCCAGAGCCCAAAGCTGTGAAACAACCCTGACAAAAAGAAAACTTGAGTAGTGATACACAAGCCTCTGCCTCCCCACCATGCTGGTGTGTCAGCGAGGGACGAGCCAGGCACTGATCAGAAGACAACGAAGATCTGGATATTCTGAAGCTGATTTTGGGCCGGATTCCCATCGGGCTACATGCTATGCCTCCTGCCTCCCCTTTGAGTGTTGATTGCAGAGAGGAGAATGTGGTTGACTGATCTGAAAGGAAATTACTGGAGAGAGAGCTTATCCATGCCTTTGACTGATAATCAGCTCATTATCGTGTTGATCATTTACAGCTCTCTCGCCTGCTCTCTATTCTTTTAGCTGTGTCACTGAAGCAGAGCACAGAGACTTTTAATGGCTTGGCGGGGAGCCCACTGCGGTGAGGGAGGGTTAAAACAAGCATGCTAGCCCTGGTTAGTCTCCACTTTTAAACAGTCTCCACCCCACTTATCAACCGTCCAAGGGTAGAAGAAAAAAAAATTAAAGAAAAACAACAACAGCGACAACAACATATGCAACTTTGACGCGAGCAGTGCCCTAGCACCCCAACATGGCTAACTGTGCATGAAATTGAACTGATTGGAGTTATTGACCAGAAGGCTCCAGCCCCTGAGAGGACAGGCAGTATTGTGGGGAGTGGGGGGGGGGGGGGGGGGGGGGCTTGTGTGTTACCTGATTGAGTGAAAAATCCTCGGCCGGTTGCTTGGATGCCCTGCACTTTACAGGAAAGAGTGATTTAATGGGAGCTGCCAGACCTCATCAATGTCAGCGCTCGTAGTGAGGGCCCTGCGCTCCGCCGTGCTTTATATAAAAGCGCTCGCTATGACAGGTCCTGATGGACAGATGTTTGCGAGTTGTTTTAACCGCACAGTAAAAAGTAACACAGATTTTGGCCTCCACCTCTGGCTCTAAAAGACAAGAGGAGGCTGTTACAGGCCACCACCCTCAGGCTGTTACAAGGCTGAGGGTGAGTGCAGCGCCCTCACCCTCAGCTGATTTTAGGCCTCTATATATAGCCCTATTGAATTTTGGCTGGGTTGATAAGTCTATAATTAATGTGACCATCATTAGGCACGGACATGTTCTTCGCAAAGAGGACCCCACTGGTGAATTTTCAGAGAACGGAGACTTTGCCTTTGTCCTTGTTTAAGAAGAACTGAGCTGAGTTCGAGAGGGTGGAAACTGGAGTGACGGCCGACCAGCTTCCTGGTGATGTTGCAGAAGGCGCCACTTTGTTGTGGAACTGCAGGATAACACACAGTGTCATCCGCAAAAAAAGCCCACTGTGCAAGCGCCTTCAGTAGATCTGAATTGCATTGGAATTGCATCATTAATAGAGCAGAAATGATTCCCAGCAACTCCGAGAGAATACATTGACCCCTGGGGGAGACTAGAAACAAGACAATGTTTTTACAGGAGAATATCTAACTAGAGGTCCCATTACCACTTCATCAATATACAGCAGCAAGTGAGCGGGGAGACGGAAGAAGGCAGGGGAGCAAAAAAAAAAAAAAAAAAAAGAAGAGGAGGGAATGTAATAGCTTATAGTGCTAATGGCGGTCTGAGCGCTCAACAGTGCTTACTTGCCCCAAATTAGACCCATCAGTTCCTGCGCCCGCCCCCCAGAACATTCAGCAGCCTCATCTCATCTGGGCTGTGTAATTGCCCTCCTGGAAGCTGCACGCGAAGCGTCTGCCTCCGTAGTGAAGAGTGGCAGCTGCTGGATGTTGAGGAGCAGGCTAGGTCAACTCCCAAGTGGGGCTCCTTGCAACCATGAGATGTCATAATTAATAGCTATCTGGAGGCCCCAGGGTGAGTGTTGGGGCGGGCGGGTGGTTGCATGGGTGGGAGGGTGAGATTATTTGGCTAAATGGAAGCCAAACCGAAAGAGACACCAGACTTATTCTCCACTTAACATAATGTATACTTATCACTTTGCCTGTAGCGGGTACGCCTTTGCAGCGTCTTACCCCCTGCTTTTCAGGGATATTTTTCCCGCTTGTTTGTATTAGGTTTCTCTTTCGTATCTAACGCACTTAGAGATATGTCGCTGTGGTGTATCATGGGAACTTATTAATCTTTGGGGACCACCGTTCTCCCTAGTTAAGTAATATACATGAGCTGCTGTGGAAGAACAAGCTCCCAGCACCTTCAGAAAAAAAATCTGTTACTTCAGCTTCCCTTTCACTTCCCATCCTCTCTCTCTCTCTCTTTTCTCACACACACATGCCGCCTGGGGGCAAATCTCACTCTGTCTCATCTGCTGCTTAATTTCACTGGAGCGGCCCTCAGTAATGAAGCGCCTTGATGTACATTTGCCAATTTCTGCCTCTGCCACTGCGGTATAATTGGGATGTGACTAAGCATGAATACCCAGCGCAGGGTTGGTTGACCTCTCGGCGACCCCGCGAATAGCGCTTTTGTCATAATGGAGGTATTATCTCACGTAATCTGGGAATGGAGAGGGATTGTCTGCAGGGTTCCAGGGATGGAAATGAATTGATATAACTCCCCGCTTCTGTGCACCGCAGAAGAGAGAA